>NW_020954580.1:13449549-13531483 GCF_900497805.2 Vombatus ursinus | reverse complement strand
TATCTATCTATCTATCTATCTATCTATCTATCTATCTATCTATCTATTATATATATATCATATATAATAAGTAAAATTAACTAATAAAACAGTTTATCATATTATAACATTATAATATTTTACTATTATATTTTATTTTATATTATATTATATAATTGTATATATCATATATTTATTACTTACACATGTAATATCACACCATTACATTATATTATTTGTTATAGTAATAATATGGTATGATATTAATTATGTTGTATTATATATAATATAGATGCTGAAGTTCCCTCTGTGAGATTTTATATTTTTTATCTTTATTTATTTATTTGTTTAGAAGTAAATTTTTCCACTGTCTCTACCACTTTGTAAATAAATTTATAGACTACATCAGTTTTGACTTTCTGGCACGTCTGTGTACTTGTTAAAAGATCTAGTGGGGTTTGGTTAGTTCAAGTAGTTTGGTTGTTTTTTCAGTCTCTGTAATGGTAATTACTTATCAGTTATTTGTTGGAAATGATGACATTTGGAAGTGGCAAGAAGAATTTAAACTTCCCAAAGAATCTGAGCATGGCTCCTTCCTGACTCTAAGCTCTTGTCTATACCCAATTGCTTTCGATTGGTCTCAATGGTAGGTGGTAGTACTGTAAAATCTCTGAATTGGAAATGACATTAAAGACCATTTAATCAAGTCAGGACCTGAATGAGAACTCCCCAAACATCATCCAGCCTCCACTTGATAATGTCTAATAAGGAGAAACTGTCTCTCTACCAAAGCAGTTCATTACAATTTTACAGAGGCCAAAAGGTTAAGAAGCTTTTTCCTTGCATGGAAAAAAGTCTGTCACTACAACTTCTACGTATTAATTAATGAGGAATTTTTTGGGGGGGAAGGGGTGGGTTGTGGGTTGTGAATGAAACTGTATTTTCATCAATATAGGGTACTCTAAATGTAGAAACTTCTTCCACTAATGATAACTGGTAACTCGATTATTACTATCCAAAGATTATAGCTGCTTGAGACACTGAGAGACTAAGGGTCCAGGGTCATAAAGACAGAATTTGTGCTCTTTTATATCACAAATTCTTCTGTGACTTGTAAAAAATACTAGATTTCCCCAACATTGTCTTGGTATGGCCTATATGGTTCTACATTTTCTTGCAGTTCTTTCTTATTTTCTAATTTTGACACAAAGCAAGTGATTTTTAAAAATTGAAGGAGGGAACAGGGCCTATAAAAATTTGTATTGCATTTCATTCCAGTATTACACTGAAAGTCCAATACAGTATGGCTCAGACCTCTTCTAGCCTAGGGTTTCATTCAGTTTCAGAAGCCGAGACCTTTGCCCTTCCAAAGACTCAGCCTCGCCTTTTGATCTTATTCAGATGCTGAGAATCTCATGCCCAAAAGGCTAAGACTGTCTCATGACAGCTTGTCCTTACGGGCATGGTCACCTAGCTTAAGATCCACCTTAGCCCCCATTTAGATGCTAAGAACCTCTCACGCCTAGAGGCTGAGACTCTCATGCCTGCTCGTCCTTACTGGCGTCACTGATGTTTGGGTTCCTTGGGAGTCTGGCCTATATGCTTTATCTTTAATAAACTATTTCTCTGGCTGGAAGAAGATTTGGGTAGAATTCATTCAGGCAGACCCGGCGCTGCAATCTTGGGGGGTCCATTCGAGCACCCCCAAAACCTCTACACCTCTTCATGACCACCATTCCCAAACTCTACATTTTGGCCAAAGTAACCTCCTTCAAAATTCTCATACATAACGTTCCATCTTACATCTCTGTGCCTTTATAAAGGTGATAACCCATGGCTTGAACACATCACATGGTACTAAGACCTCTCAGAATTCCTTTCAAAGCTCAAATAAAGTATGATACTCTTTCTCACTCTTTCTCAACAATTGTAGAACAAGCCCCTTTAGACATCGCCCCACCCCACTCCTCCAGTCAAGCCCTACCTCACTCACAAGGCAGACAACTCAATGAATCTCTGACTTTCTGATATACCCTTAGGACCTCCAGTTCCTTCCATCCTCCCTGTAGCTGAACACTAATATGTTTTGTCGTCCCCAATTATATTTATATTTTGATATAATTTATTTCATATCATATATATATAATTATATATTTAGTGTATAATGAAATGGAGGACTTAGTCTTTGGGATCTTCAACCATGAATAATATATTACTGTCTGGTGCCAACTCTCATGGAGGCTTGGAGTTTCTAATTATGGAAACATATTATATTGTGAGATATAGGAATTCTGCCCCCAATTCAAAGTCTGTGCAGGAGTCCTTTAAATATTTCCTGATCTCTTACTGTGTGATGATGAAAACCCTTTTGATTGGCAGTTAAGCAGAAGCTCAGTTTGTTATACTGGCACAAATAAATGAAAGTTCTCTTTCTCTCCCTTTTGAGAGAATAATAAGTGGTTTAAGCCTCTGGAGAGAGTGAGAGAGAGGTGGGGGGAAGTAGTAGCTGCTGCCACTGGCTGCCCTATCTCATCACTTTGTCAACCAGGGGGTTGTCAATGCATGATACCCTTTGTTTCTTTGGTCACTTTTTGGGTTTCTTTCTGGATCTTAGGTGAATTAATATCAGAGATAGAAGAGACTAGCTCACAACTCTATAGGCTTCTGAAGTTCTGAAGAATGACAAGAGGTCCACAAACTAGAATCCATAGCAGAGTGTGCTGGTATCCAAAGCAGCTGAACCAGCTTTGAAAAGTAACATACTCGATTCAACCTACCAGTAAACTTATCTGATAACCCAAACACTGTCCTTCCACCAAGGGAGAGAATGTTCAATTTGGGTATGCTGGACTCAGAAATGAACTTGGTAGTAGGAATGTTTATGACAACTACTTTGAGTTTGAGCCCATTCTCATCAGTGACAAAATTGGTAGATGACTGTGTGCTTCTGATTTCGGGAGCTTTGAGTCTTCCTGTATCTTTCCAGTAAATTTTGTTGTGATTGTTCACTCGTTACAGTAATTCAATTTTTCAGGACCCCATTTGCGGTTTTCTTGGCAAAGACACTGGAGTGGTTTGCCCAGAATCACACCGCTAATAAATGTCTGAGACCAGATTTGAAAAGGTGAGTTTTCCTGAGTTCAGGCCTGGTACTGATGAGGATGGGAACAAGACCCCAGAAAGGAAAAACTGAGAACTTTCCCACAAGGCCAAATCTCTAGCATTTGCCTGAGGCTATAATCCCATCAACTGGCCTTTCATTGTGGCTATACCTTATCTCCCAATTCTGTTACCCTTAACCTAGTCTAGCCCTCCCTATGGCCCCAGGCCATTTCCCACACTTAATCCTAGCTAGGCTCTATTGTCCAGGCCCCAGGAGTTCTGTTCACCCCAGCTTACTGGCCACTCCCATCCAGATTTCCTTAGACCCCTCCTCCAGTCACCCCAAACTACTTGGCCACTCCTAGATCCCTCCCACAGTTTTTCTGTATATAAGGTCCATCTTGTCTCCATTAAGAGACTGAGATTCTTATAATCTAGCCACTGCGCAGATTTTCACAATCTAGCCAATAGCCCACAGATGCTCAGATTCCTTAAGAGTCTAGCTAATATGGCGAGTCTTCAATAAACCTTGTTTTTGGCTGAAAGAAGGCTTGGGTCGAATTTTTTCGGGCAGGATCCATGGGTCGTGATTTTGGGATTCCAAGACCCCTAACCTCTAGACCTCATCTACTCTATCCACTGTGCCATCTAGCTGCCCTTCTGGCCTCCTACCCATAGCTGTAAGAATGCCTAGTCTGTGAATACTAATAACTATTTATCAGGATGAGACTGCTAATGATGACTTCTTACCCCCTCCCCAAAAAGAACAGTTTTCATGCTTCCAATGATAACACCTGCTCTTGGGCAGTTATGTACATATTGTTGCCTATTAAAAGAAATCATTTACTGCACAAGCATGCACAGTAATACAGCTAATTTATCCTACAAGACAAATAGACTTGCTGATGTCTTCTTGCTGAGCTTGGGGGAAAGAAAGGCTTACTATGAGTCAATTGGGTTTTTCTGTGCTGGATTAAGAATCATATAATGTAAAAATGAACCGGCTGGGCAAAAGAGACAAAGGCAAAACAAGCATTAAACTCAAATTCCATTTGCATTTGAGCTTTAAATATGATCAGGTAAGGTCTGTTCTATCTGCCCAGTTTTCTAAATGTCTCTAAACAATTGATTTAGATAAACATGATTTTTTTTAAAAGCATAAGTGGATTTCTAAACATGACAAAATTCAACAAATGATAAAAAAGTCAAAGAAAAAGAAAACTGACTTCCAATTTCATTACCATCAGAAAGAAATTTAAAGGAACTCAGATGGTTAAGATTTCATTTTACATACTTAAACTTTGATTATTTTGACTTAAACCCCCAAAGAACCCAAGTGCTTTGAATGAACTGATAAACACGATGAGTGAAAATGGAAGTGGAGACAATATCCTCTTCTTATCTTTGACTCCAGGCCACCTCTTAACTCAAAAATCTAGATCACCATCTGAGGATTGGCTGAAAGCCAGAAGGTACAGACTGCATATCTCTAAGTGAAGAAGTACTATTTCTCTCTGATAAGTAAGCAAAACTTGTATCTAAAAAGGATTTAGAAAACTATTTTTCTTGTCTCTCAATTTTTTTTTCTCCTTTATAGTTTTGCCTCTGTCTCTTGGTTTCTGTCTCTAATCCAGATGGCTTCTGTCTCTAATCCAGATGAATCCATGCATCATATGACAGACAAATGAATACAGCACCATAGCTATGGTTAGTAGACCACATAGTTGCCCATCCCTTCATATCAGTTCTCAACCTCACTTATATAAAGCAATGACTGTCCTGAAGGTCTTGCCAATCAATAAACATTTTTGTGAGTTTACTATGCTCCAGGCATTTGAGCTAATTAGTATAATTACAAATAGAGGCAGAAAGATAGCCAGCCCTCTCTTCAAGAAACATCCATTCTAATGGGAAAACAAAAAGCTTAAAAAAGCAAAATGATAGGGGTATGTGGGTCTAAGTGGGAGAGTCAGGAATATAGTTGAGAGGTGAATAAAGACAAGGCTAGGCCAAGTGCCTTCCTTATGTGAAAGTTCTAGCAACAGCCAACCAATAAGTTTTGGAGGCTTCAGGAGTGGAGGATACTTCCAATATGCCAATTCTAAGGCTGGAGTGAGCTTCTAGGAAGAAGAGATTCCTTGAATGTAGTGGAGCTGGGCTCATAGAACGACAGTCATAGAGCCAGAAAAGACTACAGAGCTAATTTACTCTACCCTCTTTATTATTCCAGTTGAGGAAACTGAGGCCCATAGAGAGTAAGAGACTTGCCCAAGATTACAAAGGCATTAAGTGGTAGAAGTGGGATTTTAATTCAGATCCTGGGTTCAGCACTCTTTTCATTGAATGTGTGATTTAGTAAATGGGGTTCCTTTTCAGTGTGCTATAAGTATCTTGAAGGATTAAAAAAAAATAAAAGCCTGCACTTCGGTTGCAACACCCTCCATTAGGTAAGTGACCTTTGAGAATTCCCTCTCAGAGCTGCCTTCTCTTAGATTTTTGTTTCAGACACAATTTTGTAAGAGCCATAGGGTCATAAATGGAGACATCTTGGAGGGGTTTGAGCCCTCATCTTACAGATGAGGAATCTAAGGCCTGGAGAAATTAAGCATCTTGCCCACCATGATACAACTATGTCTGAGGCTGGATTTGAATTCAGATCTTCCTGAATGCACTTGATACTCTGTCCTCAATATTCCACTTAGCTGCCTACTTATAAATCAACAAAATAAACCAAAGGAAAGCAGTAGGTTGTCTCACACACATCTTAATAATACTTACAGGGAGAAACAACAACCAAACTAGATAAAAGGGAAGAGAACAGTGGGTTACAGAGTGGCCTAGAGGCACACACTACCACTCCTAATGCTGAAAGAAACTTTCCATAACATTGTATCTCTATCATCAATAGAATCAGCCATAGTATTCATGCTGCTTCAGAACTGTCTCTTTCTTAGACTGTGAAAATTCAGAATAAAAACACACTAACCTATAATCAGAACTTTCTGCTCACTAGACCAAAGGCTTTGACCTCCCTGAAACCTCACCACCTATCACCTTGCTAGATCACTCAAGCCCTTTGATTCCCTTGACTCGAACGACTCCTTGATCTGACCTTCAAAACTTTCCAGATTGTTTAAGCCTTTCCAGAGTAACTATATTCCTGACCTTCAGATACCCCTGCAACTGGATTTCCTGTGCTCCTCCTCCTGACCTGACTGGTTACTGCTATCTTAATGCTGCCTGTACCCAGGCATAATAAAATTGAAATTTCTTAAGCAAATCCTCTCTTAAACTATCCAAGATCTACCATATAATGTCTGAGAATTCCAAGACTATCTACACTAAAACAATAAAGTTGGTTACTGCTTGTTATATTGTAATAACAATGATTGTAATACAACCTACTGCCATTTTGCTTATATTCAATTCAGCTGTGCTAGGGAACAGGCCAAGCACAGGTGAAGATAGTAAGATATGGTCCCTACCTCAACGAGCTAAAAATCTACTAGGATTTGGAGAAGAATAATACATAGGAACAAATAAATATAATATAAAAAAGAAATTCTCCCAGAAGTCTATGAGCTTTCTTCTTTTCCTTAAATATTTCTGTTATAAAACTAGTCTCTGTTTTTAATGAGATTCATGGATCCAAAGTCCCACCACCTAAAGATCATAAATTGCAGATAGGTAGAACATTTATTAAGCATCTACTATATGTGAAGCCCTCTATTAAGTGCTAGTGATACAAAGAAAGGGGAAAAGACAGATCATGCTGTTGAGGAGCTCAATAAAAGTGAATCAGAAACTGGGAGATAGAGTCTAGATAAGAAAGGGTTAAAGAGCAAGTGAATCATGAAAAAGTAGAATAGACATCACTCTTTCTAGAAACTTGGCCCTGAAATGCAAAAGGACAATATAAAGTTTGAAGAAGAGACTGAGTCAAGAAATGGTTTTCTTAGGAAAGGGAAAATATATATGGAAAAAGAAAGGCAGTAGAGACCTGACCTCAGAGCCAGAAAGAGGTTCACTTATGACATTTAATGGTTGTGTGATCCTGGGTAACTCATCTGATTTCCTACTGACCTAGGCAACTTTCTAGGCCTCTAAGTTTCAGAGAAAGTAGTGATCTGCATGAATAGAATAAGTATCCTCATCTGGGAGTTTCCTACATAAATTAAATGACAGCTCCAACCAATCCTTAGACACAGAAAGACTAAAGGTGCAAGAAACTAAGGGGATAGATGATGAAGCAAGGTTATAAAAGAGATGAGAAACATTGGGACTAAGGACTCAAGGACCAAAGAAGTTAACACTGGAAAGAGGGTAGAGGGGAGAAAAGGAGAGAGGATGTGTTTTAAATTGGTAAGCGAGTCAGTTTAGAGAACAAATATTTAAAAATTTTTTTTTTTACTTTTAAAAAAGTCAAAGTTACTTATTTTGAGTGAGGGATAGGGTTATGGTTGGAATTAAGGAGAGAGTGAAAGGTTTGGAAGAATGAACAAATGATTTGCTGAGTTATGGTAAAAGCCCAATTCAGCCTAGCTAGCATAAATTTGTGGTCAGATCAAATGGAAAAGGAAAATTATAGATGTTTCCTAAATTTGGTGATAAACAAAACAAATATGGGAAAATATTTAAATTTTTAATGTTTCCTTTTGGATTAATGTTTGTCTACATTGGAAATCTTTGCTGCCAACATTTGTAGATACCTAAAGATAGGTGAGATTTGATAATACTCATCCCTTGAATTGTGATGTGATGGCTTAGTATGAAAATTTGGGATGAAAAAGCCACGGTGACTTTAATAATAATAATTAGAATAATTCATGGGTGAATTATCACAAAAAAGAAGGATGTCCTTTAAGTGTAATTGTCAAATAAGCAGTGCTTATCTGTATGCTACATTATTCTCAAGTCCTTGTCTCCTATGGAGCCTTTCTTGATCACTCCCTGTTGAGAATGTCCTTCCTCTCTACAAACACCCACAACAATTGATACAATTAGTTTGTACCATTTTTAATGGCACATTATAACTACACTGCTTGAGTTTCATTATTTGTGATTTTATTTCCACTACTAGATTATAAGCTTCTTGAGAACAGGAAATTTATCTTACATGCTTTTGTAGTATTCACTCCTTTCTGGTATCTGTGAAAGTACTGTATCACAGCAAGGGTTCAATAAAGATTAGATGAATGAATAAATGAAACAATGCTATCATAAGCATATTTGTATGTCCTTTAAAATGCACAGCGACAGGGATGTTATGATATCATTTTTACTTCATGCTTACCGGTCCATGGCATGTCAAGATGCCATCTTCCATCTTCTCACATTGGGGGTCACATTCCACACAGATGGAACCATTTTCAAACTCTCGAAATTCACTGAAAAAACATCAGTCACATGAGGAGAAGTGAGTAAAGAGGCTATCAATGTGAGATACATAATAACATCTGCTAAAAAGTCCTACTGCAAGGTAAATAGTTTCTGTATATGCTAAAAACTTAGGAAAAAAAATTTTTTCTGTATATGAAGGAATAACTTCTCCATTAGGGGAAAATACAAATGTCCAGATGGCTCTCCATATTCTCTACTAGATAGAACACTCGGTTCACATTGGGGAAAGCTTTGTTCTCATGTAATATGATTCAATTCAGCCTCTACTTCAAAAGTGAAGGTTTCATTGAGAAGGCAAAACCATTTTTATCATTTTGCTTAAAATTAATGATTCTGGGTAGCAACAAACTTAAAAATCATTAAAAAAAATACTTGAGGCTAAAGCTTAATATATTTTAATACCTGAAGATAGCTATTGCACTACTATATATTTATATTTTTTCTGTTGCTATGTTACATGAAAGCTACTGACTCCTCAAAACTCAATATTTTTCAAATTATTTTTGATGAGTCTTCAAAAAGGGACTTCCTCCAGTTTTAAAATATCTGCCATTGGAAGATAAAGTAGGAAGAAAATCTTAATATGATAGATTTTGTTTTCTTAGATTGCTGATCTAATATCAGTAATATTAATGCTATTATTACTGGTATTATTGAGAAGCAGCATTGCGTACTGAATAGAATAACGGACCTAGAGTCAGAAAGATCTGCGTTCAAATCCTGCCTCAGATACTTCTACATGATGCTTTTATCTGCCTCAGTTTCCTCATCTATAAAATGGGAATAATAAGACTACCTTTTTCCCAGAGATACAGTGAGAATAAAATGAGATGATAATGGTAAAGTGGTTTGCAAACCTTAAAATGGTATATAAATCTATCAGCATCATTATCATCAAGAGTTGGCCTCTGAGGTAAGAAGACCTGGATTCAAGTTCTGCCTTTGATATATACTGATTGTGTGACTGTGGATAAATCAATTTATCTCTCAAAACCCCAGGTAATGCCTTTTGAGAGGCAGTTGCTAATGCACCTTCCTAGAAGGAATTCCTCCTCATTGTGCTGAACTTTTTTTTAAAAACTGATCTGACTTAGTTATCATACTTTCCCATTTAGAGCCATTTGAATTAAATCATCTTCATGTATAAATATGAAAGTTTTTTTTTTAGGGGAAAACCTTTCAACTTTTTAATTATGACATCTGATAATTAATGTTCTACCTCCTCCTAAATTGTGGGTATTTGCCTTTATCATAATCATGTGACTTTCATGTATCAACTTCTGTTGTTTATGGTACATTTGCAAAGGTAGCTAAAGATCAATTACAACGAGTTATGGGATGGTGGAGGGTGTGGAATTAAATGAGTACACATGATGCTGGCAGGAAGCATAGCTTTCCACTAGAGTCAACACTCAGCCAGAGATCCTTGGACACTCAATGGTTGAAAACCAGAGAATCAATATTCAAATCTCCTATTATAAAGTGCCCTGTGTTTTACACATTGTTGACCTCCCACCAGCCTGGTAAAGAACAAATTGAAGTGTATGGGGGAGGGGCTCCCCAGTTTAAAGATCCCAGTGCCTCAAAGTAGCGACTCAAAGGAGAGACTAAGGTAAGAGACCATTCCTCCCACTCCACCTACAAATTTACAAAAGTGATTAAAAGGATAATCCGCATCCCACATCTGGTAACTATGGAATAATTGCATCTGTCACACAGCTGCCAAAATGATATTCCTAAAATTCAGGTCCAATCCTGCTGAGGAAGCTTCAGAGTTCCCTAACATTTCTATGATAAAATATGAACTCAGCTGTTTGGCATGTAAAGCTCTTCACAATTTGGATCCAGCTTCCCTCTCAGGGTTTATTAACATTACTCACATTAATACTCTCCCTCACATATATTTCCTTCTAGCCCATGAGTTCTTAACTGTTTTTGTGCTACAGACCACTTTAGCAGTCTGGAAAATCCTACGAACCTCTTCTCAGAATGACATTTAGTACCTCCCTTAGAATCGAAGGGAATGATAAATTTCAGCTGGAGATTAGTGGGAAAAAAAGAAGCAGCTGGGTGGTACAGTGGGTACAAAGATGGTCCTGATGTCAGGAAGACTGAGTTCAAATCTAGCTGCAGATATTTGCTAATTGTGAATAGCTCTGTCTCAAGTTTCTTATATATAAACTGGGCTAATATAACCTATCTCCCAAAAGTTTGAGGATGAAATTGATGAGGATAGGATCTAGACTTGAAAAAGGAAAAATCCGCTTTTCCACATGGCCAAATCTCTGACATTCGGCCTGAGGCTATAATCCTATCAACTGGCCTTTCATTGTGGCTACACTCAATCTCCCAATTCTGTTACTCTTCACCTAGGCTAGCCCTCTATTGTCTTATCTCCCTATGGCCCCCAGCCATTTCTCACCCTTAATCCTAGCTAGGCTCCATTCTCCCTTGGCCAGAAGGTCCAGATCCCAGGAGTTCTGTTCACCCCAGCTTACTGGCTACTCCCATCTGGATCTTCCTTAGACCCTCTCCTCCAGTCACCCCAAACTACTGGGCCACTCCTAGATCACTCCCACAGTCTTTCTGTATATAAAGTCCATCTTGTCTCCATTGAGGTGCTTAGATTCTTATAATCTAGCCATTGCTCTGATTCTTACAATCTAGCCAATAGCTCACTAACATTCAGACTCCTAAGAGTCTGCCCAATATGACAGATGTTCTAATAAACCTTGTCATTGGCTGAAAGAAGGCTTGGTCAAATTCTTTCTGGCAAGATTCGCGTCATAATACTGGGGTCCCAGCACCCCTAAACCTCAACAAAATGACATAATAAAATATTTGCAAAGTGGTTTGCAAACCTTAAAGTGCCAGATATTATCATTGATGTTGTTATTATTATAAATATGTAATTATTCCTGTCCAAGTTCATTGACCTCCTGAAATGCATCCACAGACTACTTAGAGGTCTCCATATATTCCAAGTTAAGACCTCCTGTTCTAGCTTATTTGTTGTGCTCTTCACTTAATTTCCAGCTACCATCTTTGTTCCTTCACATATATTACTCTCCATGCCTGGAATGTTTTCTGTCCTTACAAATATTTTAGTCAGCCTCTATCTTCCTCAAGGTTTCTCTCAAATAATATTTTATTTAAAAGGCTTCTCCTGATTTCTCTACTTATTAGTGCACCTTTACCCATTTTCTAATTTTTTATTTAAGTGTATTTACCTATTTCTTAATATTTTGTAACTGACTACTTAACTTGGGGTTTACTGGCTAAATTTCTTTCTCAAAAACCAAGCCTTAAACTCAATTCACTTTGGAACTCATAGATTGGACAACAATAGGTCCCTGCCCAAGCACCACTTAATGGTTATATTTTGGGCCCTCCAGGCTCAGAGTGAATATAAATAGTAACTGCTTCTCTTTTGGCTAGAAACCCTGATGGTCTTTCCCTCTCAGCTTGATTTTTTTTTTTTAATTATTAAAGGGGCCATCCATTGACTTACTTCTACAAGAGGCTTATTCACTGAATGGGGGGTTGCCTCACTCAAAGTGAGAACCTGAAAAGACTTTAACTTAAAAGGGCCTGGGTCTCCCATTGCATCCTGAGTTATTGTCAAGCATCCTGATGAATATCTGGCCCTTGGATCCAGATGGCTCTGGAGGAGAAAGTGAGGCTGGTGACCTTGCACAGCCCTCCCTCACTCAAAACAAAATCAATTGAAAATCATGTCATCATCTCCCTGATGTCATGGTACTCTTGAAGAAAGAAGGACAAACACAAGAAGAACAACAAGCCTCCTCCCCCAGTAGAATGCTTCCTTGTTTAATATGTGGACTGTACACATTTTTAAGTTTGTATTTATTCCTAGAACCTAGCATAGTACTAGCACATTGAAGGTACTTAATAAGTGCTTATTAAGTTAAATTGAATTTTTCAAAAGTATGCCCTTAGATTCTTTAGAAATTCTTTTGCCTATAATAATTTATTTCCTGATAACATCAGACAACAAGATTTCAGTCTTACAAAACATAGTCTATCAATATAATTCTATTTTTAAAACCTAACCTCCCCCAATTAAAGATTACTTTTCTTTCATTATGCAAAAAAAAAGTCAATGCTAACCTTTCTTCTGACCTCTTGTCCTGAATCTCCAACTATTTTTTGAGTATTTTCTCCAAAGATGCAGATCGTAACCTCTCAATGCTTACCCATGTGGTATGACTCACTTCTATGTTTTTGTGTAAACTAGGCACAGAGGATCCACCAGAATCCTGGGGTCATCCTTATCTTCTATTGGCATTTCAATATGACAATAAACAGTGTATAAATTATTTCTTGTTCTTACCACATATTCAGGCCATCTTCTTTCTCAGGAATATGTGTCATAGGCACATAGATTTAGTGTTGGAACAGAACTAAGAGATCACTGTTTCTATTTCCTTCATTTTGCAGACAAGGAAACTGAGGCACACAGAAGACAAAAGACTTGCTGAGAATCATACAGCTAGTAAAGATTTGAATCCAAGTTTTCCTTATTCCAAAAACCTATCCACCGTGCCATCATAACCTTTTATGTTGCTTCTTCTGAAAAAATCCCTTCATTCTGTAACCTATCAGGTAAAAACTCTTCATACTAGTTATATGAAGAACACAAAAGAAGACAATTCAGAAGGAGAAAATATGTCAAGTGTTGCAATACTTGGTCTCAATGGTAACTGATGTTTTAGAAAATAATATGGAGGTCTTGTTTTCATATTTAAACATTTCTTTTTCATCTTTTCCTCATTTCATAGGATAAGCTTTGCTTTCTTTCCAAAAGACTAGTGTAACTATATCACAGTGATATGCAGGTTTGTACCCTTCAACTACCATATGCTCAACTATAAAAGTTCTCTGAGACTAGTGTAAACAAAAAGGGTCCGGTGTGTGATAATTTGTTAGGTTTACAGGAAGACAGGGGACATGGGGCATTAAAATCAGGCAGAGCAAATCTGACTTTTGAAAATCTTTGCAGCTTACCATATGAAAACACCTGATTTGGAATCAACAACAAAAATAAAAGCCTTGTCATTCCTAATGAGGGCCAACCAGGATGCATGAAATGACACAATATGATAAACTGATTTCATGAGTCTATGAAATGCCATGCAACAAGGTACAGGGTTGATTTTATTGTTTCCAATAAGGTGACTGTAGGTCCTGAGGGGAAAATAGAAAATAATTTAAAATGTAGGGATTAATGCGTCCTTGTAGCTTGTTGCTACAATCCTAGTAGCAGAACATTTCAAAGAAAGACTCTCACGGTAACTCTCCACCAAACATTGTGGTCTATTTATGTGGCAGATGAGCAATCAAGAATCTGAAAGAATGATCATCTCAAACACAAGATCTTGTAGATAATATTGCACTAATTGATATAGAAGAGCAGCTTGATAGTACAGGTTTCTGGGCTTGGATTCAGAAAGAATTGGGCTGAATAGAGCCTCTGATACTACCATATCTGTTTGACCCTGGGCAAGTCACTTCACCTCTTAATGAAGCTAGATGATACAATGGATTGGGTGTGGGAGTTGGAGTTGAGAAGACTGAGTTCAAACTCTGCCTCAGAAATTTACTAGCTGTGAGACCCTGGGCAAGTCACTTAATCTCTGTCTGACTCAGTTTCCACAACAGTAAAATGGAAAAAATAATAGCACTTACCTCTTGGTTGTTGTAAGGTTCAAATGAGTTAATATTTGTCAAAAAAAAAAAGCCCTGATATGTAATATCAGCACCTGATATATAATAGATACTTAATAAATACTTGTTTGCCTCCCCTCCTCTTTAGCCCTGAGTTTCCTCATCTGTAAAATATTATTAATATTTTTTTTTTGCCTAACTGACTGGGTTGTCATGAAATTCACATAAGATAATAATGTATATAAAACATTTTGTAAACCTTAAAGCAGTATGGAAAATCAGTTACTGTTATTACTGATCTAACCCAAAGTTACGGTTGGAGGTATTCACTGTACATTTATAAACAATTCAGGGAAGTTTAACATGGATATAAAGTTTAGAATGCAGACTCTAAGGGCAGGGAAAAGGAAGAAGACTAGAGACAACCATGTGTCAAGCAATATGCTGGAATTATATGTATTATCCAAGCTGCCTATTTAAATTGTCATTATTGAATCAGACCTACATGCTACTCACAAAATTGTTTCAGAATGTGTGCTTTAGCTCAGAGTTGTCAAACTCATAGTCTACTGGATGCATGGGTCCCCAGTGCAGCAGGAATCAGAGTAAAATGTAATTGGGAAATATTTAACAAAATAAGTAAACATACAATAACACACAGATAATTTTAATTTGTGTGTGGTTTTAAGTCAATGGGTGGCCACGAGAGATCCATTTCTATTTGAGTCTGACAACACTGTTTTAGGTATCTTACTTGGATTACTCAAAAATTTTATTTCAAATATGCCTTCTTTTTCCTTTCTAAAGAAATATTTTGTAGATTTTTGTAAAGTATTTGCCCCCTCAAGCAAAGGCTGTTATGTATCCGATGTTCACTGAAAACCTTGAGCAATATACACATTCTGAAAGTTTATTAGGCTGCTATTGTCTGAAAAAGCCTAGGTGATGGAACTAGCCGAGAACTCATGGGACAAAAGATAGTGAGCAAGATTTCTTACCCATCATAGAGATTACAGGACTCAATGCAAGTCCGTCCCCTGCTGAAACGTTTACAGGATAAGCATTGGTCTGGGCCTGGCCCCCAGCAGCCATCACTTGAACACAGAAGATTACATACCATTCCTTCTGCAGCTGGAAAACACAAGAGAAAATGGGGGATGAAGGAGGAATAAAAGTTAAGCCTATATCAACATGTACATACATATAAGTGCAATTTCCATTACTATGAATTTTCAACCACAAAGTCAAATGAGACACTCTAGCTACATATGAAAGTCTTTTGAAAAATATGAAAGTCCAGAGAAATCCATTATTATCATTTATTATTATTATGTTTATCTATTCAATGTTATTATTCCTTAAAATAGTTCATTCACTTCAGAGGAAGTAGAGACAGCCACTACAAATCACAGAGTGTTACCTAATGGCACACTGCCATGTGAATGAACTACATTCTTCTCTGAGGCAGGGCCATTAATTTTTGTTTCTCCATTTAAGATCGAAGTCCAGGGTAGGCCACAGTCCACCAACCTTCATCTTCTTAAAGATTATATATTATAATGATGGTTATAAAATAAAAGAATCCTATGACTGGTGCCTTGAGGAGGGTGACCTTGAGAAGACTTCCAGTCCACATTCCTTCAGGATCATCTCTTTTAGTTTTTTAGTCATTTTCAGTCATGTTCTACTCTTCATGACCCCTTTGGTGTTTTCTTGGCAAAGATACCATAGTGGTTTGTCATCTCCTTCTCCAGCTCATTTTACAGCTAAGGAAATTGAGGCAAACAGGGTTAAGTGATTTGCCCAGGGTCATATAGCTAGTAAGTGTCTAAGGTCAGAATTGAACTCAGGAAGATGAGTCTTCCTGACTGCAGACTTGGCACTCTATCCACTGTGCCACCTAGCTACTGTGATCATGTATTAACTACCCCCCAAAAAAATCCCATTTCTAAAGGTTCTTGGAGAAAAAGTCATTGAATAGAAATTAAACTCCTTGCAGGCAGGGGACCATTTTTTTTCTTTTTTCTTTGTATGCTCATGCCTAACATAGTATTTGAGATGGTATAGGTACTTAACTGTTTGTCAAATTAAATTCAACTATATCACTTCAATGTTTAATATCACATCAGTACATAGAAATCTGTGTTATTCAGTAACATAAGTAGTTTCGGAAATAAGAGGCAACAACCTAAATGGCATATTTTCAAGCCACCCAGCCTTGCCAAATTCTACAATTAGATGTCCATTCCTTTAAAGATTTTGTTTTCTATTAAAGTATAAAGACTTTAGAAAAGGGAAAGTCAATCATTGACAATTTGTGGTGATTGAGTTCATCAGATCCCTCCCAATATGAAAATTACAGAAAGATAAACTAAGGACTAGTGACAGGAAAACAGAGAGGATTAGTATACCCTGAAGGGTGAAGTGAGGAGCTAAAATACATAGATGTTGCAGAGTAGAGAGGAGAAAGGGAAGAAAGGAGACAGAAGGAAGAATGTGAAGGAAAATCTAAACTAAATCGTATAGGCCATATAATCTCAAGTAGAAAAAAACAGCTTGTTAACAAACATTTATTAAGCTCTTACTATTTGCCAGGTACTGCGTGAAATTCTATGCATACAAAGAAAGAGAAAATATTCAATGCCTCCAAAGAAACTACATTCTAATGGGAGTGATGAGAGAAGGAAAATGACATTTAAAGAACTAGATACACAGAAGATGAGAGCAGATGGAACATAATTTAGAAGGGAAGGCATCAAGTACTTGTCGCAACCAGGAAAGACCTCCTGCAAAAGCTGAGCTTGGAGCTGAGTCTTGAAAGAAGCTAAGGCAACTAAGAAGTGGACAAAATGGAGCTAGGGTATTCCAGGCATGCAGGACACCCAATGAAAAGGAACAGAGACTATGGGTAGAGTAGCATGTTTGAGAAACTTCAAGTAGTCTAGGCCTAAGGTCTAGGGAAAGGACTAGGTTGTAAAGATGTTTAAATACAAAAGATAATTTTATATTGGATTCTGGAGGTCATAGATAGCCATCCTGGTTTATAGAGTCAGGATGATGGTGACATCGTCAGACATACACTTTAGAAAAATTTCTTTGGCAATTGATTGGAGGATGTACTAGAGTGGGGAGAAAAAGTCAGGAAACATAGTTTTAAGATTACTACAGTAATCCAGACAACAGGACATAAGGTCTTGAATTAGGGTTGTAACTGTATGAGTGGAAAGAAAGGACTAAAAAGAGAAATGTTGTGAAGGTTAAAAAAAAAACGAACACCTACATAATATGGCAATTAATTGTATTTATGCAGGGTGACTAAGAAAAAAGAATTCAGGAGATACTGAGAATTCAGGCTTGGGTAACTGGAAAGATGTTGGTGCCCTTGACAGTGAGAGGGGAATTCAAAAAAGTGAAGGTTTTAGGAGAAAAGAAAATGAGTTTATTTTGGGTATGTTGAGTTTAAGATGGCTGCAGAACATTAAGGTCAAGATGTTCAAAGGTCAATGAAAGAAGTAATACTGAAGGTAAGGAGAGAGACTAGGGCTGGATATACAGAAGTAAAAATCATCCATACATAGATGATAATTAATTAGATCATCAGGTGAGACAGTAGAGATTGAAAAGAGAAAGGAGTTCAGGGCAGAGCCTTGGAAAACACCTTCAAATAGTGGGAATGACATGAAAGAACCAGCAAAACATGGTAAGAAGAAGCTGAATGATAGGAGGGTGATTAGGAGAGTATAATGTCATAAAATCCTAGAGAGGGGCCAGTATCCAGGTGGGAAAGGTGATCAACAGTCAAATTCTACATAAAGTCAAGAAGGATAAATGTTGAGGAAAGGCCACTGGCAATCAACAGATCATTGGTAGCTTTAGAGAGTGCAGTTTATGTTAAATGATGAGGTTAGTAATCAGATTACAGAGGGTTAAGAAGAATTAGAGGAGAGGAGATTGGTACATTTGATATACTAGGGTTTTGTTTTTGTTTTTGTTTCCATTTGTTTGTTTTTTCCCCAAAGGTTTAACTGAGGAGGGGAAGACAGATATAGAACATAGTTAGTTAGGATGGTCACATCAAGGGGAAAGTTTTTTTTTTTGTTTTGTTTTGTTTTGTTTTGTTTTTAAGGATGAAAGAGTTGTTGACCTGTCTGCAGACAGGTAGGAAAGGAACTAGTAGATAGGGAGAGATCAATGATAAGAAAGAGTATGAATGAGAATGAGGTCAATTTGCAGGAGAAGTCAGGGAGGGGAGAAGATCAGGGGCACATATAGAAACATTTGGCTTGGGAAGGAGGAGGGCCATCTCTTTATCTGACACTAGAGTGAAAGAGGAGATAATGGGAGAAAGATGTGTATATGATGTAAGATGATGAAGAGAAGAATGGGTATAGATTAATTTTTTTTTCTCAAAAGTATGAGAGAAGGTCCTCCACTAAGAGAGTGGGGAAGGGTGCAATGAAAAGCTTGATGAGTGATAAGGTTTACAATGGCTAACCCAGTGAGATAACAAATCAATTAGGGAGAAATATAATAGTTGCCTAACTACTGAGGGTCTAGTTGAGATAAGTTAACATAAATTTGTAGTGGGCTAAGGCAGCATATTCAGGTATATTTGAAAAAGTTTTATGTTAATATCATTGCTCTTATGTCCTTCTGGACAAACTGTTCTCTGAAAATGGTTAGGTGAAAAATATTCATCAAAAGAGGTCGTGAGTTCCTTGACAATAAATGGAAGATGCTTGTGTACTGAAAACTGGGCTACACAATTTGATTTTTCAGAAGATTTGAGACTGTAATCAGCCTGGACTAGACACACAAAGGCTACAATTAGAACTCAAAAGACCTTGAAAATCACCTAACCCAAGTTAATCATTTTATACTTGAGGATCACTGGCATGAATTGGCTAGCCCACATCATAGAGCTGTTAAGTAGTAGAGCCAAGACTGGACCAAGGTCTTCTAATGGCAAGTGCAGTATTCTTTCTGGGCTGGACAGTACTATGTGTAGGTAAGAGTATATCAAGTCTCTGTTAGGAGACCTGATGCACCAAGTCATCAGAGGGACTCTGAAATTAATGACTAGAAGCAGAGTTAGAATTAGGGGTGAGGAGGATGCAGATGAACATGATGACTTGAGGACGAAAACCCTTCCTTTCAAAAAAAAAGAACATATTTTAAGGGAGTGATAGAAGGAGCTCTTTCCCCTCTGGGATTGATCTCTCATCTCTAGCCTAAGATAAATAGCCACAGACATCATTTTTCTAGAGAATCAGAATAAATATCCAAGTAGCAAGCACAGAAACAACAGGAAAATGTAATTAATTGGTCAGAGAAGGAGTAGCTGGGAATTCAGCAATCAGATTTCCTTGATGTCCTTTTTCAAAAGACTGAAGAATTGGGGCAACCAATTGGCCACTGTCTGTGGACTGAGAGAAATTGAGCCAATAATTAAAAAAAAAAGAGTTTAGATTACTCTTTCTCTTTCCTTTTCCTTTGGGGATAACCTAGGCTGTATAATCAACTTGATGCCTCTTCACCTGTAAATGGGGGTTGCTCATAACAAAGTGTTGTTCCTTATAAATAAACTGTTTGTATAAAGTATTTTATATCCCTCTGATATTTAGTTATTAAGTTGAAGTACAAAATTGGAATACACATCAGAGCTAAGCTAAGCTGCTATCCAAGCATTGGCTGAGGGATGCTATTATAAGTAGATGGCTTTAGGTTGGGGTTTAGTTATTCTGTGTTGAAAACAATTTTGTGAAATAGTAGTACCTGGGCTACCTTTATTACATTATAGTTTTTTTTTTAAGATTTTTCAATAACATCAAGTGTTCTTTTGTAGTACTTTCCCTGAGAATAAACTAAAGACCTCAGATAGTCTAGGAAGATGATCTATGATATTCTATATTGTATATGAGAAAGCTCAGACAGGTCTTTTCTATTGAAAATGAATTATAGGCTTTTGATCTTCCTTAAACCAAACTACCAAGAAAAGAAATGTGGAAGCTGATATAGGCCCAATAGGAGTTTGGTGGGGAAAGAGGGTCATAAGCTAAGGGTAAAGTATTTTCTTTGATTCATATCTTTCCTCCACAGAGTAGAACATCTCAAAATAGTCTAAGAAGTTCCTTTTGTCTTGCTAGTATGTCACAGACCAAAGGCAGATATATAATTTATATGCTCATTTAGTCATTTATTGATTCATTCACTGAATAGTCTTTCATAGAGATTGTCTTTGACCTGGGTTCAAGCTCCCCCTTTGAAAAATACCATGTAATTCTGGGAAGTAACAAAACCTCTCAGTGCTTCAGGCAATTCTATCATTTAAAAAATAGTAATATCTTCTGATTTTATATGACCTACATTTTCTAGGCCCTCTTCACCTCCCAGGTAACAAGCCCTTAAAGAACAAAACCAGGGTGGGGGAGTTCAGCAAAGATACAAACTATTAAAACTTCTAATGTTTTCCAGATGCATAGCTTTCCACCTTGTAGATCTTCAATAAGATCCCAGACAACCACTTGTCTGTGCTAGTGGGTATTCCTTTTAATGTATGAGTTGGATTAGATGGTCTCTGGGATTTCTTCCAACTCTCAAAATCTCTGATTTATGCAATGAAGTGAGATGAGATGTCTTCTCGGAGTTATCAACTCCTATTTTTTTCACACTTCATATATCCATACAGTTGTGAAGTATTGACCCTCACTTCACAACACATTTGCAGCCTTCCATCTACTGACATAGCTACTCTCCTAATTCAGCTTTCCTCATATGCCTAAACTATTGCAATAGACTCTTAACCAATCTTCCTGTCTCTATTTTCTCCTTTCTCTAATCCATTCTCCACATTACTGCCAAAGAGACATTCCTAAAGCAGAGGGAAGGGAAGGGAAGGGAAGGGAAGGGTAATGAAAGGAAAGAGAAAAAGAAGAGAAGGGAGAAAAGAAGCTGGGAGGGAGAAAGGAAGGAAGGAATGAAGGAAGGAAGATAAGAAGGGGAAGGAGAGAGGAAGGAAGAAAAGATTCATTAAGTGCCTACTATGTGTGAGGCTAAGTGCTTTACAAATATTATTTCATTTCAGCCTCAGCACAACCCTTGGTAGGTAGGTGCTATTACCATCACCATTTTACAGTTGAAGACACTTAGGAAGACAGAAGTTAAATGACTTTCCCAGGGTCATGTAACTTGTGTCTGAAATGAGATTTGAACTCTGATCTTAGACATAGGCCTAGGGCTACATCCACTCCACCACTTAGTACTGTGACCAAGACCATTCATTACAATTAATCACAGTTTGCCTAATTTTCAGTGTTGTTTTCATTTGCATAATTGTAGTGTGCATGTGTATACACGGACACACATAAATGTATATGTATATATACACACAAATAAACATATACCCAAATATACATACATGCACAAATATGCATACACATGAACATATATAGACAGAAGCATAGAGGAAAGAGGAGAGGAGGGAGAGAGGGGGAGGGAGGGAGAGAGAGAGAAGGAAAGAGAGACAGAGAGAGACAGAGACAGAGAGAGAGAGAGAGAGAAATAGTTGGACCAAATCACAACCTTACTATCCTTTCATGTAATAGTCAAGTAATCTTGTAGTATTATAACACTTTTTCTGTGTCACTTATGCTAAAGAAATTGTGTTATATAAATAGTTAATTAATTAAACAAGGAAAGAAACCTAATATCTATGACATTAAATGACTACAAGCATTAGAAATCATATAAATTACAAATTATTTAAATTAAAAAGGACCTTACATCTAAGTAAGGTTTGCATTCTTTTATAAAACTGTCTTACTGCTCTCAATGAGGTTCTTTATATGGTACGTGCAGTGTGTTTAAGAACTGCAAAGGCACTACAGACTCAGTCAGAGGTATTTGGAAGTCTTATTTTCTGTAGGCAGAGGAAAGTTATTTCTTCTCAGAAATACTCAATTATATGTTCAACCTGTGAAGCAGCTTTTTTGTGTATTTTTGCCATCATGTCATCTGGATTTTGAACCAAAAAGACAAGGATATTTTGTGATCTAATCATTAAATTGAAATTCACTTCCCTGAAATATGGAGTGTCAATGAGAACGGAAACTCGATATGGACTGATATAATCGGTTTCCTAATAATATTTATGCATTGCAAGAAATGAGAGTAATGTTAGTTTAATCAAACAGGTCATACCTTTACAGTATTACAACAAAATATATGTGGTAGATGAAACTAGACAGAAAAGGGAAAAGAAAAACTAATGATATGCCTAAGCGGCACAAAAACCACAAATTATAGTAGCTATTTGTAAATGGGTTAAGGCTACTAATAGGGGGAGTAATGTAACATAGTGGATAGAGCGCTGGACCTAGAGTCAGAAAAACCAGAGTTCAAATCTGACCTTAAATACTTAATAGGTGTGTGGCTCTGGGCAAGTCACTTAAGCTTTGCCTGCATAAAACCGGAGAAGGAAATAGCAAACCACTCCATTATCTTTGTCAAGAAAACCCTATGGACACAGGGTCATGAAGAGATATGACTGAATAACTCAACAACTAATAGGGTAAGAATAGTAAAAATGATCATGGCAAAGACAACAATGCAAACAACCACAACAAAAACAATAGCAACACTATGTTGCAGCTGCCTATTCTTGATTTCATCCTGAGCACGTCTCCCTAATATTCTTAGAAAGATAAGACAAGCCGTTAAGAATATGAAAAAAGGTAGCATGGAGGCTAAGGAGAGATTGCCTACCCAGTTGCACTTGGCAATTGTTAGAGATACAAGTCAGGATACCTGTGCCCTGAGGTCTTTGGTTAATTTTACCACTGCCTACTTGGCCACTACTTGCCTGAAGTACTCTTCTCATGAGGTGAGATGAAGTACACTCACTTATCTGAACCCAGCAGCCCTGCAGACTCTCCTAAGGGTCCACGACAAGAGGGCATTTTTTTTCTTCCCTTTGTTCCTTCACATTTGCAAAGAAACATGGATAAGAAGGAGCATTCCATAGTAATAAAGCTGAAGACAGATTAGGAAGGTCTCTAAATATTAAAAAAGAACAGTTCATATTTTATCCTAGAGACTTTGGGCAATTATTAAAGCATTTCTCTCCAGTTGAAGGAAAATTATATACATATAAAGTAACACACACATAGATACATATATATGTATGTATCTACATGTGTATTTATATAAAATATGTGTATGTTACTTACATTCATCATTTCTAAATAAATAGCAAAGTGATGGAATTTAAGATTGGCTTATCTTTTCCCCCTCCCCCACTAGAAAGCCGAAAAGAAAGATTCTTTATATAGCATGGAACAAAAGGCCAGGAAAGCCATTTCTTTGAAACTCTTAAGAGAAAAGAAGTCGTCGATCAGTATTGAGGCTTCAACAACCTTTGACTTACCAGTGTGATAGTCACATGCTGAGGAGTTAAAATGCTGTATTAAATGACATAGTGCAGAAAGCATTAGAAAGCTCTCTAAGGAAGTTCTACCAATGTATTTATTAGACAACCTTTAACTTGCAGTATGTTTTCTCTGGAGACTTCTGGATAGATTTCTCTTTATCTCACCTGAATTGTGCCTATCGACTAAATTTTTTGGGGGAAAGAGAATAAAATGCCTATGCTTCTTACCCTTGCAAAGAATATTAAGCTTGCTTTAAAGTGGAGGCAAATTTAAAATAATACATTTAGTTACTAAGTTCTCTGAATTAAGGAATAGCTAAAACACATGAATGGATTATATTTCTAAAAGGAAAAAGACTTGCAAGGTAAGAGAAATCAATGTATTTACACCATTTGATAGCAATAACCTTCTTTTCCCTCCCCCACAGTAGAACAAAATTACTATCATTGCTCTTTATACTTTTTGCAGCACATGGTGGCATTTTTATTTTTAATGTGTATCCTGAACTCTTTAGTATCTGCCATTTGAAGATCTTTTTGCATTCATTAAGGTTGAAGATGCTTTCATCTTGAAGAGGGTATTAGCAGTGGAGTGAACATTAGGTGATGAACTCTCTGGGCACGGTCATCCATGAAATATGCAATAGTGTGAGATGGGGTGCAAAGGGAAAGGATGGTGGACAAAAGGATGCCATTAAGCACCATAGAATTTTATATAAATGATAAACAGTGCTATAACTGTTCATACTCTGCATGTGACATCTTTGTTCAAATAAGAAAGGGGCTGATGTACTACTACTTCTGTAATAACTAAAAAAGTACCAGATTTTGAAAGTTTTACTATAAATAAACCTAAAGGTAGAAAGAAGTTGCAGCAAAGTAAACAAAAAATTCAAGGATTTTTCTTGTAAAGGAAACTGTAGGAATTAGAAGACTTGATTTCATCCTGTACCCAAAGGAAAAAAGAAATAACCTTTCAGATGATACTTAGCCATTTCATCTTTCAGTGTTTCAGATTAACATAAGCAAAAAGACCACTGTAGAGATAAACAAAGATTATGTGCCACCATCCTTAGCAGAGAGTGACAGGAGATATGTAACAAACTTGCTTGGATCTTTCCAACCAAGTCAAAATCCTCATTGACAGCTAGTATTTTAAATAAAAAAAGGACTGAAAATGTCAGAAAATGATGATGGAAACTTTTTTGTGAGTAAGAAATCAAAGAAGCTGAATATTTCTAAACTACTCAGATGTTTTATGTTTGTACATAATGAATCTTTTCCTCACAAGGCAGTCAGAAGGCATTAATTATGGAAATGTGGAACAAGGTCACAAAAATGAAATGGACAGGTAGGGAATTACCTGACATTAACATGTAAATTTTTTAGGATTAAAATATTTGTAAAAAGAAAAATTAGTGATTTATTAGAGCAAAAGTCAAAATGAAGAGTAAATTAGAAGAATAAAATAAAGAAGGTTCCTCGTGTAATTAAAATAGCTCCAACTCATCCCATTTTTAAAATTACATGTTTTTAAACCTATTAACTCTAAAAAATGGGAAATAGATAAAGGTAAAAAATATTAACTCTGATTAACACCATTTCTTAGAACATTAACAGATGAAAAATGTCACCATAACAAGGAGGTCAGAAGATTGCAAAAAAAAAATGTATATTTAGCCAACAGTCATCCTCTCCTTTTTTATTAAACAGAAATGGTAGCCAAAAACTAAGTCAATTTATTCAGAGGAGTGTGTGTGTGTGTGTGTGTGTGCATTTCCTCACAAAACAACTAAAAGCAGTTGAAAGCAAAATGTGTTCATAGAAAAGTTTTGTGCAATCAAATTGAGATATATCTTCTTAAGAGCATTTATGATACTTTATACATGAAACGGAAAGAAGTACAAGTAGACATAAAATTAAACTTTCCAAGAATGATGTATTCTCATAATCTGTGTTAATGGAACTACCCCATCTGTATTTTTATGTAAATGTACAGATTCTTGTCTTTAAAAAAACCAATACTAAATAACTAATTTTGATGCCCTGAAAGATCACTGATTTTATTAGTGAAATTTCTCCACCAATTTAGATCATAAGTCTAAGTTGATCCCAAAACATGCTATGTGATAAGGTAGTAATGATGCTTTCATGAGGAGCTTCACTGCATTTAGCTCAAGCTATTCCTTGGGCAAGAAAAAAATAAAAAGCATTCTGTCCTCAGGACTGAACTTAAAGCTTTTCCTTTTGTTATGAACTATCAGAACTTATGTACTTTTGCTTCATAGAACCCAGGATCATCTCCATGCCATGGTAAGACATTAAATTAAGACTCTAGGAATGATTTAGACTCCTATCCTATTTTCTGCTTACATGAAAATGGCAGGGAGATGAGACAGCATAATGGAAAGATGGTGGCCTTGGAATCAGAAACACCTGTATTCAAGTCCTATTTCTAATATATACTAGCTATGTGATCAAAGCCATGAAATGATCTCTAGGAGTCTGAGAAAATTCTACCAGACTGCAAGGTGCAAATAGCTTGCCCATCTGCATTCATGAAGCAAATTTCCGTATTGAGAATTCCCTTTACAAATTAAATTATGGGTCAGGAATCCACTCCACCTCCCTTCCTGCCACCTGAGGGGGTGGGGGACAAAAAAATTGGCACAATACAGTATAATATTATGAGAATACAATTTGTGTTCTCCACGTCTTTAGTTGGAACAAAAAAAAAATGAAGTTTGAGCATATAGTAGCCAGACCTTGGTATGGATTTTAGCTATGGCTTTAAAGAAAAAAAAATAAAGGGCTTATGGTACCAGCAGGAATAGACCCCCTGAGGTCCATTTGCAGAATTCACCAACTGAAATAAAAGAAATTAAATTGGGCATTGATAGACTTCAGCTGAAGTAAGAAAGGGTAGAAATCATATGAATAAAGAAATCAATGAAAACCTGTCTAGGAATACACTTTGGTAATAATACGGCACTCACTGTCATATGGCATAGTTTAAACCTAGAATTGCTGAAAGTCTAATGACTATTTTATGCTTATGCATCACGGTAATGCCTTAATTTTTTATTACTCTTTGCTTTTATACCACATTCATTTCTGAATACACCATTCTCCTAACCAGTGAGCTTTCCCTAATACCAAAAGTTAAAAAAGGAAAAAAATAGTTCAGCAGAACTAACTACTACATCTGCCACATTCGACAGCATATGCAATATTCCATACCCATAGTATCCTACTTTTGCAATGAAGAGAATGAGGAACATTGCTTCAAATCTTTTCAGGGACTAAGATTGGTTATTATAATTACATTATATTCTATTTTGTTTTATTGTTCCTTCTATTTATATTATACTCATTGTGTACAATTGGTTTACTTTATTCAGCATTAATTTATTCTGGGCAAATTGTTTAACTTCTCTCAGACATACTTTCAGTCCCTTGATGAAATGGGAGATCAGTCATAATCATATATATGTATATGTATACAAATGTATATTAAACACAATGTATATATGCATACAAGCATATATGTATATATATATAAAATGTATGTATATATAGACATATACATATATCTATATAGATAGAGACATGAGTTATCTATTTGCTATTTGAGGGAAGGCACCCAGGCATCAGCGACTGTGGAAATCAAAAAATCCCTCATGTAGAAGGGGGTGTTTGATCTGAGGCTTGAAGGAATCTAGAGATTCTCAGAGAGAGAAATGAAGAGGAAACATATCCTTGAAATGGGGCAATGCCAAAGCACAGAGGTAAGAGATGGTGAGCTGGGTATGAGGGACAACAAGATGGCCAGTTTTTCTGGACCACAAAGCACATAGAAAGTAGTATCCGATAAGGATGGAAAATTAGATTTATGTCAGATTATAAAGAGTTTTAAATGTCAGAGGAGTTGGATCTTAGAGGTAAAGGGAGCCACTGGAATTTATTGAGGAGAAGAATGAGATGGTGAAATCTACACTTTGTGGAAATCAAATCAGTTTGCCAGCTGTAGGAAAGATGGATTGGAGAGGGAGGAGATTTGAGTTTTGGAAGCTATTGTGATAATGTGCCTGACAGGCTTCATGTTCCCCCATTCCTAACATAAGGTCTCAGGCTGCTGGGGGTATTACCATAACAGGGCCTCAGATTACATAGTCGACATAAGAAAGTATACAAACAGCTACTCCCTGGAAACCTAGGCAGCCAACATGAACAGATTTCCCTTCAACTAAATGCTCTGGGTGTGTGAATCGGCTGCCGGCAAATTTAGCTCCCTAAGGCACTAGAGAAATCTGAAGGGATGATGGAGATAGCCTCATAATAAGAGGGTCCAGACACTATGTGACAGATCAAATGGACTGCACAGATGTGACCTTTCATAAAAAGGTGCCATTTGGCATTTTCGCCTCAGAAATCATGAGCTCATTGTGAATGTGCAGACATTTGGCTGCAGCAGTAGGCTTTTGATAGCAGCAACAGTTGAACACAGAAAAATGTAGCACATTTTTAACAATAGAAATGGAAGAGAAATCTTGGGTAAATCCAAATCACCCCCTGGGGATGAGCCAAACAGAATTGGCTCAAACAGGTGATAAAAAAATATTTCTTTCTCACCCAACTCTCTGCCCCGCCCCAAATCAAAAGGTTTCTTTAAGTTAAAACCTCCCTTCAAATATTTCTTGCCCAAAAGGAACAACTTTCTAAAATCATTTATTTATTACAGAGGTAGTGTAGTTCAGGTGACAGGGCACTGGCATGGAGTCAGGAGACATTTCTTGTGTTCAAATGTTACTTTCTAATTCTGAATATCTCATCTTTCTTGATAGTAGGTAAGCTTCTTAAAAGCAGGGGTGATTTCCTTTTGTTGTCCCCCAAGGCCCTAGGCACACTGCAAGGTACAAAGAAGGCACTTAATAAATGCTTGTTGCTTACTAGTTGTGTGATAGTGAACAATCTCTAAGCCTCAATTTTCCCATCTATACTTTTTTGACCTTAATAACTTAAGTATTAAGAAAAGTACTTGTTAAACATTAAAGCACCATATAAATATGCATTATTTGATCATCATTAGAGTCACATAGTACTCGATACTAATTATACTTGTTTCTTGACATCCTCAAAGTGTTTGTTTTATCATTAAAATCTAAAGTTTGTGAAGAAGAGATATCACAAATTGCACATAAAAACATGTGCTTCTAAGCATTTCTGCAAAAGAATCATGGATCATAGACTGAAAATGAAGGGACCTCAAAAATCAATTAATCTAACTACCCCATTTTATAGATGAATAAATTGAGGCCCCAGAAGAATAAGTGACTTGCCCAAGGTGACATAGGTAATTGGAGGAGGAAGGATTTGAATCCAGCTCCCCTAACTCCAGAGCCAATGCTTATTCCACTATACCACACTGCTTTCTTAATGCTATAGCAAAATGAAACCCATTTTAGTTAGTGAGTTTTTTCAATGACTATATAATTGTACATATGAAAAACAAGACAAGAGAAAAAGGATAGGCCACAAGTCAAGCTGTACAAAATAAGACATTTCACATTATGATCTGAAGGTTGAAGTAAAACCAAATTCACTTTAACAGTCTATTTCTTTCAGGATATTAGCTTCAATTTAAATTTGAGATCATTTTTGAAGTCAATAAAAGCAACAAGAATGTTTTATATTATCTAAAGAATTCATTCTATTTTTAGTCATTGGAGATTGTATCAATGCTAAAAATAAAAACAGAAATTCTCTAGAGGATTTTGAATTCAATACCCACTTAGAATAGTTTGACAGAATAAAAGAGAGACTTGTTTAAATACTTAGCTCCCCCTCCCACTCCTACCTTCCCTTGTCTCATCTCTCCTCTGCTAGAAGATTAGCTCCTTGAGGCAGAGCTGGCATTGAGTCTTGAAAGACCTTAGGAGACAATGGCAGGGCAGATGGTTTTCTATCTGGCCTAGTGTCATTCTATGGTATGGGAAAAACTGGCATTGTTGACTGCCATCTCATCCAAGCATTTTGGGTAATCAGGCAATCTAAGAAAAGCAAAGGCCAGGGCACACCTAATACTGATGTATCTTCCCATGTTCCAAATAAACTCTATGATAATCCAGGGTCAGAGACAGAGGTACAAGGGGAACGAAAGGGGGTTGATCAGGGTGGGGGAGTTAAGAACACTGGTGGTAGTTCATCTTGTAATTGGGTCAGGATGAGCAAGCATTAAGACCTAAATATGGTAGGCCTATTCCATATCATGAGCATCAAATGTACTAAGTATTTAATTTATTACCTATGTGTGACTTTAGCATTCACTCATAATTTCAAAATAAAATTAAGCACTAAAATGAATTTTATTGGGTGAAATTGCTTATCAATTCAGAGAAGGCTGAGAAAAGTCACTGGCTATTATAAATCTGATCTTTGATCATTTGAAATGCTGATTTTTTTAAACAAAAAAACAAGTTTAAATTCATTTTAAAATTGCAGTATTCAGAGTATAAGTGGGCTTATGTAAAATCCAATAGTAGATATAAATACATCATAGTTATCATGTGGGATCATTGTTATGATTGAGAGGAAATATAAAGAGATTAGCACTTTAAATAAAAATGTGTCATATTTTATTCCAATTAAATATTCTATTTATAAGAATCCTCTTAGCATTCTATATCTACATTAATTCTAGATGGGTATTGACATGACATAAAATATTATTTCTGCATATATCTTTTAAGTGCACTGATAGGATATCAGTGACATGAAGCTGGAATTGACTTCCTGTGTTTGTCCATAAAGACATAGACATAGAGTTAATTTTAGTAGACACTGAAAAGAGTGATCGACATAAAATGTCTTATCTTACTCTCAAAAGAACCTTGTTTTATTGATAATATTATCTTCATTTTATTGATGGCAAAACTGAGGCCCATAGAACATAAATGACTTGCTATGGTCCCACAGTAATCTAGAGAGAAGGAATTGGATATGAAAGATTTTGTGAAGGTCAAAACAACATGACCTGGACCATATACAATCTGTGGGATGATTGTAATGTTAAAAAGATGGGCTTTTGTGGCATTGAACAACTTGGAATTAGATCATATAGACTATCTCCTTAAGTAAATGATAATCATTTTGGTGGTATGGGGAACATAAATACAATGCAGGTTAGGAGAACAAAAGTAAGTGCCTGTTAAGAGAGACAGAGTGATAGACAGATGTAGATATTTGCAGGAACATATATACAAAGGAATATATATATATGTGTGTGTATAACATTATAGCATATATTATATAATTTACTTTTTGCATACCTGTGTATATGTGTAAATATATATATATATAAATTTATCACTACATATTTACTTTTGCATATAAGCACATTTGAAGGAAAGGATAATATGGGAATGATGAATAGTATTCCATTAGAATGTAAACTCTCAGAGTTGAGTCTGTTTAATTTTCACTTTTATATTACCCTCACCTGACATAGTGCCTTACCTAAAATGTGTACCAAATAAAGTTTTGTTGAACTGAATTTGTAAATATAATTTTTAGAAGTCAACCTACATGAGTTGTTTTGAACCGCATCATGAAAAGGATCTGCCAGAGAGAAATTGGGGGAACAGGATAAGTAAAAGAAGGAATAGCATAAACAAAGGCAGAAATGTATCAGTCATTTGCTGTGTGTAATGTTACATGTGTCTTATTATTAATGATGAATCATTCTTTTAAAAGTTTAAGGATGAAACGTGTCTCCAACCTTTGGGCAGAGAGCAGATGGACTAAGGTGCATTTAGAGACATGTACTTTTCGACATGATCAATGTGATGCTTTAGTTTGCTTTACTGTACTTAACTGTTACAAAGGAGGAATTCTGACAGGTAGAGGGTTGAATCAGTGGGTAGTTGATAAAATGCAAAATGTGTGTGTGGTCATGTGTGGAGAAAAAGAGAGAAGAAGAAGAGAGAAAAGAGAAGAAGAGAGGAGAAGAAAAAGAAGGAAGGAGGAGGAGGAGGAAGAAGGAGGAGGAGGAGGAAGAGGAGGGGGAGAAAGAAAATGAAGGAAAGAAGAAAGGTAAATAAAATTTTGAAAAAAATACTCAGAAATTTAGAAGGAAACACAAATGCTGGAATTTTTCTTACAACCTTGTTACATGTATATATGTACATACACATATTACATTTATAAAATATACACATACATATAAACACAGAGATATATGAAAAATAAAGCATATTAACAGAAATTTACAATTAAATATACTGTACTGCTCTCTTTTTTGTATTTTTTTGTCTATTGAAATGTGTTCATTGTTAATTAAATTCATAATAACTAAGAAAAAATGAACAAAAACCAAGATAAAGAATGGCTCTAATAAATCAAAATGATTGTAAATTTCCATTTATCTAGAATATTTAAGGAAAAAACATATTCTGGTTAATTTAGAATTAGCACATAAGGATTATCTATTTTTAAGGAATTAAAGGAAAATAAAATATACTTTTTGTTGTTCAGTTTCTTCAGTCATGACCCCATTTGGGTTTTCTTGGCAAAGATACTGGAGTGGTTCGTCATTTTGTTCTCCAGCTCATTTTACAGATAAGGAAACTGAGCCAAATAGAATTAAGTGACTTGCCCAGAATCACACAGCTAATAAATGTTTGATGCTGGATTTAAATTCAGCTCTTCTTGACTCCAGACCTGGTAGCCACATAGTCACCCTAAAATATCCTTAGCACTCCCAAAAAGAAAAGAAAAAACATTTGAAAGTGAACGGGATGTATAGGCATTATATTTAAAGTATAGCAATATATTAAATAATAACTCAGTAAATAGGCATCATGATAAGGTGTCAACCCTGGCTGAGTTAAGTGGTACTTTAGAAGGAGGTAAGGGTTGAAGAAAACTATCAGGAAGAAGAACATTTGCTGAGTGTTTGAATACTAGGCTTAAGAGTATAGATGTAGGATATGAAATTGCTGCAAGTGCTTGAGAAAGGTTACCCTGAAAGTTTTGTTCATTGCTAGGGAGAAAGTTTCCAGAAGGAAAGAAATATGGTGACATGGATTCTGGGCAAAGAATCTAGAGCCTTGGATTCCAGTCCCTTGCTCTACTACTAACTACAGGTAACTTAGTTCTCTCTTGTCATTACCCCCCCCCCCCCCCGACCTGTAAGCTGAGAAGGTTGAAATAGAATACTAATCATGTTCCTTTCAGCTTTAAAAATCAATGACTGATGGACTCTGGTTGAGACTTTTCCCAGTTCTAAAAGTCCTTGATTCCCCAAATCTATTAATGTAGAGACTAGAAAAAGAGAGACTGGTTTGGGTCTGCTTCAGTGCTTAATGTAGGAGAAGACTGTGACAGTGAAGAAGAAAGAATGGCAATTGGAGAGAATTAGAGGGGAATAATGGGCAGGATTTAATAGCTGAATGAGAAAGAAAAGGAGAGAGGGAAATCAAAGGACTACATTCATGATACTAGTGACAAAACAATACAATAATAATAATAAAATAGCAATAAAGACATTAGAAAAGGGGATGGAGAATGAGTTCAGATTCTTATTCATTAGGTATACTATTAATAATAATAATAATAATAATAATAATAATAATAATAGATATTTAGGTAGTTCATATCTATGTATATGCTTATACATAAATATGTAGTTCATATAATTTATTTACTGTATGCCTTAATCGAGTTTAAAGTTTGCAAAATACTTTAAATACATTACCTCATTTGAGATTAACAACTTTTTTTACATAGATATTATATAGGTATTATTATCTCTTCTTTTAAAGATGTGAAAATAGGCTTAGAGAGGTTAAGAGACTTGGGATGGTAAGTGTCAGAGAAAGAACGTGAACATAACTATTTCTGATTCTAAGTCCAGAAAAAAATCTACGAAGCCATACTGCTTCTTAAATAGAACATATGTAAAAGAATTCATAAACTAGAAAGAATGGGGGACAATCAAACCCATGTTTCTTTTTAATAGGCCTTTATTTTACTTAATTGATTTAACAAATTGGTCTCTTTATGTCATATAGATTTTCAAATGTATGTCTCCTCTTCCTCCTTCCCAAATTGCTGTGCCTTATAATAAATACAATTTAAGATGAAGAAGGAAAAAAATAGTGAAACCTATCAACATTAAAAAAAAAAAATTGGTCATTATATGCAATGTTACCCATCTGTGGTCTCCAACCTCTGTAAAGGAGTAGGAGAGTATCTTCTATGTCTCTTCTTTGGAGCCAGCAAGGCTTTTTGTCATTTTGCAAAGTTTGTTTTTTTCAATTTTTTCATAGTTTTTGTCTTTCCATTTAAATAGTTTCAGTCATTGCCTTGTGGTTTTCTTGTTTCTTGTTACTTCATTTTGAATCAGTTCATTCAATCCATATTTTCTCTGTATTTTCTGGTCTGTATTTCTGTAAATGTCTTTCTCTGAAATCTTTCCATGCGTCTCTCTGTATTCATCAAGTTCATCATTTCTTATAGCTTAGTAATATCCCATTACATTCATGACCACAATTTGTTTAGATATTTATTTCCCTTTTGATGGTCATCTCCTTTGTTTACTTTTCCTTGCCACCATAAAAGGTGCTGCCATGAATATTCTAGCAATATTTTGCTTGATATTTTTTGTTTGATATTTTCCAATTGCATTTTAATCTGGCTTGGAAGTGTTGAGGGTAGCCATGTGACCGAGGTCACATGTTTGACATCTCCAATCTAGTCCAACCCAGATCTGAACCAGAATCCTTTCTATAAAATCCCCAGCAAACAAACATTGGCAGGGGGAGGGGAGGCCTTTCTTTATATAGGACATTCTTGGAATATATACTTAGCAGTGGAATCTTTGGGTCAAAGGGTATGGTACCAAATTTAGCTGAAAGTCAGTGTAGGATTAACTTTCTTGAACCTTCTATAATTTTTTTCTTAAACCTTTTAAAGCACAATGGTAACACTGTAGATGCTTTGCTGTCTTACACATCTCTGGTAGCCTTGTAAATTCAGTTCCCACTATAGTAGTTTAAATGAATGAGGCAGGTACTATATCGCTTCGATTTTTGTGTCCTCAAGTCTGAGTTAGTCTTTCAAACTGCACTATCTGCTTTGAAATCCATGACTTAAAAGAGCAAGATGGTTCACTCAATTGTCAGCCCTCACTGACTCAGGGAGATTTTTTTTTTCTTGTTCTGACTGCTTTAAGTCACCTTGAATCTAAAACATCATTAACATTGTAATGCTGTTTTCATTTTTAAAAATTCAATTCAAATATATATACATACATACACATATATGTATATATACACATAAATATATAATATGCTCAGCATGTGCGAAGTATATTTTAAAGTAAACAAACTAAATCTCAGAAGCAATGTACAAAGTTTTATTTCATTTAACTGTTTTTAAAATCACTATGACCATAACTCATCAAAGTGAGTTCACCAGGAATGAAGTATGTACAGTTCATTTCTATAGTGACCCAATTATCCAATTTGCATACAGGAATGGAAATGATCAGGTCTGATGAAAGTGGTAAAGATATAACAGAAATAGCAAGAGAGAAAGATTCAAATAAGGAATCTCAGAAAAGCCCAGAGGAGAAGCCCCTCAGTGAAAACATAAAAATCAAGTTTACCTTAATGGGAAGCTATACATTTTAACAGATCAAAATAGTTTTGGTAATGCTAAGGTCCTTATAGTCAAAGGTATGTTTTGTTTTTTGTTTTGTGTTATTTTTTTTCCCCCGGTAGTAATGGATGGCTATGAGAGTTGGACAAAAAAATTCTGAGCACCGCAGAATCAGCTCTTTAAATTGTGGTGCTAGAGAAAACTTTTGGGAATTTCTTGGTCAGTAAGGAGATCAAATCAAAAGAAAATTAATTCAGGCTATTCACTGGAAGGTGAAATACTGAATTTGAAGATTAAATATTTTGGCCATATGATGAGAAGATAGGACTCACTGGAAAATAACCTGATGTTGGGAAAGATTGAAGGCAAAAGGGAAAGGGGATAGCAGAGGATAAGGTGAATAGATAATATCATGGAAACAATGAACACAAATTTGGACAGACTTTGAGAGATAGTGGAAGATAGAAGGTCCTGATGTGTTATGGTACATATGGTCCAGAGGCAGACATGAGTGAACAATGAGAGAGAGAAAGAAAGGGAGAAAGAGAGAGAGAGAGAGAGAGAGACGGAGAGAGAGAGAGAGACAGAGAGAGAATAGTAATAATATAAAGAGTAGATATAGGCATAACATATAGAGTAAAGAAATTCCAAGGAATCACTCGATCTTAGTGTTTGAAGGATACCTTGGCAGTCATGTGATCCAGTAGTGACAAAATCAAATAGAAACAGGGGGCACTAAACTGTACATAAGAATCCCTATGGACCAGAGATTGACTTAGAAAACCACATATTAACATCATCTATATTTTATTATATTGAAAATTGTTTTGTTTGATATTTTCTAATTGCATTTTAATCTGGCTTGGAACTGTTAAGGGCAGCCATATGACCTAGGTCACATGTTTGACACCTCCGATCTAGTCCAACTCAGATCTGAACCAGAATCCATTCTACAAAATCCCCAGCAAACAATCATGAAACTATTGCTTGACACCTACAGAAAGGGAAAATACATTCTCTCTTGAGGAAGCCAATTTCATACTTAGATAACTCAATTCATTGAGTTTTTATTTTTACATTAAGCCTAAATTTGCCTCTTTATAAATTCTATCCATTGCTCCCAGTTAAATGTATTTTAGGGTATCACTCACTTGGTGTAGAAGATCTCTGCTATCTCTAGTCACAGAGTATTTCTGAGCATCAACAATAGGTATATGAGTAAGCTCTTCAGAAATGGTTAAACTATTCACACATCATAATTTTGGCCTTTGGTGGATTCAGATGATGCCATTCTCAGTTCAACTTGTAATAGGCCAAAATATTAGAACAATGTTGATACGCAGATAGATAGATACATAGATAGATAGATAGACAGATAGATATGTTAATCATCAGTCATGGCACATTGGCTAGAGTGTTAGACTTAGAGACAAGAAGAGCTGACTTCAGATTCAACCTCAAACACTAGCTGTGTGACCCTAGAAATTTACTTAATATGACATTGCCTCAGTTTCCTCACTTGCAAAATGGGGATAATAATAGTACCTACCTATTTGGGTTGTTGTGAGGATTTAAAGAATTGGAAAATATTTGTAAAGCATTTTTCAAACCTTAAAGTTAGTCCATAAAAGTTAGCCAGCATATTCTTAATGTTTTCTAATTACATCTAAGTGTGACCGCCAGAATCCTGCCCTTTATCCTGCCCTCACAAGCACTTGTGACTAGAATCATAATGTAAGCCAACATTTTCTATCTTGGCCAATGTACTCACTGCAGTTCTCTGCCTTCCTGTTGTCACGAATCACTATTCTTTGGTTGAGAGTGCTGAAGAGGGTGGTCCAGTTAACTGTATGATAGTAACACAGGTTGGTATTGTCAGTTATATAGATGTTTCCTGCACTGATTTCCTTCAAGGACTGGAATTGCAAAGAGGTGATGCCTTGTTGCTTAAGGATAAGCAATGAGAGGCCACTGGAGGAGAAAAGAAAGAGAAATAAATGAATGTTTCCAGAACATTAAATTCATTAATAAAGAAAGATTGTCACATCTTACCTGCAGAAGGAATGTTAATGAAATATAAACAAGAGATGAAGTTTCCAGAATTTTTTTTTTGTAACAGCTACTTTCAGAATACATAGTAATTTGTTGGAAAGCATGTTATTCAAGTAACCCAAAGGTTTTATTTACCAAAAATAAAATTAATTACCAAGATTAATGACCACTGTTACTCTAGATAATATTATTTTTTTTCATCTTTGTACTACAGTGCTTTTCACATAGTAGGCACTTAATAAATTAAATTTCTCAGCCTGTCTTGAGCCAAACAGGACAATTCCGATAACACACAGAACCAATGACCGTGAGGGTCATTGGTCATATTTCCTGTAGGCAGTCTAAAGGCACTTTCAGAATGAACTGGGAATATGCTGGATTTATTTGCCTTCTCAGAAAAGGTAAGAATGGAGTAAATGCTTGAGATCACCCCTTACTGATATTAGCTATGGACAGTTTTCTTGTAATGTGACTTTGGCAAGAAGTTACAAAATGCTAACCAAAAGCATTTAGATAAGTTATCTTTTACTCATGAGAAAAGTTAGGAAGTTAATTATAAAAATAGACCTGCTCAGAAGCCCCAACCATGAAGTTAACTAGGGTACATCACCTTAAGAGTTGGCCCTGGAAATCCACCAAGACTGAAAGATGACTAAGCAAGTATGAGGAAGAAGGGTAGGAGTATTTTGCAGTATTCTACAGAAAGTATGTGACATTTATGTTTCTGACCTCATTTTTGTTCTTCACAATATACCAGATCACATATTCATGGCTTTATACTGGCCATCCCTCATGCTTGAAATGGACTCCCTTTCTTCCTTTAAAATGCAGTTCAGACATCATCTTCTGTATGAATCTTTTCCTGATCTTTCAATTTCTAGTGCCCCCTCCATATTATTTTATATTTAACTACTGTATAGACGTATATATTCATGTATATATTTATATTATCTTTATATTTCTGAAGATAGTTTTATACATAGCTTTTCCCCTTCATTAGAATATAAGTTAATTGAAGAAGAGATTATTTATCTTCATTGACTAGCAAAGTATGTGGCACATAGTAGGTACTTAATAAATAGCTATTGATTGATTTATCTAAACAACACTAAACAAATCTGTGGGATTTCAAAATCATCTGCCCCTTGATGGAAATTTCTTGAGGGCAGGATATCTTGAAGGTATCTTCTATTTGTTTTCATCTTCCACAGTTATTAGGACTATACTGTATAGATAAAATAGAAACTACTATATAGTTCTTATTAGATACACACATACATGCACACATGCACATACACACCTCCCACAATGTTCCATCCCCACACAAATATATATACATACATAAATAAAATATATATTGAATGGCTGTTCATTTTCCCAAAGGAAGATACTAACTTGATCCATTATATTATTGTTATAATAACACGCTGAGGTACTATCTAAGATATAAGTAACAAATATAATGTATGTAGAATTAATTGAGTTGTAAACTATACCTCAGTGATTAAAATGCTCTGATGATAATGGAAAGAAGATGGACAAAAAGGAATGGGATGTAAAATTTAAATATCAAGGAATGCCATGAAATGAAATTGAAACACTAAAAACTGATGGCCTAAAAGTTTTCCTCAAAATTCAGTATATATTACTACAATGAAAGCAAGTCTTATTTCAAGGACATTTTTATCATTCTACATTTTCCCTTTTTTTGGGGTGAAGGGATTTACCTTTCTTTTTGTCGCTTGAAAAATAAACCTCTCTTACACTATCACCAACCAATGGAAATTATTTAATAATCTAGTAACAAAAACATTTTCTTAACATCTAGACTTTTTTTTTTTTTTACAAAAGATAATTCAAGATGGAGATAATTGTCCTTCCAATTTACAAGAACAAGTAGCTCAGGAATGAATAACAATATAGTATTCAATTTGAAATCTTTGTTCCTCTTCACTATCTTCTAGAGGTGCTGAGTGTTATTACATCAGCAGAACTCTTTGCCTGATTGATAGTATTTGGTTCAACTGAGAGTTAGTATTAGTGGTATATATCATCCAGATGGATTGTTTCCATTGGCTATTATTTTTCATTACACTGGCTTCCTTTTTAGTCTTTCCTATCAACTTTTGTACAAATGTAGCACTTGTGTCAGTGGACTTTGAGAGGTTTTTTTTTTCTGTGAAGTTTTGGTAGAGAAATTTCAGTTGCCATTTTTCATAATTTTGTGTCTTAGCAAACCCCACATGCTAGCACAAAATTCCCTGCCTCAAGTTCACAAATTCATGTCTATGTCTAGCACTGTGCACTTCCACACATGTGAAGCCTGAGGTAAGGAGTAACCCCTAATATATCACCACTTGGTTATCTGATCCATGTGGTGATTCCTTCCAACAACAGAGGTCTCAGATCATCCTCCATGACGTCTACCCATAATGATGGCTGTCTTTTTCAGATTCTCTTTTCCTTACACGAATACCAAATAAGTATGTAGTTTGTCCCCCAGCTAGCCTTCCCCTTCCCATTCTTACTTCATGGGCAGCCTATCTCTTTTATTTTTCCCATCACCCATTTCTCTAATAACTTCCTTAACACTGAATCTCCTGAAAAAATTCATCATCTGTAGTATGTTGAAACATGCTCATATCCACTAGGTTCCATTCCATTAGAGACCTTTGACTGACTATTTCAATTACTATTCCAGTGTGCTAGTTAAAATGTATCCTCTGGATTTATTGAACTCTGCTTTGATCTCATTGTCATGCACTATGTTCATATAGACTCATCAGTTGGTAAAGTAACTAACTACTCAAATACTAAAACTGCAATTTCTGATCCAAATGTCAGCGCCGATGGGTAACTGTCACCCAAATGTATCTTTTGATTATGATGAAATATGATGAAAAGGTAGGCTGAAATTTGTGGCTTATATCCTGTATTTTAAACCCAGCAAAAGCATTGTATTATTTTAAATGATTTAGGGAGCTGAAAATTCAAGAGGCATATTCCCTACATTCTGTAGTCCATCATTTGTGGCATGTTTTTCATTACGAGTTTTATCTCCAGGATGGAAAATGGAAAAGTTGATATTTCTAGAGCAGTGAAATCAATGAGACCAAGAGATTTTTGATATTTTACATGAGCCTTTAAAAAATGTATCTACCTTTAGTGAACTCAGAGTTCTACAGACTAAAACACAGATATTGAACACATACCTATACAGTACTCTTCCACCAATGGTGACCAGGTTAGAAAAGACACTGAAATCTGTCATGTTTGGGGGCCAAGACTGTATGTTCAAGAAACCTGAGGAAGATAAGGGCAAAAAGAAATGTCAGTATCTCATTGTCTCATTCATGGTGAATCCTTCAGATCTTGAAACATGACAGGATCACCTTATGTTGAAGTAACATAATGGGCACGTGAGAAAACCTACAAATAGGTCAAGAACATTTTTGATTGGCAGTTACATCACTCCGGTAATGGGATTTTTCAGCAACTCAAGGGGTTCAGAATTGCATTCATACTTTCTGTGCTGAAATGCATGAGGGGTAACAAAAAGTACAAAATGCCATGTTTCTGATGCAAATGTATTCAGAAAGATCAGACTTAGACTTCAAAGGTCAGCATAATGTAGTAGATAATAAGTTAGTCTTGGTGTAAGTAACAGCTAGGAATGAATTCCTCCTTGAACGCTAACTAGCTCTTTGAAGTCATTTAACTTTTCTGTGTCTCAATCTCCTCGCTTTTTGATTTCTCAGGGCTGTGGTAAGGGTCCAATGGAATAATATTTATAAAGCTTACTATAAGCTTTAGTGTACAACATAAATGTTATTAGCATCATCATTATTAATAATTTTAATAATAACTGCCCCTCAGCCAGGTGGTACAGTGGACAGAACACTGGCCCTAGAGTCAAGAGGACCTGAGTTCACATCTGGCCTCAGACATTTACTGGCTGTGTGACCTTGGGCAAGTCACTTAACCCCAATTGCCTCCAAAATAACAATAATAATATTAATAATAATGATAATAATAATAACTGCTCCTAATCTGATGTTTTCCAACATAAAATTTGAAGTCTTGCAGGTTCTTGTGATTATTATAGGTTCAGGGGTCATATGGTAAAGAGATTTCATTTGAGCAAGTAGGGTTATGTTCAAGTTCTAGCTTTCTAGTAAGAAGTTGTGAGTTTGGACATGCCATTTAAGCTGTTTGAGGCTCACTTTCCTCACTTGTAAAATGGGAGCATAATATTGTTTCATCTACCTGATTATTGTGAAGCTCAAATGAGATACGTGCAAGTCTCTTGAAAAGTATTGATTACTATGTAAATGTGAGAAGCTATGACAAAGATGGCGGTGAAGATGATGAGATGTTATACTCTTGCCATACCATCAAAGACACAATATAATTGTAATTGTTATATTAAATAATAATATATTACAAAATGTTATTTGGGTATGAGGATCATTTGGTACTTGAAATACCCAGTAATTTTTAATTTTCAACATCATTTTCCCCATCTGCAGAAACTTTCAGAATGTATGGACAATATTAGGCATCTTCAACTGTTTATGAAAAAAAGTCATGGTTTTGAGGATCTCATATTTATTTTCAGAAGATGCTGATTAAAACATATATATTTTAAAGAAAAACACCACAGAATAAAAAAAAAACTATTTTGCATGATAACTTTGTTTATCCACAGTTACCTGTTATTTCTCTGACTGTCCGGAAAATGTTCAGTTTCTCAGGATCCATGGCTTCAATTGCATTGTAAGGATCCCTAAAAGATGAGGATATTCTCAGTGAATGACTCAAGAATAAAATAGTACAATTCTATCACATCAAGAGGTAAACTTGCAAAAACCAAGTCTTTCCATATAACTTGAAAATTCCTATTTGACATGAGCATAACATATAAGGTGTCTTGGACACTCTTTGTAGTCACTATTGTCATCCTAAGGAAAAAAATTGTTAATTTTAATGGCACATTGTAAAACTTCAGGGTCAAAGGGTTTTTTGGGTTACAAAAATCTCTGGGCTATTTATTAAACACTCTGAGTGCCAATGTGACATAGAAGAAAAAAGATCCTGATCTGAAAGGAGACCTGGATTCAAGTCTGAGTTTTGCCATGCTTACTAGGCATGTGATATTAGAAAATTCATTTGACCTCCCTGGGTCTCAAATTCCTCATCTTTCAAATAAGAGTTGTTGAGAGATGATCCCTAAAACCCTTCCCAACAATAAAATCCTTGATCAGTTTCTAATACAAACTCAATTATCTGTCTACTTGTCTGCATTTTCTCTAGAAATCAAATATGGTAGAAAATTTGTATATATTCTGTAAAACCTCCTATCATATCTAGAAGGAAAATGTTATGTGAAATTATGTCAGTGCTTTGATAATGGTGAGAGCAATTAGCTATTTGTGACCTCAAATGTAGTGCAGATGGCTAATTAAACCCATTATTAGTTAACAATTAATTGGTAGAAATAAATGCAGCTGGGTTTCTACATTTATTTGGGATAAGGTTTCATTTTTATCTATGGGAACCATTATTTGATTAGAAAAAGGAGACTGTTTACTGTGCCATGAATTATGCTTTACAGAGGCACTTTCCTTCCTATCCACCTAAGTACTCATATATTGACTAAAATATGTTACAGGGTACCACTAAGTAACCTTAAATAGACATCATTCTTGTTTATCTGTATTTATAATGCTTGTTAAGGTACAAGGCATTTGAGAACAAAATGCAATTTAACCATATTTATACCCCCAAATAAAAAGAAAACTAGTTTACTTAATATTTCATCTGTTCCTAGAGAGAAAAAGGCATTTCAGTTATGAATGGTATAGATCTATTATTATTATAACTACTCTAAAGATAAATAGAGTATATTTTCTCATCTCATAATCTTAAATTAACCTGCAAACATCTTAAGGAATTTCCAACTTAGGAAACTAGATGTGTGGCAAACACAATGGTCTTGAAATCTTGCATAACTTGATAAAGTCATTACATACTGTATACACATAAACATACTGTAGCATCAAATAAATTTTCTCAAAAAACACCTGTTCATGGTACTACAGGTAAGCTATGCTAACTGCCCTGATGTTTTGAGACTCGTTTCAATGGGAATGAAAGTGGGTTTACTTTTGTAGCCTAATTCCTCAAAAAGAATATTTCATATAAGTAATGACCCTGTCCTTTTGATATTTTCCATCTAATCATAGCACTTCATACTGTACCCTGCAAAATACCTGAGGAATGCTTCCCTCTACCACTAGGTTAACAAATTCTGGTAAAGGAGCTTAAAAAAAATTATGGCTAAGATTAGCAGACACTTGGAAGATGCTTCCTATAACTCAGTCACAAATAATGGACTAGTGCTTTTTGATCATGCACTATTTATATTTCTCCAGATTTCCAAAAAGGACTCATAAATTGTTTTCTTGACTCTCTTTGTATTACAGCAAATAGGTACTAACAAAATGTCAAATTCAAGTTGAAATAAGAATAAGAATAGCAAAAAGATAAAAACAACCCTTTATGTTGCTATAAGAATTTGATGGCAACCATTTGTGTGCAGAAGACATTTATTCTCTCAAATACTAAACTAAGTTTTTCAACATGTGCACATTTATGAAGTGTAGTACTTGTGTACTTTGTAGAACAATGGAGTCCACTGCCTTGCTTATAAAATGCACAACATTTAGCACAGACGTTGATAAATGGGGTTAATTCTAACCTTTATAATGAGTACATCCAGATTGCCAGAACTTAAATGAATTCTGGAATGTTAGCATAAAACTCGGGAGTCTCAAGGGATTGAACATCCTTCATTTGGCAATTTAGGGTTCTCATAAAAAAGAAAGTAATAACTTTCCATTCACAAACTTTTAAAAAGTAACATCTAACTGTCTCATGAAACCCAAATGATATTTTCCCCAATAAAGTATGTTCAAAATTGATTTGAGAGGAATTCTAAAGACACACCGTCAGCTTGTCATTCTGTACGTGACTTTACAGCATGCCCTTGGGACCCAAAATAAAGGTAAGATATACCATAGGTGTTGATTTTTATGTTCAATTCTAATGCTTACAAAAGTGAAATATTATTTCCTATTCATTCTCTATTACCATAGTATTGGAATGTCAGGCTCCCTATTTTCATCTGTCAGCTACTGATAATGTCCCAAAATTATGTATATTTTGATAGCATTTTCCCAGTTTACTCCAATGCACAGAAACAGTATCAAGTTTGGCTGAGGAAAGAAATGTCACTTTTATTAGTTAAAACAGCTTGAGCATTGCCTAGTGGTCCCCATATTAGATGAGGTCTAAGAAATTCTTGTCTTAGCCCTTGTTTTCCTGTAGGTTGCACAAGCCAATTAACCTCTGTGGGCCTCAGTTTGCCTAACAGAAATTAAGATTTAAGTGCCTGATAATTTGTAGAGCAATTTAAGGTCCTTTTGAGAAAACTTGCTTCAGTTATGTATCACCCTATTCCATTTTAATACAACTTTGTTCTTCATGTTATAGTTCATAGAAGCCCCTCAGCTATTTTAACCAAGCTACATGATCTTATTAAAAACTGGTTAGTAGCTTATTGAAGGTAATTAGAGTAAAGTAGTTGATTGAGGTGCCAGGATTTTTCAATTTGTACTTTCCTTTAATTTTTACCTTTTAAAAATAATTAAAACAGATTCTTTTTTAAAAAGCAAAGAAATCTGCTCCACTGAGATGCACTCATGTCTATATCATTTTTTCTCCCAAGATGACAGGAAAGGGCTTCAGAAAATACAGGACAGGCTTATCACTGTGGCAAGAAAATGGGAGGGTGGGTTTTGAGAAAGTAGAGTTAATTTTTTTTTATACCAGAAAAATATTAGATGTAGATTTTTTAGGTACATATTTCTATTAATTTTCACTTCAATTCTGTAGCATAATAGCTATAATTAAATACTGACAGTACTTGGAGTGACAACTAAGACTTGTGAAATCTCTATTTAAGAAATATTGTCATCATAAGAGTTACTTGGCTTTAATTTGGTATTTGAAATTCTAGAAAATAATGTTTGCTACTCAATGTGTGGTGCTGAAAACTGGATATTGTCTTTTTAATCCAGTGTCCTAAGAGGACAATTACAATTTCAACACAAATCCACAAAGCACTTATGCTGGTTTTTTTTTTTAATAAGACCAGAAGATATTTTATGGTTTATTTCTACTTCATGCCCTGGAATGATTTTGAGAAGCATATTTTAAGGCCATTTTTCAAGTCCTCTTGCTCTATCTAAATTGATAAGAAGGATTAGTTCTATTAGCATATACAAAAAGTGCCCTTCTCATATAGCAAATTATATTTATGTGAATATATGGCACTCCTGCTGCACAGTATAGCATCCCTTGAATGGGTGTTTCTACTTTTAATGAAGTTGCTTCCCACATATAGGATAAATCCTTTGTGGAAAATATTTGGGAGGATGTAGACGAAAGTCACACAGGATAGATGAATATGGATGGGTTGAGAATTGCATCACTGGACAAAATATTTAAGTCGACGGGAGCACACATCAATTTATCTTTACTATTGAGTATTAATTAACTACTAAAATACTTATACATATGATTATGTATGTATGTAACAAAGATAAATATAGTTTCTTGAATGATAATGTACGATAATGTATGATCAATGTATGGTCACTGAAAATCTAAGGTGGGTATTCTTAACCTTTTTTTGTACAGTAGACCCGTTTGGCAATATGTTGGAGTTTATAGAAACCTTCTCAGCATACACACACATACACATACACATGTGTATGTATGTATGTATGTATGTGTGTGTGTGTGTAATAGAAGGAAATGCTAAATTTAATTTAGATGTTAGTGATGTTAGTGATGTAATTTTTCCCATCCTACTTCATAGACCCCCATGGATATCTTGGGAGTTCCTGGATCCTAGAATAAGAATCCATGCTTTAGGGAATCTAATCAATGGAATCCCCACCTCTCCCAAAATAAAACAGACCTCCTGAATATCACTTGTTCAGGTATCTTACTTCAAAAGTTTTCTCCTTTAGTAGGCTGACTTTCATACTATGAGAACCAAAATGAAGAATAAAATACAATTCCTTGTAAGCTAACTCTGTTGGTTAATCACCAGAACATCATGCAAAAAAAAAAAATAATATAACAAATTAAACTGCTGTTTTCCAGTGTTTCCTTATGCAGATGGAGTAGGGCTAATTTCATTTATTATTTTCAAGTGTCAACACATATTATGATGTAGATGGATATGTCTTTTAAGCTATTTTAATCCAATATGCAGGGGAAAGTTTTTGTTCAATTCCTAATCATATTATGAGCGTAATTACAAATAGGGAGTTCGTGTCATTCAAGATGTTATAGTTCAAGTTGTATGAAAAAAAGTCATCAATAATGAGATCAGAACTACTTTTAACACTTATTCCAGCATGCAATATGTAGACCTTATAAAATATTTTATGCAATTAAGTATTTTATATACCAATATACACATATACACAAGTGTTGCATGTGGAAACATAATTGCTTGTTTTTAATGTTTCTATTGATTCTATTTGGACACGTATTTATTTTTAATGTTACATTGATTTCCTATGATAACAATGTGTTACATGTGCACAGTAAAACTTTAAGTTGTTAGATGTGAGTTGTTTCTTTAACTGTAGCCCATGGCACTAGTATTTTGGGATTAGGCAGTAATATAAACAAATAGATACAACATAAAGTGAAAATGGACACGTTTAATGCAACTCTAGAAGCATGAAATCAGTTGTTTTCCCAGCTAAAACCAGCAGGTGGTTCTATAATGAAGGAGCCACAGACACAGTTTCATCGATCAGTGAAATTCATTACCAGATCAAGTACAATAGTTATTGCTTCCCAAGTGGAAGATGAAGGGAGAGGCAGAAGGTGGGGGAAGGGAGAAAAGGGGTGGAAGGGAGAGGGAGGGAAGGAGAGAGGGAGTGAGAGAGAGAGAGAGACTATGAAGTATAGAATGATTTTTAAGTAGAAACATTTGAATCACTCTTTCCTGAAAATAATATACTGGCATTGCAGCTTAAGGTCACTTGCAGATTTTAGAAATTTAGAGATTTGTTGATTTACATAATTATGTATTATTCAACTTGTAATTTGAACAATCTTTTCATATATACATATATGTGGGGTTTTTTTTGGAAACCATCAGCATTGTGCTCAAAGTTTAGATAAGATTCACAATCTCCTTTCCCCCTCATCACTTTTTTTTAATCGTGATCACCAAACTTCAAATTATGGATATCTTTTCAAACCTTTGGGTTTCCTTTGCTGTTAATTAAAATTGGGTGTTTTGGTAGGGCATGGTTAGGAATGGGTGTAGCTGTCAGTAAGGAAGTGCAAAATTAAGGGAAAAAAATCAGAAAAAAAACTATACCTATTTAAAATCCTTATTTTTTTAAACATAGAATTAAAGGGTTTTTTGTTTTTGTTTTGTTTTGTTTTTTTTACTATGTCTCTCTGTCTCTCCAAGTCATAAGCTTAGTGTTCACTCACAGGCCAGATCTCACTCGTCATTACCGAAGTTTTGACCTGCTCCATTTTCAACTGGCGCAGGTCTGCCTTTCCTGCTCCCTGCCCTCACCCCACCCCCCCCAATCCATTTCCATGGACTCACAATATTAGTGCTGGACTTAGGGTAGATGATTAACACATTTAACCCCTTGCAGCTAAGAATTCTTAAACTCAAGGGATTTACCAACTTCTACTTCCCCCGCTGTCAGGGATTACGGATATGTTCCCTCACACCAGACAGAATCACCAATTTTTAAAACTGGAAGGGGCTTCAATAGACATCTAGTGAATCCAGAACTGAAAAGATATCACTATTATAATATATCCTGTAAGTGGCCTTAACCTCTGATTGAAGATCCTCAGTGTAGAAAAACCTCAAGCCTTCAGAGATAATTCATTTCCAGCTTGGAGCAGCTCCCTAATTTTTAGGAAATTTTTCCTGACATCAAGTCTACATTTGCCAATTCGCAACTTCTGGGTATTGCTTCTGTTTTTTTCCCTCTAGAGCCAAAAAGAAGTAGTGTAATTTCTCTTCCACATGATATCCCCTTTAAAAAAAACATCTTTGCCCTTTCTTTCCAGAACAACAACAACAACAAAAATAGAATGAAGTTTTAGCACTGACCCATGAATACCAGTGACGAGAAAGATCAAATTCCCATTGATCTTAGTACAGTTTATGAACTTGTCAATGTTGCTGGAATCCACAGTCTGAGCAGACATCAGAGTTCCTGTGCCAATGCCATCACATGCTGTATATTAAAAAAATCATAGAAAAATATGAAACTGCAGTTATCAATAAGTAGCTTCTCCAATTATCATTATTTTTATAAGTATTGACAATCATACATTTGAGTAGTAAGTTGAAACAAGGACCTTTCAAATATCTGACCTTAAATCAACTGACCTCTTGCTATGAGTTATATTTATTTCAATGAGCTGCGGTTCTGTCAATATGGGCATTCCCATTAACACAAATCACAACCCTCTTTGTGACATAATAGAGTTTGCCAAAGTTGCTTCACCAAGAACATTTGTTATCTTATAGCTCTTCTGGGGATGAAATTCTGTGAACCTGGACTCTCAGGATTCTCAGAAAATCTATCAAACATCAAGCTTACTATGTGCAAGACATGGTGCTAGGTGATGAAAATAAAAATACAAAGAATGAAACTATCTCTAATCTCAACAAACATACAGTACATAACTGTGCTCAAAGGTATTCCATGTCTCATGGACCAGCCACTAGGTGTGTCTTATTGACATAGGCTTCAAGAGCTTAGGGTCACCTCCACACCGCAAAAAGATATTCAAACAGTATTTTAGTGGGGATTGAACTAAATACACCCTCCCCCACACACACATATACCTACTCTTTACTTAGTTTCTTTAAGGGAATAAATTTGATCTGTCGTTTTACCCTCATATGTTCCATGAAAGCTAATTCTTTTTCGTGGTTTATTTTGTAGTAATTCTAAGGCTTTCCCTCTTCATCATATTCCATCTCCTCTCTCTGAGTCTGAGTCTGGAATGCACACACTCCTCATTTTTGCCTCATAGAATCTCTCTTCCTTAATTCAAGCACTGCCTCTTTTCAGATTCCCCCAAATGTCAGTGCCACTCCCTAAGTCCTTTTGTAATTACATTTCTTTTTTTTTTTCTTTCTGTTTATGTAAGAAGCAGTAAGGCATAGTGGACAAAAAGAAGGCCTCAAATATAAAAGATCTTGATTCAAGGTGTACCTCTGAAATGTACTGGTTTTGTTCCAGCAAGTCACTTAGCCAAAGGGGGTTTCTCTACCCAGGAGGTGTCCATACTAATAAAAATAAAATCCAGTACCTATCTCTATTTGTTCTTTTTATATTGATTCTGTATATACTTAAATATGTGCTTGTTGTTTCCAGTGTTAGCATGCTAGTTCCTTGATGGTAGGCATTTTTTTATTCTTTGGATTTTTTATCACCATCATCTAGCAGTGTCCCTAAACATAAAACATATACAATGAATGCTTAGTGAATGACTGATTTCCCCACCTGCTCTTAAAAATACATTTTTTCTGATTTTTTTTGAATTAACATTGCTTAAATTTTCACCTGGACCCCTCCTTCCCCTGCGAGACAACCATCCCATATAAAGATGTTTCAATCCCCCTATGGGGGGGGAGGGGCGGATAAGCAGCAAATCAATCAAGAAAGTGAAAAAACCCTCAAAATATCTGAAATGTTCCACACTTGTGGATAACTCTTCTCTACAAAGCAGTGCGACTTTCTCATTTTGAACGCTCCTTAGGTGGAATCTGTTCCCTTTCCCACTTTACAAAGCCTTGTCTAATCTTCAAGGGTCAGATAAACCCTACTCCCCCTGACTAGGGGGATTCCACCTGGTTTGAGGACATCCTCCATCATGTGGCACATTTGACACTAATGTAATACAATGTTCCCCTCCCTTTCCCTTTAAAAAATGCGCATGCTTTATATACCTAAATATATAGTATAGTATGTATATATAAATATATACACACACACTATATATATATATGTATGTGTATATATATATATATATATGCTTGGTATCATAGAATACAGCAAAATTTACTGATTGATTTGTTGCTTCCTAAATAACTAAATTTTCCAAGTATGTGGGCCACTTTGACCCATTAGGTTGTGAGCTTCTTGGGGACAGGGAACTACCTTTTATCTTTGTTTCTTTTTTAGCACAGTACCTGGAATATGGTAGGTGATTAGACTTTTGACAATATTCTGAATGCATATGTGAAAAACGTTGAGGCCTTGAGGCTGCATATGGTCTTCTAGGTCCTCAGTTGAGGTCCTTTAACTGAATCTAAACTTCACAGAACAAATGGCCTCGAGGCTACAGGAAATGTATCCCCCCCCCATAGGGAATGATTTAGCAACCTTAATGTCATCCCCAGACTCTTTCTAGATATATCACAGCTATAACCTACCTTTGGGACAAATGTCAGTACAAGGTTTACACATTTTAATCCCATTTTCTTCAACCTCCATTTTGGAACTAGGACAAGCCCGCACACAAGAACTGGAATCTACCACAAAGTTATCTGCAAGGAAAAAGTAAAATGTTCAGTAGTAATGTTTGGTTGGAAGTTTGGTGGAAAAAAGTTTTCTGATATTTGGAAGTGGCCATGTAAGCCAATAATGTGTATGACTTTTCCCTTATAATAGCTTGGTACTTTTCCATCTATGAACTTAGTAGTTAACTGAGTGGTGCAGTTGATCAACCACTCTACCTGAAGCCAGAAAGATCTGAGTTCAAATCTGGTCTCACATATTTACTAATCTGAGTGAGCCTATGCAAGTCACTTGAGATCCTCCAGCCTCAAACTACTCACTTAAAAATAGTAATTATGATAGCACTTAATTCCAAGAGTTGTGTGAATAAAATAAATATTTGCAAAGTGCTTTATAAATCTTGATGCACTAAAGATATGATGATAATGAAGAAACAGAGAGAGAGAGAGAGAGAGAGGAAGGGAGAGAGAGAGAGAGAGATGCATTGTCTTGTATCCTGGTCTAAGATTAGGATGTAGGAATGGTTGCTGTGTTGTTTTTGTTTAACTTTTTTTTCTGATCCCACATATCCTAAAAGCCCTCAGGACAATGTAAATTTCTTTTACAGGCTTAATAAACTACATGACATTTAGTCTGTGTTTCCCTGTAGTTCCACTTCATTTCATGTAGTGATGCAAGTTTGAAATCGAGAAGTGCTTGAAGTTATTTTGAAACACAAATGAAGCTTAAATTAAACTGCTTTGGATCAAGAGAAAATATTTTATACTCCGACTCAAGAGGAAGTATTTAAAGTTTGGGCTACATTGAAAGGAATACTATGGTAGGAAATTTAGTCATAAGAATTTTCTCTGCCTGAGCATATGAATACACTTGTATGAAATTTCAAAAGACAGTGACTTGGGAAAATTTAATAAAATATCTTATTAAATAATGTAAGTATTATTTAAAGCCAGGTTTCCCCTGGATAGTTTTCCCTTCTGGAAACTTATACTACCAGATGAATAGGGACCAAATGGACCCTAAATGTAGCTGTTAACAAAATGTAAAATATTCTGTCATTGTTATAACTAAGCTAATTTAATAAGGATGATTTGTGGCATTATATAATAAGAAATAAGTGAGAATTTGGGGCATTCATAAATTATACTGTATTATGCTCAGAAATAGTCTGTCGGTATCCCAGCTCCTGTGTAAAGATAGCTTCTATGATAGCCATTTTGTAGAAAAAGGGATATTCCAGGCTGTGAGGATCCTATTAGAAAGAAGCTCCTTGAAAACAGGGACAATATTGTTTCTATTACTGCATCCCTAACATCACACAGTAGATATTTAATAAATGATTGTTGAGTTGAATAGTGTTGAGCCTTCTGAGTTTTGGACTTCCTTTACTGTAACTCTTGGAATTTTCATTATTTAGCTTTAGTGAAAAACTCCTCATAATGTTATGGTCTATGCTGTAGCAGTGTGCTTTTAAGCTCAGCCTGAAGTTCATGAAACATGAAGATGATAAAATTCTTTCATATTTTCTCTCAACTTCACATCTCTCCTTGCCTTACCCTTTATCACTTCTGTAGCAGAAGGAAATGTGACCATTTTCCTGATTCTTTTTTTTTCCCTTTCAGTGGTGGATTCTCATTCACTAATTCTCTGTCAATGTCTCTCTGTCTTTGTCTCTCTGTCTTTGTCTCTCTGTCTCTGTCTCTCTGTCTCTCTGTGTCTGTCTCTCTGTTTCTCTGTCTCTGTCTCTCTCACTCTCTCTCTCTGTGGCTGGCTATTTATAAAATAACATTTTATGTAATTTTTTTTTAATTGCTGGAATTTCTGGAAAACTTTCCAAACCTCCCTTAGCCTGGCATTGAATTTTCCTTTCTAACAACTACAAACAATAACAACCTGCCTCAATGAGCTCACCTGATACTATTCTTAAAGTACCATCCCTTTCCACTGAGATGTGGAGGGAATGGTCAATATTTATTCTCAGAGGTTATTATTGTTTTGTTTTGTTTTGTTTTGTTCTATTGACTCAGAAGTCAGGTTCCTCTTACCATTCTTTTTATTTATGTTTGTTTTATTTTGCATTGTTAATTTTATTTATTGTTCTACTTCTGCTTAGTTCATTATGCATCAGTTTGCATAAATCTTTGTCATGTTATTTAAAAGTGCAAAGGATGCAAAATATTTGCTTTTAAATTTAATCAAATTTAATTAGTTCATATTTTAAAGTATGCAAGATCAAGGTCCTCAGATACAAAAATGCCTTTAAAATTGTAATTCAAATGAGATGTGAACCATAATTAAAAATTATTTGTCACATGAAACTTCCCCCAATACATACACACAATCCCAGCCTTAGTTTTTAAAGCATAAAAATCCACATAATGACATACGGCATGAATTGGGGGAAACCATCCTTTATAGAGGCTATTCCCAAGAATTCCTGAGATGCAAAATTCCCAAATGAGGGAGAAACAAGGAATATGACATTTTACACAGTTCTGCAGCTACAAACAGCTGTAGGTATGAAATCTCTGTTTTCTAAATGGGAAACTCTACAATAAACTTGAACTTGCAAAGATCTTGCGAAGATATATACCAAAATATGCACCACAGTACTTTTTGGAGACAGAGGAGACAGGGAGAGACAGGAGAGACAGACAGACAGACAGACACACACACTCACACAGAGAGAGAGAGAGAAAGAGAGAGAGAGAGAGAGCAAAAGAAAAGAATGTCTTAATTGAATGACAATAAGAAGTATATGACTATAACAAAATACCATTGTATCCCGAAAAACAAGGAATAAGAGGAATGCATAGAAACATGGAAAATATTTAGACTAACACAAATAATTAGAACCAAGGGAACAATATGGGCAGTGACTATAATAATGCAAATGAAAATAAAGCTAAACATAGCCAAACTCAGATTAACTGTAATATGTAATCATGTTCCTAGAGAGCGAAAGACAAAATACATTCCTCAGTAGAGAAGGGAGGATTATATGCTCAGAATGTTACACAGGCTGTCAGACAATGTTATTTTGTGTATGTTTTGCTTAACATCCTTTTGTTGTTACATGGGTGGGTTCAATAAGGGAGGAGGACGTATCGGAAATGAACAACCACAATAAAGATCAAAAAGTGTCAATAAAAACTTTTTTTTTTCAAAAATAGGAGAAAGGTGAAAAAAGTTAAAAACTGGTTCATGATTTTTTCAAGGGAGACACAACACTGCTCCAGATTTTCCAAGAGCTTGTCCCCCAACATGTAAAAACACTATGCCCCCTAGTACTAAAAGAGTTGTCATGTCATCAAAATGAAGAAAGCAAACTCCAGCAAAGACTGAGGAATTTTATGATACTGTATTTCTCACAAGAACTGACCAATTTATTTTTGGATCCTTTAAGAAAATTATCAACTTAGTAAAGGGCCTCATAACTTTCCTATTTTTATTTCTGTTAGTTATTATTGCTTAAATGCAGATTTGACCTTGTGAATGGCATGTAGTTCATCAAAAGCCCTACTATCAGAATCATAAATAAATTATAATATATATGTGTGTTTGTGAGTTCATTAGAGTCAGGACCCACATTAAGTCAGGTAGTTCTACCCCAAGACCCCTGGAATTTCAGTTACTTACGTGGGCATTTCTTGACACAGAAGGCTCCATAGGTATACTTTGCATTGAAATTGTGCTCTAGTTGAAAGGTGGTTGGATTGTAGACGAATGTTTGGGGGCATTGGGTGACACATGCTCCACTGTCATTGAAATTCATGCAGGCCTGCAACAGAATTTAAATAGCTTAGAACATGTCTTGGCTTTCTGAAGATATTTTCATAATGATGCTAATGGAATCCTGCTGGCACTGAGTTTATTCTTGGTTAGGATGTCATGTTCCCCTCTGTACCTACTTCCCAAACTTTTTCTATTGAAAATTTAAAAACAAACAGTTAATCTCTTGAATTCAACATGTTTTTAGGTGATTATTTCCCTAATGTCTATAAACAAATGTTCTAAATACAGCAATGCTAGAATGAAGTTTTTTTTTTTTGTATTTGTTTTTAATCTGTTGACTCATTTCAGGCTTGATAGCGTGCTTAAAATCAGCTAGCAACAAAACAACTATTTAAACCACCCACATTGCTAATGCACAAATGATCTGTGCTTTGAGGTTCTGACCTTCTGGTCTTGCCTGGCTTTATGGTCTCTCCTGGTATTAGGCCAAATGCCAGTTGACAGCCAAGATCCTAATCCTGCCATCAAAGAAGCACGATTTCTTTTGAATAGGGAAAGAGAACATTATCCGCAGCGTCAGGTTAACTAATGTCATTTGCCACGTTTCAGGGGTGAATAGCAGGATATTTGGACCTTTTGTTTTCATTTAAGCCTGGCTACCACCCACCACTGATTTTTTTGGGGGGGCAAGGCAATTGGGGTTAAGTGACTTGCCCAGAGTCACACAGCTAGTAAATGTTATGTGTCTGAGGCTACATTTGAACTCAGATCCTCCTGACTCCAGGGTCAGTACTCTATCCACTGCACCACTGAGCTGCCTCTCACTCACCACTGTTTAAGGAAACCACCTTGGCAAGTGAGTATTTTAGACTACAGCTATGATAACTACGAAAAAAGCTAACTATGGAAAACTAGTGATTAAATCACAAAATATAATTGTCTCTTGTCTTCTCATAATGCTATATTTTATTCAAAGCCCCCCCCCCCCAAAATAGTTCCCTTTTCCAAATTATAATATGGTCCAGATTGAAACTTTCACCCTGGTCTTGAAATTATTAAAAAAAATTCTTGATATACCAAAAAAAATTAATCATCAGAGAATTGTGGAACTTGCTTCAGAAGTGAATATACACTACATTGTGGTGAGAAAAAAAAGATGGATAAATGACTTTTCTCACATTTTACAAAAAGTTTTCACAGTGAGATATTTTAGCTTTTGCAAAGCAAATGTTGTGAACCAAGCAAAGTTTTCATTGGATCATGAACTGTTAGTGTGTTTATTAATAAGCATTAATTTGCTGTGTTTCCTCAACACATTTGCCATATCCACTGTAGTTTAAGCAAGCACTTTATCACAAACATGACAATTCCCTCATGATAGTCTAAGCATATGGATGGTATATTTCTCCCTAAGATGACACTTTCCAGGAAGAATCTATTAAAAACCAATCTAGAAAACTCAGTAAGTTTTAATTTATAACTACAAAGCTCTCTATGGCCTTATAATTGCTACACTGGCATATATTATATAATATTACACACTATTTGCCTGGGAACAGAGCAAAGTAGCCTAGAGGAAAAAAAAATAATTAAAGTTTCTAAGTATTGTTCACCCACCAAAGTTTTGCTATTACATTTTTAAAATCTCCCATGCCATAGGCCAAAGTAGAACCCTAGATCACTGCAAAACAATAGAGAAATGAGTAGTGAAGATCAGGGTCCAATTAGCTATACATTCATTCAGTGAGTCAACACCAAAGTATGAAATGAGCTTCTAGTATGGATGTTACTTAATTATTATAAAGTCATAAATCTATAGTGATCAGTGACCCTGGGGGAAAAAAATCACAGATGCAAATTTTGTAATGAAGTAGTCTTAGGTAATGCTTGCCCTGGTTCCAATTCACAGACAAACCAAAATCTGCTGAAACAACTTCCTAAGCATATCTACATTTTGGCTCCTTCCTCCTTATTCAACACCCTACCACTGTATTTTTTTTCGTCATTACAAACTTACTGTGGACTATAAACCTGCCTACTGTCTGAAAAACTAATTGTCTTAATTTTAGAATACGGTTTGCAGGGAATTGAACCTTTTTACTAAATAGCTTAAAATGATGTGCTCTTCTAACTATGTTTTTGAAGGAACAAATGAAATTAAGAAATTGCTCTTTTTGAAAGTTTACATTATGTATATGATTTTAATTTTAAACAAATTGGAAAAATTGGGAAAATATGGAGAGCTAGGTTTAACTACAGTTTACAAAATGTTCTCAAGATCAGAGGGAACACAAAGAACAATATTGAAAATATTAAAGTATAATTTAAGAGAGTTCCAACAAGCTATAAAAGTCAATTTTAGGGGAGTAAAAGTGTCTCCATTTAAGATAAAAATCATACATATTAGCATATAAATGACTCCAAATCTGTATTTGTAAATCCCATAAATGTTTCAATAGGTAATTTAAGCTGATAAGCCATACAAACTGACAAGAAAAACAGATAAGTTCATAAAAATATCTATTAATATTTTGAAATATATTCTGGGAAAATAGTTTAATAACACAGTCACATGGAAGACATGGGGATTCAAGCTCAAAGATAAAACAACCTTGAATGAAATCATTTGTTAAAAACTTAGGATAAGATTCATTGAGGCTGGAAACACTGCAAAGGAAAGGATATTACTAGCCCTTCCCTCTTCCAAGTGACTAATTAGAATGTCCTTTAAGCCTGTCTTCTATAAGAAGACCATATTTTAATAGTATATTATACAATACACAAAAGCTCAGTTAAATGAACAGCATACAACAATCCAAAGTAAATAACAGAGACACTAACTGATAACTCCACACTGAAGGAATGGTATCTTTCTTTCCAATATTGACATGGATAAGATTTTGCTGATCTTGATCAAATTAGGTTTCTTTCATTTGATTTTCAGATGTTTGAGCTTCAGTGTTAATGTGCCAAATAAGAAGGAGAGGGGAAGGAAGGGGAAGGGGAGGCAGAACTCCTCAACATACAAAGCAGTCTGTGTCTTTAGGTCCTGAGCAGCCTCCAGCACATTCTCGATGGCAACAATCACTTACATACGGGCCATAGCACCTGCCATCACACTGTTCTGCACATACAGTCTTGGTCACTGCAAAAGACAAAGACATCATGGAAGTCAAAGGCAGGCCAAAAGATAAACATTTCAGTAAATGTTTTACTGAAGAGGGTCTGAGAACTGTAGCAATAACAGATCTATCAGAGATGTTTTACATGCTAAAACAGGGAGGCTAAAGGAAGCTCTATTCTATCATCCTTAAATAATCTGTCCAATATAATTATATATCTTTTTAGAACCTCACAAGGTCTTTATAGGTGTTATTGGAATGTGATTTCCAAAGTCATATTCAATTTTAATTCAAAGCTAAAGGGCTAACTGTATAAGTGCAAAAAAACTAGGTCATCTATTAAAATTGATAAGCTCATTCACCTAAGAATTTTGAGAAGAGTAAGAATAAGAAAGAACTTTGAGAATAAGAGCGGGATACAGCATATCAAATAATCAATAAGCATTTAATGTCTGTTTTATGTTAAGCACTCTCCTAGTTTGGGAATACAAAACCAAAAGCTAAAATAGTCCTTGCCCTCAAGGAGCTTACAGTCAGGCAAACATGGTGGACTGAGGGCCAGCCTTGGAAACTGGAAGACCCATATTCAAGCCCTACCTCCAATACATGCTAGCTATCTGACAACAAGCAAGTTACTTAACATCTCAGTGACCCAGGAAAAATGTCTAGGACTCTAAAAATACCCCAACATTTGATGATCTGTAAAATTTTTCACATCAATTCCCATGAAACCAAAATTTTGAACACAACTCCAAAAGCTTAAAAATATATGTAAGACTCATATGTGTTTTGTATACCAATGATATAGAGGTATATAAGGGTACAGAGCTATATTTGTATAACTCAGACTCATAATATATGTTTTATATTGAATTAAATTGGATTAGATGTTCAGATCTTCATAACACATTTGTTCATCAAAATTGTGTGAAGTATGTATGGCAGCCATTATCTCTATGTATCTATCATTTTCAGAGGAAAATGAGAAACAATACATCTAGTAGAGTTAAGAGTAGCACCCAATCTCATGTTTATATCATATGAAATCTATTGGGTTCATGAAAATGAACAGCTTTCCTCAGAAAAGACAAAAAATTTCCCAAATTTACATAATAAATTAACAATATTTCCCCCAAAGTCAAATAAATATTTTTTTTTGGTTGAACACTCTAGGGAAAATATTAAAACCAATTAAAGAGAGGATGAGTGACATTGAGGGGAAAAGAACAAGGTTCTAGAAATAAAGATATATCTGACAATTAGAAAAAGGCAAAGTAACAAATATTTTCTTTCATTTTTCAATGCTTTATTTGTGGTTTATATCTGAAAATTTTTCTGTTTAGCTTTGGATTGCTATTATAAAAGTTTCAAAATATACTATATAATACATGAAAGATATACTGTTCTATTGCATATGATAATATCACTCATATTCATATTTACGTGATCAGAGATTTAGAGCTGGAATATGTAGGGAAATCAATAACAAAGCATGACAAATAGCTCAAAGCAAACCATAATTTGAAGCATCAAAATACAATAGACTTTGAATTGAGTTTCTATCTAGTTTCTTATAGGCAGAAATAAAAAAAAAAGGTTAGTAGACTGAAAACTAAACAGACTTGATACTACCCATTACTTTTGCCAAGTCACTTAATTTTCTTGTGTCTCTGTTCCTCTATTTATAAAATAAAAGGGTTTAATCTAATGATCTCAATTCTATTATAATATTAAATGCTATATATCTATGATCTTTAATGTCAAAAATTTTCAGAAAGTATATAGAACAGCCTGGATTTCTGAAGATGAATTTTATAGTTTTAGAATTCTTAGCTATTTGAATGTCTCATTATAATTCATTTATTTGATCTTTAAGAAGTTTTATATAACTTTGTTTTATACAATCTCCATCTAATTAGCTAAAAATCATCCAAATTAAACATTTACCTATGCTGATTTTCCTTTTCTCAACTTAGTGATATGGTTTCTGACTCTACAATAGGGACTGCAATGCACACAGGAGAAATATAATGAATAAAATGAATGAAACTGGTGAAGTGGCAAAATGCCATTTTAGAACATTCAAAAACAGTCCTTTGACTTGGCAATAGCCTCTAATTAAGGCAAAAGCCAGGAGTTAAATAAACAAACCATTAGGTTTAGAATGTTAATGCAAGCACATCCTCCTAATTTGAGTAGGGAATGGGCATTTCACCATGTGTTAAGTAGACATTAACAACATAAGATGTTAATGTAAGGTCAGTCTTGATGTTCTGAATCTTGAAGAAAATACCACATTTTAAAGAAGACATATGTATACATTTTTGTTTCTATGTTAACTTTAAGATGACTTAAGATTTGTGAGGACTATAAAAAGCAACATTTTTCCATTATTTAAATAAACTTTTGATTTGCATATGAACTGATAATGCTTAATAAATATTGTTGAACAAGACTGAATTATGTAGATTTTTGTATATGTACACCATAAAAAAATTAAAATTGATTCAACTTCATTTTAAAGTATTATCCATATTTCCTGGAAAAAAGTAACATCATACTTTTGATACACGCAAACAATAAAAATAACTTTCTAATAGCATACAATCCTATGGTTAATGTTCATGTTCTGAGCTTAATCTGTGAAAAAAAAAAAGCCTAATTGTTAAGAAGATAAGTACAGGTTTCAGTTACAGGATTCAAAAGAAGCACTACAAATTCTGTAATATACACAATTATTTTTTTTCCTAAAGCAGACAATTCTAGATAATATGAATTCATCAAGCTTAATAAATATTGATGAACTGGACTGAATTATGTAGGTCTCTTCTTTTGTGTGTAAGTATAAACATAGATACATATACATACACATACCTATGAACTGACCCTGAACTTTTATAAGCATTACCCACATCTTCATATGAAAAAAATAAGGTCATAGTTTTGGCACATGCAAACATTGTATGTCAATTAATACTTCAAGAGAGTTAAATATTATGGTTAATGTTCTTGTTCTGAGTTTAATTTGCAAAAATATCCAAGTTGTTAAATATCACTCAAGAAAACTAAAAATTGATCCATAACTTCTTTTAAAAATATTGCCCACATTTTCCTATGAAATGATAAGGTCATATTGATACATGTCAAATAATATTTTCTAAGACAGTACAATCCTAAGGTTACCATTTCTGCTCTGAGCTATGTGAAAATGTAATTTATAAAGAAAACTAGAGTTTCTAGCTGTGATGATTCAAAATAAACACTAACAGTTCAGCAATACACACAACCAATTTTTCTAAAGCATTTGCAGAAAGTTTAGACAAATAAATTTCTTATTGTTTCATATGAAATTTGAAAAGCCACATTAAATGAGTTTTTTTATGGTTCTTTTTTCTACTAAGATTTTACTTCTTAACAAAAAAAAAGGAGATGAAAGCCCCAAAGATTCCCATATATAATGAAAATGAATGGACATGCATCATTCGGTGGTTATTTTTCTAGTTTGCTTTCACCTTAGGAGCAACATTACTTTTTCGTTATTAATACTAAAATATTTTGTGATGATGAGGATGGTTTTAGAAAATCCTAGGAAAACTTGTATGAAATTATGTAAAAATAAAGTGAGAAAAACCAGGAGAAAAAAATTATATAGTAACAATAATACTGTAAAGACAAACAACTTTGATAAATGTAGGAAGTCTGATCAATACAATGCAACTAACCACAGTTCAAAAGAACTCATGATGAAACATTCTATCTACCACCAGATACAGGGGTGAAAGGCTCTGAATGTAGACTGAAGCATATACACACATATACATCTATACATATATATGTCAAAGCTAATATAGGAATTTGTTCAACTACATATAATACATACATGTGTACACATATTTATACAAATTGTATATATACTCAAACATATATACACATATATATATAAATTGTATATATACTCAAACATATGTAATCATAGCTCTGATGATTCCAAATATATTTTGTGAAAAATATTTTTTTGCTTTCTCAATGCGTGAGGGAGAAGGAGGAATTCAGAACTGAAAATAAAATAAAACAATTTAAAAAGATAATCCATAAACAAATTAGCATGGCTATGTTCCAATAACACTTTATTATTGACATTAAAATAAAAGTGCTATAATATTTTGGTCAATTTGAAAGAAGCAGACATCTACATAAGAATGAAAAACATCTAAGAATTACTAAAGCAGTTCAATTTTGCTTCAGAGGAGATAGAGAGATAGATAAAGCAACCCATTGCTAGGTGTCGATTAGTGTGAATAATTAATCCCAATTAATACAAATAATGAATCTTAAGAAGTGGTCACATGTATTTGAATTTGAAATAGTTGGTTTCAATCCCAAAGGAGTGAGAATTCAAATAACATGACATTCTTTTAGGATTTATTGTTCTCACAGACCAGGAACTACTTCTGTGTGTATGTATATTTTGTTTTTGTTTTTGTTTTTTTGCTTTTTGGTGAGGCAATTGGGATTAAGTGACTTGCCCAGGGTCACACAGCTAGTAAGTGTCAAGTGTCTGAGGCTGGATTTGAACTCAGGTCTTCCTGACTCCAAAGCCAGAGCTCTATTATGTATGTATTTGATTAAACATTAGCCTCTTAACTTTGGGTAATTTGGAAAGGAAAAGTCCTTTTCTGAAGCTGGAGGTTGAGATTTTACCAACCTTCCTTAATAGTACTTTGCTTTTTCTCTGAGTGCTTAGGTAATACAGGCAATGTACGTAGGGGTATTCCTTAAAAAAAATCTCAGTATCTTTTGAGGGAGGGAGAATTGGAGAGGATGATCTGAGGAATCTAACGGGCTTCATGAATGTTTTAAATTGTTGTTCTTGATTATGGGCTCAGATAAGTCAGTCAGTGAGGAAGAATTTAATAAGCAGTTATTTTGTGCCAGGCACTGTGCTAAATGCTGGGGATACAAAAAAAGGCAAAAAAAAAAGTCCCTGCCCTTATCTTAAAGGAGAAGACAGCATGCCACATACACATACACATATATATCATAATACATATATTCACATAATGCACATATATAGATAAAAACAAAAATATACATATATACATCTATTTTTATGTATATACATACAAGATATAGATATATATAGATATATATAGATATATAAAATGAAGCTAACAGCAGAAAGAAGGTGATAGGAGTGAGGTGAGGTGGGAAGGAAACTTCCTGCAGATGATGGGATTTGAGTTTATTCTTGAAAGGAGGAAAGACGGAGGGAGTGGGGGAGAGAAAAAGAGAAAAAGAGAGCGAGAGAGAGAGAGAGAGCGAGAGAGAGAGAGAGAGAGAGAGAGAGAGAGAGAGAGAGAGAGAGATGAGGAAGTAGAGCATGTATGTGATGCATAGAGACAAGAGAGGTGATGCCATGACACGCAAGTGAATTGGATTTAAGTGAGGGAGGGCTGTGAAAAGTCACCAGCCTCACTTTCTCCCCCAGAGTCATCTGGGTATAGTGGTGAGATAAAGATCAGGAGGACTGGAGAAGGCCCTGGATGCAGCAGGAGACGTTGGCCTTTTTGAGCCAAGGTCTTTAACAGATCTCAGTTTGACTGAGGAAATGCCCATTCAGTGATTAAGGCTAGGTAAGAAATGAGGCAGAGAATAACCACTTTACCTTCTCAAAACAAACAAACTAACCAAAAAATCAATCTGGGATGGGATGACCCTCAGGGTCAAAACCAAGACAACTGCTACTCAAGTTCACTTTGAGCCAATCAGGCCAAACAATAATTAAGTGGGGTTTGGCCTGGTTCCTATTGTTGGCCAATCAACAAGAGCCAGAGTGATTCAGGTTTAAGGAGTGGTACTAAAGGGAAAAAAAAATTTCAGAGATAAAAATTTATATTCCTTTGGGCAGAGCACCCACAAGTTAGGGTATGATACCCTATGTCGACCAAGGGAAGAGAAAGAAAGGAAAGAAATGAAGAAGGGAAGAAGGAAAGGAAGCAAGCAAGCAAGCAATGAAGGAAGGAAGGAAGGAAGATAGACAAGCAAGGAAAAGACAAAGAGTCCAGGGTTGTGTGAGGAGTGGCAAAGAGGTCAGTATATCTATATTGTAGAGTATACAGTTTCTCGTAGGTTCTTAGTGAGACCATTGCATCTTAAGCATTTTCTGTGGTGTGGGGAAAAAAAAAGATTGTCCTATGCGGGCAGGGGACATGAGTCAATATTCCTATTCAGTCTCAATCTAATCACAGGACTAATTCCAATTGAAAATTTAGTAATTAGGAAATATTTTGAAAGCATTTGTTTGAAGGAGAAGGAAATACATTTATGGATAATAAAGTAAGAAGAGGGAATAATGACTTAGATTTTCAATTAAATCCTCTTCTGCACAAACTCTGGCAGTGGTCACCAAGCCTGAAAGTCTAAGAGCGTGCATCCAGGGATGGATTGTCTGCCAGACAAAGTCTGGTCAGGGGGGCAGCTAGGTGGCATAGTGGATAGAGCACCAGCCTTGAAGTCAGGAGGATCTGAGTTCAAACCTGGCCTCAGACCAAATACTTGACACTTACTAGCTGTGTGACCCTGGGCAAGTCACTTAACTCCAATTGCCAAAAAAAAAAAAAAAAAAGACTGGTCAGCTCATGCTCAGAGTGTGTAACCTTTCTGGCCACAGCAACCCTAAAAGCTCCAGTAATGGAGGGGTTTGTAGCTTTTTGTTAGTTGAGAGAGTATCCTACTGATGATACATGGATGCTTCAAGGATTGAAGAATGAAAGCAAAGAAGTAAGTGAAGGCAACCAGACAAGAAGCTTCATCTCCAAGTAGTCAGGTATTGTACCTAAGATGAATTTCTCATGTTTATGCACTTTGCAATTTCTGGAAAAAAAAAGTTACCATTCATTCCTTTATAACTCACATAGATGTTATTATAGGACAAAATGAAGATTTCTATAAAATAAACCTATTTAATCCCTCTGACTAGATTGATGAGCTTCATGTATTTTGTATAAATTGAGTACCTCCAAATCATGCCCATACATCATTAAGAGACAAAACCCAAAATCAACCAAAACACACCAAGATGACTTGCATGGCCTCCACAGTAACATTAACATATAATTACTTTGGTTTTATTAGTTTCTCTCCTGACTTGAATATTATTTCATTAACATCTTTTAGTATTTAGTATCCTTTCTTAATTACTGCATGGGGATGCATTAGAATCATTGTGGTGGGATTCTAACTTGTCTGTTCATTTGTTAATACACCATTAATAGTGATTGGTTAACTGGAAAAGGCAAACACTCAGAAGTTTAAATGTTTATTGTAATGGGGTCAGAGGCTTTGAAAGCAAAAATAAATATCCAAAGCAGTATAAATATCCAAGAGATCTCCAATGATAGTGCTTAAAAGTTCAAAAGAATCATACCTATAGGCTGCGCTCTAGGAAGACAGCTCAGCTAGAGAAAGAAAGTATATGAGAGAAGTTTTCCAACATCAGAGTAGCATTATCAATTTGGCTTCTGCTTCCAATGCTTACATACATCAAGTTTATCCTAAAGAAAAGCATAAGGACAACTTGATTCTTTTTTTCAAATATCCATTTACCTTAATTAGAGAAGTCTGAGGTACTTTTATATGAAGTCAGCTTAGTGAAGTTATTTGTTCATTCGTTTCTTTTTTTTTTAATGAGCACCTATTACATTTAATACTTTAGAAGGTCTTTGACTTCATTGGTATGGATACTCTTCATCCCCATCCCTTATAGATAACCTAAATGGGTTGCTGCTATGAATATATGTATATATATATATATATATACATATATATTTTTATGTATAAAAGTCATGAAGATACATACGTGTGCATCCATGTACGTATCTGAAAAATGCTTAACTTAGTGGCCAACCTCCTGATGATTGGCCTGTACCAACTTAGCCAAATAAATAATTGGATGATAGACATAAAGTCCTTTTCTAGGTCTGTTCAACTTAGTAGCAACTGACAGAGCTTGCTACTTATATAGTCTTTACAAACTCACCTCCATGACATGATAACCTCTGTGACACCAAGGCACTAGGACTTCAATAGAAATAAATACCTTCCTTTGGTACAGTAAGCGGGGATGACTCCAACCTTACCCATGTCCTTTCCTGTTCTCTGCCTCAACATAATCCTATGCTTTATTAGAAAAACGTTTCAAGACTTAAAACAAACTTGCTCTAAAGGTTGATCTACTTTAGTCTTTTTTAAGGCAACTAAGTGGTGTACTGGGGAGGGAAGAGCCAAAAGAAAGGCCTATATCCTTTCACAAAATGTAACTTGCTTCCCTAGGAAGGATACCAACCAAGGTTCCAAAAGATCTAGTTCCAAAAGATCCTCAAAGGAGTCTGCATCCATTTTCCTTTTCCAGGATTAAGACCTCACCATATACCAGAACAAGTCAGACAGGAGAAAGCATCTTTCCAGATCTTAATTGGAATAAGCATTACTTAGGTCTCCTACAAATCCCAATATTAGCTTCCTCTTACTCTGCCTCAACACTACTGGATTCGTATAATCAAATGTTGCAAAGTTGAAAGGCAACTTCAAAGTCACTTAGTCCAAACCCCTCATTTTATAGAAGCAGGAAATGAGTGAGTATCAAAGGTCAGAGAGCAAGCTAGTGGAAAAGTCAAGACTAGAGCCGTGGTCTCCTGGTTCAGGGTTCTTTCCACTATATCATGGCACCTCCATAGTTTATGTTTTCTATCACATTGGACTTTATTTTATTTAGTGTTTAATGACAAGCATTCTTTATCTGACAGCCAGTAACACATCCCTATTCTTCATATTATTGTATTTCTGACAAAAAAGCATGCAACTGTAATATATCATTTTCCTTCCTAGAGCTACTCGTGTATCTCTGAGATTTTAGGGAGTGGTCCTAACCAATTGTTCCCTGACTTAGCATTATACTGTTTCCCATATTACATTGTGTTGCCTCTTTAATAAAGGGACTAATTAGACAGAACTACCCTCCTGACAGCTCACATTTGATAGCACCCAAAGGTCTACAAAGTGTTTTTCACTTTTCTTTTCATATAGGCTTCACAATGACTCTGCGAGGCACTTCTACAAGTATTACTTGGTTAGTGCCTGGGATAGAGATTGAACCTATAATTTCACTGAAATATGGAACTCTCAGGTAAGAAACTTGCCTCTACCAATCCAAGTCAGCACCTTCTCTCTAACTTATAACCAGAAAAAAGTTGTCTAGAGCTGAGTTGTCAAACATGTTGCCCATGGACTGCATTGACCCCTCCACAAATCTCATGTTGGGAAATATTTAATAAAATAAATAAAAATACAGTATAACATAGATAAAGTTAGTATGTTGGTTTCTAAGTCAAAATGCAACCCTGCAGGGGATCCTGTGTATGGTTTAGTAGACTCCGTGTCTAGCTGGCTTACAACACTGACTGAGAGTTTAAGTGACTAGCCCAGAGTCACACAGACAGTTTGAATAAGAGGGAGGACCTAAATTCAACAATTCCTGACCACAAGACTAGCTCTCTATCCACTGGGCCATGATGTCTTTTTTTTTTTTATTTCTCATACTTATTTAGTAAATGTGGAAACTGAAATTTGGAGAAGTTATTCGACTTGCTGAGAGTGACACAGGGCATAAGCATGACAGGTAAGAGATTCAAATCAAGATTTTTCTAACTCCAAGCCCAATGTTATTTTTATTCTATCATGCTGTCTGACTTTGGACTTACATTAAGGAGTAGGCCAAGAATTTATTAAGCACCCACTATATACTGGGCACTATACTAAACTTTTTACGAATAAATCATTTGATTCTCACAATAACCCTGGGAAGTAGGTGCTATTATTACATCCACTTTAATACTGAGGAAACTGAATCAGAGAGGAAATGTCTTAGCTAAGCTTACAAAGCTAATTAGTATCTCAGACTGTATTTGAACTCAGGTCTTCCTGATGCAAGGTGAAGAACTTTACTCAACATGCGATCTCACTGTCCTTAGGTGATTTTGGTGGTATGTAAAGAACTTACTGGATATTAGAAAGATAAAATGCTGGAGTGAGTTACTAAGTAAAATTTCAGGAAAGCCCTGTGTATTTTCAGAAAGAAAATAATTATATAACTGGAGAGTTTAGACATTTACTTACTGAAAGATAAAGGATCTAGACTAAATGGTTTCTTTAGGTCCCTTCCCTCTCTAGAATCCATAATTTATTCATCAATATTGAAATTGTGATTGAAAAACATCAGCTTAATGGCTAGGACATACTTTTAGTGAACTGAGTAAAACACTGTAAACGTGAGATTAATAAAAGCATATTGTGACCTATAGAACATGTTGGGATGGCCAAGGTGAAGAGAAATATGACTACCAAAACCAAAGACTTCTTCTACCCACTGCCAATGATAATGAATGGACTCCGCAGCAGCAATGAAAAAAATCATTTTCAACCTGAACGCATTCTTGAGGGCCTTGTTGAACAATAAAGCATGGCATGACAAACTCGTTCTGTTGAACCCTGCCAAAACAGTGGGAGTGTAGTAGAACTATTTATTTTCTGTCCCTGGTACTGCCACTCTCTGCTGTCCTCTGTGAGGTTACAGGGTAAGAGGACCAGCACTTTCTCAGAGAAAAATGCATTGAGGATGTGGGTAAGTAATGACCTGAGTTTTCTGGGGAGTCTTCCTATCCCCTGGAAAGACAAAGAATTAGAAATAAAACAGCAAAGTAATGAGCAATGAGATCCTTACTATATATGGCATAATCTTACAAACTTCCTTTAAAATTCTGGAAATACGGTGGCCATAGCCTAGACATGCATATATATATATTCTTCTCCTCACTACCAATAAAGGTCCATGTACTATATAATGCCTCCTAAAAAGTAAAATCATGAACTGCATGTGAACTCTTGAAGTCATGAAGAATACAAAAATCTTCTGATATTCACTTATTTGATTTTCCTCAAACTCAGCATTTCATCTTCAGATTTTTTGACTTTTTCATGAGCTGCTTCTTATGTCCAAACTCACTTTATCTGTTAGAATATTGAAGTTCCTTCAAGGTTTATGTATCACTTCTTACTAGAAGCCCTTTCTAATCCCTCTGCTTGGTAATGTTTTTATTCTCCTCAAATTTTCAAGTAAACATTAACCTATTTATGTGTTCACCCCCCCTCACTCACACATACTATACAAAGGAAGTTCCTTGAGGGCAGGAACCGTTTTCCATTTATTCTTTGTACTGCCCATACCTAGTACAGTAATTTGTACATGGTCAACACTTAAATGATGATTATATTAAATTGTATGAGATTAAAATGAATTTGGTGAGATTCTAATAATGAGTAATTCTTCAGATATGAATGACAAGTTTTCCTTGACTGCCTTGAACCTATCTCATTAGCTGGTTTCCCTCACAAACCATATAGCAGTGGCAATACCAGAAGATTTCAGTGGTACCATCACCATGTCCATTTAAAAAAAAATAAAATATAAAAAACTTACTAGTTATTATAGTCTCATTTTAATACCTTCCCATGATGCCACAATATTTGTCAAAGTTTGGGCCAAGTAGAACTACTCACCATTTACTCCCATGTTTAGTAACATAGCATAATAATAGCCTTATAGTTCAGTAGTGGAAGACTTATTTTAGATGTATGTATCAGACATAGGATAAATAAAGTAAATGACTGCTGGTCTTCTACACATTATTCATACAATACCATTGACACGTAATGTCTGACAACTTCATTAGGTCTAAGATTTAGATGATGACTAATTAGGATTGACCCTTTAGCCCAGATAAATTCACTGAGTTCTCCAAGAGCCCAAGGCAATGCCATAATGATACTGTGAGCTATGTCAGACTTGAAGGTATCTTGTCTGATCTGTTCCTTATCACCAGCTGCTTTGTACAGTTATGAAACCTTATTCAATCAGTTTCACAAAGCCATGCATGAAGACTCAATGAGGAACCTCAGAGCTGATTTTAAACTAGACTTCTGGCCACCAGGGAAATTCTAATTAATAAGCTACAAGCATCACCAAAGTTCTTGAGACATTCAATAAATTGCCATATTCCAATAACTGTTCATGCATACAACCCCGAGGGAGAGATTATGGACTGTTTGGCAGACTCTGAACAGAACTATGGACTGAAAAGTCTCTGAACAATATTGGCAATGTGTAAACCACACTAGAAAGGACATGACTCCAAGCAGTCAAAAATTTTCATTAGCAATAGAGTAGAAAGCTATAATTGAATTATGCTACCTTGGCAATGTCATTCTGCTTCCTCTCTTTCCACTTTCCCCCATCCCCATCTCCAGTGATATATTGAAAGACAGATAAAAACACACACACACACACACACACACACACACACAATAAAACTGAATCAAAAAGTCATTATGTCATTGGAATTCTGTCAGAGGGAAGTATCAAGATTAAAACAAAGAGTACAGAAAAGTTTTCTGTCAACATTTTGTAGTTTTAAGTTAGGAAAGAAAGCACTCTTCTTTGCTTTTCCTGGACAATACTCTTTCTTTTCTACTCACCCTAGCTTCCATGTCTACCATCGGAAGTGGTGATGAGTAATGCAGCCGCACTCTGTGCCATACAACTGGCATGGCTTTCATCTTCATGAAGCTGCATATGCAAGAGTTCAGAAATTCCAAAATCCATGGATCATTTCACTTATTTGAATTGGCATTTGAATATTATGGTACATGATGTTCAGAGAATTAATTTCAAAATTATAAAGACCTATTTTTCTGATGCAGTATTATAATGTTTCCCTTAATTTTACAATATGTCAAGAAACCATAAATCCACAAAGAAAAATAAGTAGAAAGGCTGCCCAGTTTCCCTGGCTGCTTCTTACCAATCCACCTGAATTCCTCTCTCCACTAATTTCCATTATGCAACAACAAAGCCCCAATCAAGCACAAACAGAAGCCTCAAAAAGCAAGTACATACTCTTTAAATTTGCTTTCATGTCCAAAGGATAGCTAACTTTTTTTTTAAGACAAGAATTTTAAACCTTTGCCTTCAGTTCCTGTTTCAAATCAACAGGGATAGTGACTATCAAAAACAGAGTTGCGTAAACAAAAGATTTAATAAAAGATTCAGAAGATGAATGGATAATATCAAGCAGAAGTTCACAGGAATATCAGCTACATATAGGATGGCTAATCTGTGGGTGACTACACAGTTTAGGGGATGGTTTATACATTTTTCATAGTAAATATGTGACCTACTGCGGCATACTGTAGTATGTGTTTAGCCTTGGAGTCAAGAAGACCTGTGTTTAAGCACAACTTCCGTTACACACTATTTGACCTGGGGCAAGTATAAAAGGACCATTCTCTACCCCCTGAAGCGATACTTTCTTCCTGCAAAGTGGTTTAGGCTGTAAAAGGTTACAAAAGCTAGGACTCGCTTGTTCGGGGTGGAGCAAGGCTCAAGCTATGCCTCCGTTGCTTCCCGGTAGCTTCAGGTAGGATTAACATGACTTCCTGGTTTTCTGACATTTCAGTCTGTTAGATCTGAGTTCTTCCAAATTTGGTGGGTGTGTGCAGACAATACAAGTCACTACACTCTGCCTGGCCAACCAGATGAATTTCTATATGGAGACAAAATGAGAGGTGTCTACTGAAGCTAAATACCATTGTATCCTTGTTCTGTATCCTTGCTATGTTAGGGCTAAGTAAACCTAAATTAATAGGGTGCTGGCATCAGGCCCATCCCTATTAACAAGTTATTTAATCTCAGTGTTCAGGGCAACTCTCTAAAATTACAAATTACAGAGAAAGTACATACTTGCATTGGTACATGGAGCTTCTTCATCCAAGGACTCCCTATAATAATGAAATCATTGGTTCAAATCTCTAACTCTTTGAGAAATCTCACTGAGTCAACTACATGTAGATGACCCAGATGTTTACAGGTGCATAGTTAAAAATAGTCATTCTGATTACGATCAATTCTCCTTCTGGAAAAGAGAATGAATGATCCAATGTAACCCATCACCATTATATGGAAAAACAAAGGAAAATGTACTTCAAACTAAAAATTACATTCCCAAATACCTAGAATCTTCTCATTGTCCTCTCATCAGCCTTGCATTCTCCAATTGTAATGTTCTCTCTATTTCACCTGTCCCTATGAGGCCACAGATCATGTTGTATCTTTTCCATGAAACCTTCTAACATTATTACAATCTACAATGATTCCCCTTAAATTGACTTGCAAATCTTACCCTCTCTTTGGCACATTTTGGCATAGTACTGACTTCTTTTGACCTATCCTCTATTTCTCTGGACTATTTGAAATTTATGAGAAAAAAGAACATGCCTGAAAGTTGATATGTATTACAAAATGGGTGATCAATAAAAATTCGTCACATGGACTTGAGTTGTCTCATGTCCAGACATGTACCAAAGGGCAGGATTAGGCAGTGCATGTATCCTGCACAGGAATTAGAAATTCTTTCCTTAGTGGGACAAGAAAAACATTTCCTGGGAGAAGAGCAAAGAACCCTAGGAATGATGACTATTTCTCCGTAAGTAAGGAACACAATCATCTAGGCTTTTTCAATCATTATGTATAGTAATTAAAGTATAATGAATGCAATAACTAATTTATATTAGAATTACCAGTACCTTGGAAAAATTTATAATCTTTGTAATAGGTCAGTTTGTTGTTTTTTTTGTTTTGTTTTGTTTTGTTTTGTTTTTTCTGGATTTCTTAAACTCATGCTTAGTTTTAGTTTCAGGAAAGCATTCAATTAATGACTGTATTATAATGTTTCCCTTAATTTTACAATATGTCAAGAAACCATAAATCCACAAAGAAAAAATGGGAAATAACTGAAATCAATAAGGAAGGCTTATGAACATGCAAAGTTATTAGTGAAATACAAGGATGTTAATTAAAGATGCTGGCTTTTCGCAAAGGCTCTCTGTTACCCTGATTGATCTTGGCTGCTGGTTCAGCTCTTTCTCTCTTGCCCATTAGCTCTCACTTGCTTTTCACTGCTTTAATTGGATATTTACTGCATCGGCACCTTCTTTTAAACAACATTTGTTGCAAAAAGACTGTAAATACTATTATGCTTTAGACAAATGATACATGTACAAATATATGCTTGCATAAATAGTTCATTGTTTTTGTAATCTGGCACTGGAACTTTTATAGATCTTCATTAAACTTTCTGAATTTCATGGAAATGTTTCATAATTTTTCTGAATAAATATCCTACTTTTCTTTTGAATTCAAAATCCTGCTTTAAAAGCAGTTGCAAAAATACTTTACTTAAAGCACTATGTCCCACATTTTAAGTAGTGTTAGAAAAATTAATAATACAAATGATGATTTTTAAAATTTAGCCCTCAGATAAAAATCTAAGAGGGCCTTAGTCTTGCCAAGCCAAAGGATATAATTTATGAAAATTCCAGAAAAATAATTTTCTTCCTAAATAAACATGATCAATTATGGTGGAAAATGACAGAGAATATTGAAATTTTTCCATTGGAATTTACAATGTCTGTGTAGAAACCATATCTTCCCCAAAGTTTTTGTATAGATTAATTCATTTTAAATGAGCAGTATAAAAACTGCCAAAAAGCCTTTTATTGATAAGATAAAACCAACTGCAGTATCTACATCTACCTTTCTGTATCTAGTAATATCATTATTATTCAATTTTCAATTGGAAAACAAGGACTTAAATTGTTTTCTTGTAGAAAAAGGTGCACATGTCACATGAGGAAGGGACAGTATAATCGAGACCATGTGTTGAGTGGAGACAAATCATACTAGAAATTTGGCTTCAGCAAACAAGTAAAAATGAACAATATTGATAAGCACAACATCAGGAAAAATAGGGAGTTTTCCACGAATGTGTTAATTACATTCACTTAGAAGGCAGATTCAACCCTTAATTATGGTTCATCAAAAGTATACAGGCATAGATAGATATTGATGGGCAGCTACGTGGCACAGTGGATAGAGCACTGGGCTTGGATGCAGGAAGACTCATCTTCTTGAGTTCAAATCTGGCCTCAGACACTTATGAGCTGTGTACCCCTGGGCAAGTTACTTTAACCTGTAAGCCTCAGTTCCTCAACTGTAAAATGAGCTGGAGAAGGAAATGGCAAACCACTCCATTATTTTTCCCAAGAAAATCTCAAATGGATCACAAAGAATTGTGCACAACTGAAATGACTGAACAAGAACAACATATATAGATATATGCCTTTTTTTCTCCTTTACTGGGAAAATATATATAATGTAAATATGTATGTGTGTGTATATATATATATATATAAAGATATATATTCCTCCAATAAAGAAAAAACTTTGAAAAATCAAATTATATATAACTTTATATCTATCTAATCATGTCAATATTATGCAGCCTAATTATACCCATCATGCATTATTCTATTATCTTTTGAGTCATCCACATTTTTATTTCTTTGCAGATTATATGATTTCATGAGTCACAGACTTATAACATCACTATGAGAACATTTTTATTAAAAAGATAACTTTTTATGTCAACAAGAAAATTGAAAACACTCCACAATTCCCAAAACATAATCCATACCACTTTCTTCCCCTGCCAAGACATACATACTGATGAACTGACCTAATGAGTTGAAGAAATAGCTACATGTCAGAATTTAGGTAATAAATATTCCTTATCTAAGGCAGTTAGGTGGCACAGTGTTTAGGGTGCCAGGCCTGGAGTCAGGAATACTCATCTTCCTGAATTCAAATCTGGCCTCAGATACTTACTAGCTGTGTGACCCTGGACAAGTCACTTAACCCTGTTCACCTCAAGTTTCCTCATCTGTAAAACAAACTGGAGAAGGAATGGCAAACTATTCTAGTATCTTGCAAAATGGGGTCACAAAGAGTGGGGCAGGACTGAAAATGACTGAACAACAACATTCCTTTTCCACATTTATTTTTTCCCTTTAGAGATGATTAGATCTATCTCTTTTGAAAGGCCATGGATACCACTGAAGTAACACTGTATTCTAAGGAATGACAGAATCAGTACACCAAATAAGCTGCCAGGACAATCATATGGAAGGATTTATCATCTGCAATTATTTTCACTTCCAACTCACTTGCAAACATAATATACTTTTTAAAAGTGGTCAACCCTTTGGCGAGCATATATCTCCCTCTTTTTTTTGCATACTGTGATATCGATAATCAGCAGATCATCAAATAAAATTAACTCTGCAGTTGTATCTATGAATAAATTTTATAAACAAAATAAAGGAAATCTCATATGATACTAACATTCACAAGTGAGGCACCTTGTTGGAATATAAATAGGCTGAAGCATATTACCAACAGAGATGGTACCTAAGAAAAGAGATAAAAGCAACTTAGCACAATGCCTGGCACATGTTAGGGTGTTGGTGGTAGTGGTTGTTAATGTTGTTATTGAGTTGTTACAGTCATATCCGATTCTCCCTGACCCCATTTGGGGTTTTCTTGGCAAAGATCCTGGAGTGGTTTGCCATTTCTTTCTCCAGATCATTTTATAGATGAGGGACTGAGGCAAAGAGGGTTAAGTGACTTGTCCAGGCTCACATAAGTAGTAAGTGTCTGAGGCTGAACTCAGGTCCTCCTGGCTTCAGGGCAGGTGCTCAATCCACCTTGCTGCCCTGTCTGGTGCATAATAAATGCTTAACAAATGTTTAGTGGCTGATTGATTAAAAGAGATCAACCAGGAAACTGGAAAAATAGGTGAGACGGCTAAGTAGCATGAGAAAAAAAAAAGATGGATAATACTAGCTTTATACCAGTGTCCAGGAATTGCTAAATGATCAAAGGAGGAGCTCCAATACATTGGGTGGTCTCTTTCTCTATGGATTATGAAAGGACATAGACAAAAGTATCTGTAGGTAACAAGGTATGGATAGGTTGTGATCAGCAATACTCACATTGCTGAGATTTCATATTAAATGAAGTAAAATTGTATGTGTGTGTATGTGTGATGTGTGTGTGAGTGTGTGTGTGTATGTGTGTAAGAATGAAACATATAATTAATTTGACAAATGAATGATACTTCTGAGAGTAGTTATGTCAGCTAGGTGGTACAGTGGATAGATAATATGGCTTGGAATCATGAAGATCTGAGTTCAAATCCCACCTCAAATATTTACTAGCTGTGTGACTGGGGTCAAGTCACTTAAACCTGTTTGCCTCAGTTTCTTCGTCTGTAAAGTGAGCTATGGAAGGAAATGGCAAACAACTCCAATATTTCTGCCTAGATAACCCCCAAAAGGGGTCATAAAGAGTCAGACACAACTGAAAAACAACTAAACAACATTAAGAGTAGTAGCTTGGAAATCTGTGAATATGTAGCCCAAAAAACACATGCACTGCTCAACTAAAAAAAAAAAGAGTCATTACCTAATATTAATAACAATAGTAGCCCACATTCATATAGCATTGTGAGATTTTTATACAGGAGTACCTGAGCTGGGACAGGAAAAGTTATAACTATGATTACACAGCTTAGTTGGTGACAGAGTCAGGTTTTGATTTGGGGCACAAAATTGGTGATAATTTTAAAGAACTACTAACTACTTCTCTGATAGGTACTACATTTTCCCTTCTTCCAAATGCCATATTTAGCCAACATGACACAGCTCCTAAGAGTACAAAAGGCATAGGTGAGATGAAACAACAAACATGCCTGACAACAGGAGCTCTAAGAAAGCCATGCTGATAGTGTACTTTCAGGAACTATTTTAAATGAGATAAGGGGGCTTCATATATTTTGCTGGCCCTGAGATAACTTTGTTCCTTTCATCATCATTATTGATTTCTTAAGGCTTAGCCACCCTCATATCAGTACCCAGAGGGCTCAGCTCTTGGGATTCAGTTCTTACCAATGGAGAGTTGTCACTCTTAAGCTAAAGGAATAACTAAGCCTACTGAATAACATGCAAAGGCTTCAGACTTCAGTTCAGCTGACATGACTATATTAATCCACTGAATCAATTTACTTAAGCTGTTTTGTGTAACAAGGTGTGCAACGATTTTACCCACCTTAAAAAATACCATACTTTTAGAATCACAAGTCCATAGAAGGCATAGCTCCCAATGTTGATCAAAAGCCTGGTCCAAACCCTTGGCAACTGAGCAAGGAATAAATTCTCTTTTGAGATTTATATAGGGATATAGCCATTCTAATGTCAAATGAGAGTTGAGGAAATGGATGTTAAATAGCTTTGTAAAGCCATTTTCCTATGCTGATTTTCAGGTGGGGTCTAAAACTACAAATGCAATACATGTTTTTGGTCTCCACAGATGTCCAATGTGCTCTAATCTTCACACAAAGCCCATAACTTAGTGTGATCTGTAGCATATAGCACTAGAAATAAATCCAATTTAAAGCAATCTCCACCAATGTTGTTCCAAATGTTCTTGTCACTGACTGGTTCATCACCAGGAACAAAAGCAACACTTACATTAATCACACTTCACTTAGTCATAGATGGTATTTCACTAAGGGCTTTATAAAGGTACAAATATTTGCGAATTTGGTATGAAGATGAAGAAGATGGATTGCCCTGGGGGGAGCAGTTGCTAATCTTAAAATCATTATGTGCTTTGGGAAGAAAACACAAAAATTTGAGACATTTAAATTATGCAGCAGATCAAGGCTAACCTCAGCTTGCAGATCCTGTGTACAAATTAAGTCACAAAGCCTTTTCATTGCCAAGTCTAGGTCTGGCAGGTTTGCAGATGATTATCCCTATCAAATTGTCAGAATGGTCACACTTTCAATTTCAAGTTCCACTAATTATACAAAAATTTTCACTTTCCTTTTTAAAATTTCTGTCTCCTGCAAATCTCAGCTCAGGTCCATAAATGTTGTGAAACCCTTGTGATACTTGGATTTTTGTTTACCAACGACTTTGGTTCAGGCCAAGATGTTTTCACTCAGATCTCTCCTCTTTGCTTCACTTCCCCACTAACAAGACATTCATTACTGGGGCCTTGTTCTCTCCATTCCCATGCAATTTGTCATTTGCCACCACTCTTTACCAGCAAACGACACATGAGATATTTCCTGCTTCGTTTTCAGTATCAGAAAGAGACACCTCTCGGAAGATGTCATTTCCTTGACCCTTATAGGGGCTGAAACAAATAATCAATCCCCAATTTCATTATCTTTCCCTCCTCTGAACTTCCAGAGCACTATGTTGTACCTTTCTCATATTTACTTGCTCATGCATTGTAGTCTACTTCTTTTTCACACTCTTACATTTTAGACAAATTAGTTTAATTGCTGCTTCTCAGAAATAAGATTCAACCTCCCATTTCTACACCTCTGCATATCATGCTTCCCATAACTGGAATATGTTCCTTCTCACTTTCACCTCTATGCTATGCTTTCCTATGCCACAGGCATAGAAAATGATGAAAACAAAAAGAAAAAAAATGACCATTTTGATTCTTCTCTTTCTTTTTCTCCTGTCGATGACTTACAGCTCTGGCAGTGGTGCTCTGTGGGTCCCCAACATCGGCCTGTGCAAGACTTGTGGCACCGCCCACCTGCAGGACAGAAGGGAAGAGTATGTAAATTAGAATCTTTCAATTATTGACCAAGAGTGATCATTCAAGGGAAACGACTTTCACTCCTTTATGAGAATCTTTATGCTGCACTAGAGTTGAAACATTGCCCATAAAAAATCCACTTAAACGGGAAGGCCTGAATGTCAAATATATATGGGATTGGAACACCAACTTGTGGTATTTGAAAACTTCCCATCATTTCATTTAAAAACAACAAAAAGATTGAATTTGTGGAATTTCTCTCGAGCCATTTTAGGGGGAGATATGTGAAACAAGTTTTCACTTTGTCTAACAGATCTACCATGGATCTTTTGGGGAGTTCCACCTCTAATCCTAACTCCCAGTGAGGGAGGATGGAATTAATATTCGAATAATCATACTGAAAACTACATAAAGAGTAATAACATTCTAATAAATATGCTTCTAGGATGGAAATGTTCTAAGCATAATTCTCATACTTCTCTATGTAGTGAAACAATCTCACATATGTTTTTTTAAGAGCTAAGGGCCTATAAAATCCAATTGAGCTTATAAAATTTGATGCGGGAACTTTCCCATTTATAAATGTGTCCTTTATCCCTCCCAACTGTCTCTTTCCCCTTATGAGTTTTTTATCAAAAGCATTTGCCTAAAGCAAATAGACAGCTGGTTCAAAGGTAGATTTACAGAACTCAACCAGTAGATCTAAGAAAAAGAGGTCCAGGACACTTAATTTCTTTAAAGCTTGCTATGTGATTTCTTCTCAACTAGGTGGCACAGTAGATAGAGAACTGGGTCTGGAGTCAGAAAGACCTGAGTTCAAATCTGGCCTCAGACACTTACTAGCTGTGTGACCATGGGCAAGTCATTTAACCCACTTTGCCATAGTTTACTCATCTATAAAATGAGCTTGAGAAGGAAATGGTAAACCATTCCAATATCTTTGCCAAGAAAATTGCAAATAGGGTTACAAAGAGTCTGACACAACTGAGCAACAATAAATCTGTTTCTTCAGGCTCAATGTAATAATAACATGGGCAATGAATACTTAAAGATGGACTTCACAAAACCATGGATTACTAAAGGAGGAAGGCGACTTAAAGACCATGTCATTCTTGTTCCTTAGAGAGAGGAAATGAGGTCGATTGAAGTTTATAAGCAAAAAAAAAAAAAAAAGGGGAGATTTGGAAAAGACCTCAGATGCCATCTAGTCCAGACTCCTTTACAAATGAGGAAACTGAGACCCAGAGATATTAAGTAACTTGCCCAAGGTCAGAGGTAGTAAGCCTTAGAAGAGAGACTTAAATACAGATCGTTTGAGTCCTGAGCAAATGCTCTGTCCATGGTACCACCAGGCCTTTCAGTGACTTAGTGGCAAAACTGCAATTAGAATCTCAGTCTCCTAATAGTTAGATATAGTGTCCTGGAGCCTACCTATATTTATATTCCACTATATCATGCAGCCTCTACTTATTTGTAAGGTGAAACCATCTCTATGTGGCATCTGTTATTGCTTTTCTGCCTAGCCCTTTCTATTAAACCCCATTTCATTCTCTATGGTCAGTTCTGAAAGAAAAGATATTGATTGGATAATTGCAGTAACATTAACTTGTTAGCCACCTAGCAAACATTTCTTGAAAAGGGTAGATATGACACAGACATCAGTCTATGGTCTGATTTTAATTTAAGGAATATAGCCTTTTAAATTTTATATTTTTCACTTACCAAGCATTTTTTTCCTCCTCCCCATGGGAAAAAATAATAAATACACTCTTTAACAAATCATACACAGTAACAAATTGCATAGCTACATAGTTAAGCAAAATAAATTTCCCTACTGATCATGTCCAAAAATCTGTCACATTCTGCATCTTTAGTCTATCTCTCTTCTGACAGGATGTAGCCTATAGTATTTATATCCTCAACTTGGAAGATATACCAGCTTGGTCAGCTACCTCATTTTTCATTGGTGCATGTCTATTTAAACATATCATGTTTAAAGCTCATTTGTTAAAATTGTGCTGACAAAACTCTTCCCAACTCCCCTCCACACACATAGACACATACACATACATTTTCACTTAAATCCTCCCCTGTCCTTCTATCCAGCTGGATATGGATGGCATTACTGATTAGGTTATACAGTAATTATATGCACTACATTCCAGCCACCTTTATATAAGCATCGGATCCTTGCTATATTACAGTTCATTTAAGGCAATTATGCCTGTGAAGCGCTATTGCTGACATCATCAGCGTATAATTTCCTGTCACTCTTTGCCATCTGTTTATTTAGATCACAAACACATTATAACTACATAATGCAAACTCATTCTGGCTGACAGGAAAAGGGCTCCATCTGGCATGAATAATATAACTTTAATCAGTAATAATGATAATTATTATTAAGAACCTACTGGAGTTCTTTTGTATAAAGCTAATAAATCTAAATTGATTTATAACAGCGGAAATTAGAAAAGACTGTGAGGAAAAACAGAAAAGGCTGGAAACTTTTCATGGCACAAAACTTTTTTTTTAAATGAGAAAGTAGCTATTGTGGGGGTTAATGGGTGACTTGTTTCTCTAGATGTGCTAAAATCCATTAAATTGACCCATTAAGTGGACAGTTAATTGCAGATTTCTGAAGCAGGGGATGATCTGTCATTTATTCTATGGCTTCTTGATCCACATTTGAACTAATAAAACATTTAGCTTTGTTCTTTATGGCCAAAATACTTTATGTAGGTGGGAACACTGGAAGGTTAGATTTCAGAACAGGTGCCCTGACTAGCCTTCTCTCTCCACCCACTCCTTCTTAACACCTCCTTTTAAAATTCCCAGCTTTGTGGGTCCCTCTCCAAATCCTCATACCCCCATGATTTTTATAGGAAAAAGATTTCTTTCTCCATTTCAAAGCCGGTGGGACTAGTTTTGCTCTTTGAAGATTCTTGGTAAACAGCCAACTATCCCTTGCCAAGTCCTAACCCCTTTAGAAATAAATGTTTAAGCATCTTCAGAAGTCATTAAAAAAAAAAACTTAAACTTGTCCATTTCCTGTTACAGGACTTCACGGAGTAGCTTAGGAGATCATTTGCATTTATATGGAGATATTTAATTTTCCCCCAAGGGGAAGCAAGTCAGAGAATCCTTCCCTGATTGTGAACAGTTTTGGCATTATTCCTTTTCCCCTTGTTCAATTACATAGGCAAAGTAGGGAAGTGAGCATGTGCTCAGCACATTTCTAAATTAAATGATTGCACTTAAAGGACTACGTATTAACCATTCTCAAATAAAATATCCTTCGGCAGACTGTCATCCTGAAACAGTAGCATCTGGAAGATTTCACCAGCCAAAGGGAATCCTTCTTCCACTGTGCTGTTTGAGGATGACAGCATGGAGAGTAAGAACACTACAATTTCCTCCTAGTTCTAGTGCCTCCACCTATTCAACAGGGATTGGCATAACAATCTACATGGGAAAA
>NW_020954580.1:13339098-13449539 GCF_900497805.2 Vombatus ursinus | reverse complement strand
TGTGAGTATATATCAAGGAACAATACAACTTCAGAATAATCAATACTACAGGTGAGCCAAATGGAAATGGAGAGGCATATGGTGCATATAAGTCAGTCCTCCCCAAATCTGTACAGGCTTACAGATCATCTTTGGCTTCCCAATACATTGAATAGATGTTATGTTCATCTTATGATGACTGAATTCTCCTTCAGCTCATATGGCAGGTTATTACCATTGCAAAATATTTCTTAATTGGTGGACTTATTACCAAATTTTTAAAAATGTATGTCAGAGATCTGAAAAAATAACATGAAAAGTTTTAACTAAATCATGAATGGAAATACAGACATAATTAGGAACACAACTTTTTTTCACCATTCTAAACCCACTCTTTTTCATAATTTCTCTATTTCTATGGAAGAAACCATCATGAGCCCTGAATTTGGCATCAAAGGAGTTGAGTTCAAATGTTAGCTGTTACTCATTCTCTGTGTGAACACAGACAAGCTGCCATTTCTTGTTATTTCAGGCTCTGCAATATCTCATTTCTACCCACTTCTCCACATCATACAACTACCACCTCAGTTTAGTCCCTCAGCACCTCTTACCTGGACTATTGTAATAGCTAACTAAATACTTTCCCTGCCCCAAAATGGTTTCCTTTTTCAATCTATCTCCCATATAGTTAGATGCCAAAGAGATATACTTAGGTCACTCCATTACACAAGAAGCTTCAGGGGAATCCTCTTATCTCCAGGATGAAATACAAACTCCTCTACTTAGCATTTAAAACTTTTCACAAACTATTTCCAGCCTATCTTTACTTGGCTTATTGTGACCCTTCATACAATCTGTGTTTCACCCATACGAACCTATCTTCTACTTCTCTTCCTATGGAAAATCCCATCTCCATTTCTGTAGAAAAGCTTCCCCCTCTTTGCTGGAATGTATGTCTTCCTCAGTCTCCCTCATACTCTTTAGCTTCTTTGAAGACTCAGATCATGTGTTACCTCCCACAGGTAGCCTTTTATGATCAATAAATAAATCAATCAGCAAATATTTATTAATCTCTTATTTGCTAATGCTCACCCCCACTTAGTTTTAGAAATTTTATATGTATATATGTATGTGGGGGGGTGTGCATGTGTGTATACATATACATACATATACATACGTATGTGTGTATGTGTGTGTGTCTTGCTGTTTTTCCCAATAGAATATACGATTCTTGAGACCAAGTTCTGATTCATCTCTGTGACTGTCTCCCTGACACAAATAATGGAGCTTAGTAACAGTAATAAAACCTTCTTGTTGTTACTTTCAACCTCTTATTCTAGAAATTATTAAACTGGAGTACATGAACCCATAGGAGGTATGAAAAGTTTATTAAGTAAACAGGGAAAAATTTACTTACACAACCATGTTTTTATTTCTTATGTGCACAAACATGGTAAACCCTAAAATTTATTTCATGTCATGTTGAACAGGAAGTATGGGAAAATTTACTGAAACTCAAGGAAGATAGGGACCTTAAGGGTTTGGGAACCCTTCTCTTATTTCCATAAGAGAAGCCAAAGAACAGAAAATGAAAAGGGGAGTTCTTCAGTTGATTTTGCTATAGCAGAAAAAAATTCTCAGTGATAATATAATTATTATCAATTTGTAATTGGGAGTAAATATAATGAATATCATTCAAAGAAATGATCGATATTAAATATAGACTATTTCTTATTCACTAAATGTTAACTTATAGAAATTTAATAATTTCAACCTATGTGACCGAAAATAGAATTGGGAAGCCATTTATCCATTAGTTGGATTATCCTTTCACTCCCTTTCCTTAATGAATTTGATCACAAGAGGAAAACCACATTCAACCCCCTCCTATGTCACTCTTCTGTGAAATAAAGAAACTAACAAAACCAACTTCTATGTATGGAGCACTGTACTAAATACCAAAGATACAAAGATAGGCATAAACAATGCAGGTTCTCAAGGAGCTCATTTTCTAATAGGGGAAGCAATAAAAAAAAACTATGTATAGACAAAATATATACACATAGATATGTATATTATATATATGTATGTGTGTGCATCTATCTATCTATATATATACACACATATCTATCTGTATGTGTGTGTGTGTGTGTGTGTGATAAATTGGAAATTTCAGAAGGAAGTAACTAGCATTAAGGCAGACCAAGAAAAAGACTTCTTAGCATAAGTGAGATTTCAGCTGAGCTAGGAAGGAAGCCTAGAAGTAGAGATGAGGAGAAAGAACATTCCAGGCACTGGGGAGAGCCAGTAAAAATGTACTGAATAGAGAAATGCAGTACTTTGTGCAAGGAACTTCAAGGAAGACAATGACACTAGATCATACAGTGTATAGACAGTAGCAAAAATGTAAGCAGTATGGAAAGGAAGGAAAGGGCTAGGTTATAAAGATATCTAAAAGCCAAAAAAGAAAGTATTTGCTTTTAAAGGTATTCAGAAGAGGTTAAAGGCTTTATTGAGCAGAGAAGTGACATCATCAGATATGTGTTTTAGGAAGATCACTTTGAGGGCTTAATGGAGGAGAGCCTTGAAACCAGGAGACTAATTACCAAGCTACTGTGATAGTCCAGAGTGAGGTGATAAGGGCTTGCTACAGTATGATGAAGCATCAGAGGAGAAAAAGAGGGAATATGCAAGAGATATTAATGAAGCCAGAACTGACAAGTCTTGGCAACTGAATAGATATGATGGGTGAAAGAGGATGAAGATTGAGAAAAGCCCATTAGATGTAGAAATTAAGAAATATAAGTAACTTTGGAGAGAAGAGTTTGAGTTGAATGATGAGGTCAGAAGTCAGACTCCACATTTCTGAAAATTCAGGTGGTATAAATTTCATAAAGCATTAAGATCTTCTAAAAGTAAACTCTAATGTCCTTTTGATTTTTTAATTATTAAATTGCCACTCAAAAAAGAAAGACTGTGAAGACCTAGACATATGGTGTATACTTTATATAATTCAAAGAAATATCATAATTGATTAGATATGAAATACAAGGCAAAGTGAAAAGTATGTAATGACTCCCAAAGTTCCAGCCTGAGTGACTAGAAGAATGAACAAAAATATGGAAATTAGGAGAAAGATCTTATTGGGGGAAGATGTTTCAACTTGAGGATTGGATATCTCAATTTTGATCATGATAAGTTTGAAGTTTCATGAAAATACACCAATAAAGTGGTCAATAAGGGAGTTATATCTGAGATAAATTGGGCCTGGATAAATTTCCTTCTTGTAAGCCCCATTCTTCTCCTGCTGCTGTAACTGAAATCACTCAGGTAGAGACAATACTTTTCACCAGCTCTCATTTGCTTTCTCAGGCTTTTCAGTGTCCACAAATTTGACGCTACAACAAAGAAAATAAATGACATGGCAGCCAGGTGCCTCGGGTATATGCCAGGATGGTAGAGTCTATGCTCCCAGAGAGGGAAGTCTTCAGCTGGCAATTATGACAAGAAGACAAGGACACTTTCATCTTCTACCACTAGCCCACTGGAGATACACCTTGATGTCTCAAAAATCACCCTTTAGGTAGGAGAGAGTATCTAAGATGAAAGGATATTAATAAATGTGGTATTTGTTATCTTTTCTAATAGATGGCTCCTCTACTAGGGGTACAATGTTCATAAAGTACAATATAAATATAAACCATTTTCATAAAAATGATTCTTAAGCAAAAATAAAAACACTCAGAGCAGTATGTAGGAGCTAGTTTGATCTCTTGGAGAGTTCCAAACCCATGCTGGAAGTTTGGTTTGCCACTTTGATAATATGAGATTCAACGGGTGGCTTAATTTTGGTCTATGATGCTTTCCATGCTGCCCATTAAGATCATAGGACTGTTAAATAGTCTAAAAAAATAGAAAGTCGAGAAAAAAAGATTTTTTAAGTGTCATCTAACTGCTTCTGGCTGAAAACAATGCAAATGCATTCTCTGTTCTTGCTAATTTCAATTCTTATTAAATCTAACATTTTTGACCTGTTAAAACTACTTCTTCACTCATTAAAGAGGTGAGAGGAGAATAGTTTCCATGAAGATAAAATTTAAAAAAGAAATTGACTGGGGTGCCTTTCTAACCTATAGTGACATAGTAGGGCATGATGCTACTTCTGTCCATGATCCATTTAGCCATGAAAGTGATTTTTTTCTAGAGTGTAGGTCCTACCATGTCAGCCTCATATTTAGTAAACTCCACTGTTTCCCTATAACTTCTAAGGTCAAATACAAAAATCCTGTTTAGCATTCAAAGCGGTTCATAACCTACCCCCCACCTTTTCAATATTCTTATACTACATGCATATGTATAGACACATGTGCACATACATGTTTATACACAGATACATACACATGTATATATGTACGCATACACACATATGTACATAATAACAAACACATGCTCTTGGATCCAGTGACACTGGCCTCCATGCTGTTCCTGAAACAAGGCACTCTATTCCAGCTCTGGGATTTTCTCTGGATGTCCTCCAGACCTGGAATATTCTCCATTCTCATCTCAATCTCCTGACTTTCCAACTAAAACTCCACTTTCTGTAGAAAGACTTTCCCAACTCCTTTTAATTCTTATGTCTTCCCTCTGTTAATTATTTTCCATTTATCCTGAATACTGGGGGGGGGTATTTTTTTTTGGATGCACATGTTTACATGTTGTCTGTCCCATTAGTTTTGTGAGCACCTTAAGAGCAGGGTCTGTCTTTTACCCTTCTGTATAGGTTGAGCACTGAGTGCAATTCCTTGCCCACAGTAGAATCTTAGCAAATGCTTACTGACTGAATGACTGACTAAGCAGTGGTTTTGTTTAAAGAGTTAAGGATATTTAGATTTTGTTTTTGATGCTAGATTTGACTGGATTTATGGGTACCTAAGTTGAATATCAACATAGCCTAGATAAGAATATCTTTTCAGATACATATAATTTTACTTTCCCTACTTCTGCAGGCATTAAAACAATTTTATGACTTATTGAATAAAACTCATTTGATAGAAAAATCATGATATAATTATAGTGCTGTGACATCATATTTGATGGAAAAGTTGAGGAATTTTTCTTCTTTCTCAGCTCACAATACTTTCCATGCTCTTGTCTGACAGATTCTAAGAGAAAAAAAAAGAAGTCATTTTCCTTAAAAGAGTATGAATATTTATTAATTTATACTCTTTTAAGTAAAAATATTTTCTACCCCCAATGAAATTTTCTTAGGTCTTTTTTTTTTACTTTAAAAATTATAACACAGAAATTCTCACTTCTACAAGTTCCTTTAATGAAATAAATAGCAGCAGCAGCATCAACAATAATGATGATAATGATTATACTCTAAAAAGGAGGAAGAAGATTGATATTCATAGAGCACATATAAACAGGTCAAAATCTTGCAGAAATATTTTTTTTAGAGTAAGATGATCTATTACATCATCAAGCAACAAAAAAGGTTGAGTATAGGTACATTTCACTGATTTCATTGAATAGAGGTAAAAATGGTTTACATTTTTGGGTCGAACCAATGGAATGATTAAAATCCAAGAACAGAATCAAAAGTGCTCTGCATTGGCCTTATCCACAAGATTGCAGCAACAATACATTTACAAAGAAGCATGCAACAAGTAGCTGAGTCATGAGGACTTCCTAGTGGGAATGGTGGGGTTTATTGTGGTAATTCAGGCGTAGAAAAATGCTACCAAAGAATAGAGAAGGGTTATTCATTATGGATTCCAGGTCACTGAAAAAGCTGTCTGTTCTTTTCTTGTTTGTGTTTCTGTTAAATTTATCTTAAATTCTAGATCTAACACAATTTTCACTTGTAACATCTGTCATTATGTGTGTGTACTATCTAGCTATATATATGCTATCATTGTATGCGCATACACAATCTTTATATCTTTCTATATAGAGTTATATATAATTCACACCTATATTGCATATAAATACATCGTACATGTATATGTATACACATATATCTGCACGCAAATGTGTACAAGTGAATACTGATGGATAAGTACTATATATTACATAACTAACCACATCATAGTCAGGACAATAGGAAGTCTTGATTCAAGTAGCTGTTCCTCTATGAATGGTTAAAGGAAATTCTTTGGAGTGATTATAAATTGCATTTAATGATTATGGACCATTTAATGTTTGAGCTATAAAAAAGTTATCATCACTAGGTAGAGAAAGGAGAGGGGATGAAAGAAATGCATTTTTTTTTTTACCAAAGTCAAACTTTTTGCCCAAAGTTTTTATTGTTGTGTTTTGTTTGGTTTGATTTGTTTGTTTGGTTGTTTTTTTTTTTGTTTGTTTGTTTTTTTGCTATATTATCAGTAACATTATTTTGATGATTTGGAGTTATGAGGAAACATTCACTTGATAATGAAAAAGAAAAGTTTGCAGATATGAAATGATGTACTATTTCATTCAGAGCAAGCAATTAGAAGCCATTAATTATCAATGCTTACAGCTGTTAGCTCAGCTTAGGGAATGTGAAGTCCCCTACCGTAGAACAGAATTAGTTCCAATCAGTGTCAAATGAATTTCTGAAGTAATGAATAAGGGTTCTGAACAAATCAGAAAAGCTGAGTGGAAGGATAGAAGTTTGCCTTCTATTCGATAGCCCCATCAAGAACAACAAACACTTGGAATGTACTTGATGCAAACATGATTTTTACTACTACATCTGCTTTGTTTCTGTTCTTTGCTATCACAAATAGTGCTGAAAATATATTTTTTCAAAATACTTTAATGGTACTTATTAAACAAATTAGATATTTCTAATTTTGGGTGGAGAATCACTATTATTTAAAAGTCTCCCCTTATTTTCATTTTTAATTCACATCTTCCCCATATTCTACCCCAACTAGGGCATAACCTATTGAAAACCCCAAAATTTATTTTAGTAACATTATGGTCCTTAATAGGTGTAGGTCTGACCATGTCATTCCTTTGTCATTCCTTTGCTCAGAGTCCTCTTGTGGCTCTCCAGTGTTTAGAGATAAGACACTTAGAGCATTTATCTGGATATATCTTTTTTTTTTCTTCCTTGATATATTCTACATTGCAGGAAGCAGCAAAGAGAGAAATGTTTGAGTAAGAATCAAGAAAATCTGGGTTCAAATCCCTTCTCGGATGCTTAATATCTGTGTGTCTTTGGGAAAGTCACTTAATCTCTAGGGACCAAACGATGGGATGCAAAATGTTTTGTAAATGTTTAAGCATTATATAAATGTCAACTATATTATTACTACTACTACTACTATTACTACTACGACTTGTGTCATACTAATATACACTGTGGAGTAAAAAAAATAACAATAATCTTTTTGTTTATCTGAATGGGTTGTTTGACTGAAATATTGTTCTCCCCTTCTCCATTCTTATGTAGGCAAGTTGCTCCCATTATGTAGTAGACTGAATAACAAAATTTGACTCAACTAATTCCATCCTACTTAGGCTTAATGCAGAAAACCTTAAGATTTCATTCTTTAGCTTCAATGTACTTACTGCATATAATTTTCTGTTTTATTATTAACTACTTTTCCCCTCTCTATCTTTTCTATTTCCCTCTCTCAGATAACTGTCTATTATAACAAATTTTTCATTTTAAAAACAGGAAGAAAAAAACTTCAGCAAAACACACAAATACGACAGATATTATATGTCGTGGTCTATGTGTGTAAACCTCTATCTTTGCAAAAGAATGGGAGCAGGATTTTTTTTTTTAATTTTTCTCTTTGGCTCCAAGCTTCATTAGCATAATTTGGTAACAATTATAATGCAGCTGTCCTTCCCATTTACACTGTTTAATTACTGCATATATTTCCAGACTTCTCTAGACTCCATTAATATCAATTTGTTTCTTGGTATTTATCATGTTTTCCCATTCTTATAGTACATTATTTCCTCTCATTCAGGTGCCACAATGTGTTTAGCCATTCTCCAATCTATCAAAATCTACTTTATTTCTAGTCCTTTGCTATCAAAAAATAGCCCGGAAATGGTATTTTTAAATATTTTATAGATTTCTATCTCTTTAGGGGAAAATAGGCTTTAGAGTGAAATCTCAAAAAGAAAACCTGATTTGGGACCCCAAAATTATAGGCTCATAAAATGTGAGGGTTAGAAGGGACTTCAGAGGTCATCTAGCCTGGGGTTTCTTAACCTTTTTTGTTTGTGCGTCATAAACATTCTTTGACAATCTGGAGAAGCCTGTGGGTTCCTTCTCAGAATAACACTTTTAAATGTATAAAACAAAATACACAGGATTGCAAAGGAAATCAATTATATTGAAAGCCAGTTATTAAAATGTTAAAAAAAAAAGTCACTGACCCCATGTTAAGAACCCCTAATCTATCCCAACTCTCATTTTACAAATGAAGAAGACAAAGCTCAGAGGGCTCAAGTGACTTGCCTAAAAAAGGCCCTGATAATTAGTAATAGACAGGATTGAAATGTACTTCTTCTGACTCACAGTTGTTTCTAGTTTGTCAGGCCTTTAATCTTTTGAAATTCATTTTTATTTCTTAAGATGTGAAATTGAGATTAGCCTTCTGTTAAAAATTAGTCTCCTATGGCAATGAGTTGAGATGAGACTTCACTGAGACAGATAACAAAGACAAATGGGTAAGAAATTGCAAAAAATTGGGTAGGTCGGTGACAGTGTATTAAACAAACCTTCCTGAAGCCTATCAGCCAGAAAAGTCTCACGTCTCATGTGGCTAACATTCCATCATCTGGGAGCTTAACTGTTGAAGAACAAAACAAACAAAACCCGTAAAATTCGTACAGAAAGAAAAAAAGAAAACCAACATCATCAAATGGTCCTGATCCTCTCTCTATTTTAAGGCTAAGGCATGGAAACATGCCTTAAAAACTAATGGTGTTTGTCAGAAGGTGATATAAAATGCATTGTGATCATATTCCAAAGTAGTTGCTTTTGAATTTCTCCCCCTCAAAAAAAAATAAAATTTTAAAAATAGAAGATTCATAGAATTTTAGAGTAGGAAGATAATTTCAAAGATAATCAAGGGAAGTAGGTCTCTTGGGGGTCACACTATGCGATCTTTCAGATTCCATTGTGGTATAATTAAAAGACCACTGACAATGGAATCACAGGACTGGGTTCAAATCCTACGTCCAAAACTTACTACACATGTGACTTTGGGCAAATCATTTAATCTCCCAAAGGTCCAGCTTCTTAATCTATAAAATGAGAAGCCAAGCTAGATGGCTTCTACTGTTCTGGATGTCTAATATATGATGTTTAAAAAAGTTTGAGAGATACAATTTCCAAGTAATTAATAACTTTATTAATAATGGGTCAGTGGCACTCTCAAATGCCAAAGACCAATCATGGTGGTAGGCTCAAAGTTTACACACCTTTGGAAGAAGTGGTATGGGGGCAGCTAGGTGGTGCAGTGAATAGAGCACTGGCCTTGGAGTCAGAAGGACCTGAGTTCAAATCCAGCCTTAGACAACTTGACACTTACTAGCTGTGTGATCCTGGGCAAGTCATTTAATTCCATTGTGTAGCCAAAAAAAAAAAAAAGAAGAGGTGGTGTGCCTGAGTCTGGCCATCAACTCTGATTGGTTAACAAGTAATGAGAGAGTGAGAGAGAACGAATATTATAAGGAGAGGTGAACCTATTCTAATGGAGGGGGGGAAGGTAAGTGGATAATATAACTTTATGTTATTTACTTGTAAATTACCTCCAGCCTTGGGGAAAGATAGACAAAGAATCTATACAACCCCACCCCACAAGCCTGAGCACAAGATAATGGGTCAGGGGTTTTACTTTAGATGAAATTCCTTGTAAAGTAGCAATACCTAGATTGAGGAGAATGTTAATCCTATCTGCCATCAATCCTGTCCTTCAGAGGCTGGACTTTGAAATGAGGACTTTAGAAAAAGGGAGAAATCTGGATTTCCCCAAATCATTAGTTATTAATAATCATTTCTCTCAGATGCCAGTATAAATCTTTTTTTTTTAAACAGATGAGGGAACTGAGGCTCAGAGAGATGATGTGACTTACCTAATATCAGATAGCTGGTATTAAATAGTATAGTTGGGACTCAAACTAGGTCTTATAACTCATAAATCCAGGGGTCTTTTCTCTTATACCATCAATCTGACTCCATACTCCTCCCTTCAGGTAGCTAGGTGGCACAGTGGGTCTGGGGGCAGGTAAACCTGAGTTAAAATTTGACCTCAGACACTTATTAGCTGTGTAACCCCGGGCAAGTCATTTAACCTCGTTTGCCTTAGTTTGCTCATCTGTAAAACAAGCTGGAGAAGGAAATGGCAAACTGCCAGTATCTTTGCCAAGAAAAACCTAAGTTTTCATGAACCTAAGGTCATGAAGAAGAGTCATACACTACAGTGAAGCAACTGAACAACAATCCTTTTTCTCAACATATTTAGTAGCTCCATGTTACCTATGAAATAGAATACGACACCCTCCACTCTCATTTGCATTTAAAGCACTTAATAATCCTATTCTAATCTTCTTTTATAAGCTTATTCCACATTCATCATTTTGCCTTCCATACTCTAATGGCTTACTCCTTCCTTCCACAGAATACTCAATCTATACTGTTTTCATGGTTTGACATCCATAGGTGACATGAGTGCACACTATTTAACCTCAGGGTTTTTGAACCTGCATTTTCCACCAAGAATATTGAAGCACCAGCTCAGACAACAGTAGCCTTCCAGAGAAACACAGCAACCTGCACCCCACAAACACATACCAATATATTGTACCTGATGTGTATTTCATATTTTATATTTTATATGTTTACATAATTTTATATTGGCATATTTTTGTAGCTGTTATTTCTCCCAAGAAGTCAGTAAATTCCTTGAGGGCAGGTATTTTTTTTTCTTTTTAGTCTTTTTATCCTCAAGTCTAGCACTGTGATTGGTAAAATCATAGACTCCTCACAAATTGTGCTGAATGAATTTGAGTTTGTTCAGTCATTATCTGGTCACAAATCAGTCATTAATTTGTGTCTTGAAAGGTTTTTAAGCTTTTTGTTCAGTTGTTTTCTGCACGTCTGACTCTTTGTGATCTCATTTAGGGTTTTCTTGGCAAAGATAATGGAATGATTTGCCATTTCCTTCTCCAGCTCATTTTATAGATGAAGAAACCGAGGCAAACAGGGTTAGGTGACTTGCCCAAGGTCACATAGCTTATAAGCAATTGAGGCTGGATTGTAACTCAGGAAGATCAGTCTTCCTGACTCCAAGCCTGGGACACTATCCACTGCACCACCTAGCTGCCCTTTAAGCTTTTAGAGTCCACTATTAAAATGCAAATACCTCAGAAAAGAGGTGCACTCCTTATCAGACAAAACCTTCCAGTTTATTTTTAGGGATTAAATGTAAGTTAGGCATCTGAATTCTACTGGGAGGAGAGAGATGGGGCTCATAGAAGTATTTGAAAGGAGTAGTGTCAGGACAGGGAATAGGTACAAAGTTAGAGACATACCAAAGGCAAAGAAAGGAAGCAAGGAAGGGGGAAAAAAAGCATTTTATATGGTGCCTAGTATGTGCCAGTCACTATCCTAAGTGCTATAATGATAACGATGATAATGCCAACAACAATATAGTGCTTTTTATAGCACTTATGATGTTCTAGGCACTGTGCTAAGTGCTTTACATATATTATCTCACTTGAAACTCAAAACAATCCTGGGAGGTAGGTGTTGTTATTAGTCCCATTTTACAGATGAGGAAACTGAGGCAAAGATTAAGTGGCTTGCCCAGAGTTCCACAACATTTAACTGTCTGGGGCCATATTTGAACTTAGGTTCTTCCTCACTCCAGGCCCAGAGCTCTATCCACTGTACCAGTGAGCTATTTTAAGAGAAAACACACCTAAGTCAGGAAAAAGATCATGTTTTCAGGAAAAAATAAATAAATAAAAGGAACCATAGTTATATAAGCTCAGGGTCTCCTCTATCTGTTTCTTTCTTTTTATTTATTTATTTATTTTTTGTGAGGCAATTGGGGTTAAGTGACTTGCCCAAGGTCACACAGCTAGTGAGCATCATATGTCTGAGGCTGGATTTGAACTCAGGTCCTCCTCACTCCAGGGCTGGTACTCTATCCACTGTACCACCTAGCTGCCCCTATCTGGTTATTTCTTATCCACACTTATGTCACTAAGTCAGGCAGATTGTGTGCCTCACAATTCCTATTTCATTTCACCAATAACAGGATAAGTATAGTATGCATTTTTTTTAATCTGTTACACAAGTCTTGTTTGTAGAATGACATTGAGGTTGTTAATGTGTAAGCTCTATGTGAAATTCTAGCTAGGAGTTTAGGTTGAGTTTAGCTGTGATACTCAACCTGGAAGACCAAAAATGTCAATCTTTGCACCAAATTCTTCCTATAGTATAAATGAGTTTGACACTATGTAAGCTAACCTTAAAAAAAGAAACTGCAGTTGTCCAGGTCATCTAAACTGGGTCCTCAACTGAGCTCCTTTTATTTTCTCAGGAAAGTCATTCAATGTCCCTATATTTGAATCTTCTATAGGTGTGATATGTAAAATGGGCCTGTAGTGTTTTTTCATTTTCTCTTAGCAAAAGTAGAAAACGTGTCTTATAAGAAATATGTCAGGAGCGGCTAGATAGCACAATGGATAGAACTCCAGCTTTGGAGTAAGAAGGACCTGAGTTCAAATCCGGCCTCAGACACTTTACACTTACTAGCTGTGTGACCCTGGGCAAGTCACTTAACCCTGATTGTCTCATCCAAAAAAAAAAAAAGAAATACATGTGTCACTTATTAGAAATAAAACAAACCAACATAAACTTTATCAAGAAATAAAATAACAACTATATCCAGATGGTTTTGTCTTCTTCTATGACAATGGGTATTTACACCCAGAAAGTAAATGCTATGAATTTTTTCCCCTTTTTGTATTATTGCTATTAAATAAAATTAAGTGCTTAACACATGTTATGAACTGTATTTCTTAGGCTGACTTATTACTGGTAAAACTACACATATGTTTGCATATCATTTTATTAAAGCTATGTAAGGATTAATATAAACCATTACTATTTTAAAGACTTTATTAAATTATTAAAATTTACATGATATCTACTTTTCTTTAATATTTTTACATTTATGTCTAGCTATAGGAAACCACACAAAGCCAGGAAGATCCATATCTATTGTGTTGCAGTAGAGATCCCCATATACTTGTGTGTATGTGTATTTCAATTATATATATATATATATATATAATACATATACATCTATATACACACATACATATATACATGTATACACATATATACATATATGCATACATATACATATATTTATATATTTCAATAAAATATTTGCTATTTCAAGTTCTGCTATTTAAATTTAGAATGAAGAATTAATAGTTATACATTGCTTTATGAATTTCAAAAATATTCATTATTTTGTTTCCTCAATAAAATGTAAATTCTCCATTATTATTAAAGACACACTTTGGGGATGTGATTATGACAAATAATATTGCACTATATTTTAGCTATTTAGTTGTTTACATGCCCTATATCTACAGAAATTATATAGAAATGGAAGAGAATCTCAAGGAAGGGGATGGTTAGTAGATAGTCAAAAAGTATTTATTAAGCCCTGGGCTAAGTGGTAGGGAAACAAGAATAAGGTAAAGGGAGGAAAGAAATGGTGTTAAAAGAATATATAGACATATGTATAGTTAATCTTACTTTCTGTTCTATTAATTTATGTATCTCTTCTTGTCTATTTCCAACATGTATCCTGAGTAGGAAATTAAGAAGTATGTCTCAGCTGTATAATTTCTTCTCTTGTTTATTTAATTCAACAAAAATTTGGAAAATGCCTACTGAATGCAAGGCCCTAGGAATAATAAAACAAATGGATTATTAATAACATGATAAAATAATGTCTATAATATAAATAATGTGACAATAATAAAACAAAAACAGTCCTTGCCCTCAGGGAACTTACATTTTAATGACTGGATTCAGGTTGCATACAAACAAATATTAGCAAAATTGAGGAAGGAGACAACATTAACAATTGGGGTGGGGGAAATAGAACAAGATTATGGAGAAAAATGGCCACTTAGATGAATTATGTGAAAAGACAAATATTTTGAAAGAGTCTCATGGAGAAAGTCTATTCTAGGAATTGTGGGAGAACACTGAGGAGGGACATGGAGAGCTAAATACAGAGAATGACTAGTAGTTCACTTTGGATGGAACGTAGATGCTCTAATGAGGAGCAGTGGGAAATAACGAGGAAAGGTAGACGAAAACCAGACTGTGAAGAGCCTTGAATGCCAGATTATGAGTACTTTGTAGTTTATCCTAGAGGCTATGGCAAATCACCAAAGGTTTTCTAACTGAAAATTTATATAATCAGAATGATAGTTTAGGAAAATTATTTTCACACCTTTGTGGAAAGTAGATTATAGGGGAGATTCTGTGTGCATATGCATGCTTATGAACTGTAGCCACTGCTGATCATAAAGGTTTCTGTAAACTCAATAAGATTTGTCCTTGCCAGGATACACCATAGATTTGAAAAAAAAAAAAAGAAAGAAAGAAAAGAAAAGAAAAAAAACAAACAAAAACAAAAAAAAAAGGCAATTGCCCATTTATCTTTGGGGTGAGTAAAGAGAGATTTAAGCTAGTTAGGATTTTCAGATTTCCTTATTTTCTACCTCTTCTGGGCTGAGGGTGAAAGGCTTTTACTGTCCTCTCTACCCCAACCTAAACACCTCCAATCCTGTAATATGTAAGCAGTGAGATAAGACTTCAGACCTTGTTCTTTCTTTCTTCCTGGGACCAAAAGGATAAATAAATAAAAATTCTTATACCCCTATTCTGAGACTGGAAAAGAAAAGAAATCCTGATTTTAAATACCTTCTTTTAATCAATTATACAAAGCCTCTTCCTTTCTCCCTGCTCAGTCTTTTCTCAAAGAGGATATTGCTGTAAGTTACAAGAAACAGATGAAAAAAGGTAGTCCTAACGAGTTCCAGATTACAATGGTCTTTGCCACTGTTTGCTGTGATTTGCTTTTCTTTATTAAGATGGTGTAAGATCCTTGAATATTAATGAAGTTTGCCTTCCCTGGTGGCTTGAAGAATACCCAAATACTTAAAAAAAATTTTTGCCCATTTTAGAGCAAACAAATCATAGATAAATGGTAGAGACAATACTGAGTAAACAAACAGCAGGTTTTCATTCACTTTCAAATTGATGAATTAAATACCTTGAACATTTGTCACGCTCATCCTGTGCTTTCCCTTTCTGAACCTGCTGTGGAAAACGTTTTCAATTGCTTTTCATCATTAGACAGGTACAAATTGAATCTGGCTTCTGGATCAGAGCAAGTTTGAATTTGGTGAGGACGATTCCCTCACAGCACCAAATCAGTTTCAGTTCTTCGTCATGTTTATATCTATACCTCCCTCCCTCTCCCCCTCAATAGTCCCCAGCCCCCTGACCTTCTCATGCCAATGTCTCTACAGTGGCAAAAAGGAACTTTGTAGTTGTCTACACTGAAGGACATGAAACGCTTGAGCATCTAATAAGAGGTTTTGTGTGATAATTTAGATTGTGTGACTCTGATAGTTAAAGACATTCAATTAAAAGTTGAAATTAAACTAGAAGATTTCACTCCTTTTTATTTTGAAAATCACATATGCATATCATGCAGATCTTTGAAAAAGTGAACAGAAGAGGGTAGACCTGGGAGTTGAACCAAAAGAGGCCCCAGTTCCCTAAATTCACAACATAAGTGGTTGGGAATCTTCACTCCAGGAAAAATTCAATATGTTGTTTCCTTTTCACCTTGAAATATTGTACTGAATTTGCTGATTATTTCTGAAAGCAAAAAATAGTTTTCTTTATGCTTTCACAAACTTTTGGGGACAACATAGAATCATTTTACATATCATTTACAAGCAGAACAAGATCTTTGAGATGATCTGCCTCTGGGCTTTCCTACTTCTGAGTTTTGGCTTGCTCTGTTCCCTCAGCTTCTAAGATGTCTTTTCCTGCCCAGGGAGAACTGGGCACGGTGAAAGAGCTCTTGTGAAATGAGGAGCAATGCTGGGGCATGAGATTAAGAAAAAGTGAAGTGGGAAGCAGAAGAAAAGACAGAGAATGGTACGTTGCTTGAAAATAATTTCTCTCTGACTGCCTGGTTGAGGCTGTGATTAAATGGCTCTGTGTTCAGTCCTACTGGGGCAGAGATGCAAACTAAAAGACTGTAACAGAAAAAGCACTTGAGATCAGAAAATGGCAATGATGGCCACATGGATGTGAGGTCAGCCTTAGATGAAAACTTCTTGTCCAACCCATACAATTCTCTGCAAAATGTTCTGAATATCCAAGTCACCAAAAACAAATCAGCCACTGCCATATCTGCTTAAAGTAAGTTTAAAAAAAATCCTTGGAAAATAGTCCTGCCAGCTTCTCTGCAGAGAGGCTTGGGGAAGGTTGACCACCCTTTGGCATTTCACACTGCTGACTGCTCTCTACTTTTGGATATTCTTCCCTCTCAAAATTTATTTCTCTTCCTTCTGACACTCTTAATGGGAACTCATCATCTCTCAATGGCTAAATAATTATATCTATGATTAGGATAATGGCAGCTTGGTGCAGGAGATTGAGGGTGGCTTGGAGTCAGGAAGACTTAAGTTCAAATCTAGCCTCAGACATTTACTAGATGTGTGACCCTGAGCAAGTCACTTAACACTGTCTCAGTTTCCTCATCTGTAAAAACGGGCTGAAGAAGGAAATGGCAAACCACTCCAGTATCTTTGCCAAGAAAACCCCAAATGGGTTTATAAGGAGTCAGACATGACTGAAATGACTGAATAACAGCAACAAAATATTTAGGATTTCCAGATCTATATGTCTAGCCCTTGTCACTGTCTTGATTTCTATCTAGTCTAACATTATCAACTACCTAATGGGCATTTTCTATCACTCAATCAATAAGCATTTATTAATCTCTCCCTCTGACACTGTCAATTTCCCTCTTCTCTTTGATACTCTCTTCTTTCTAGGTTTTCATGACACTATTCTCTTCTCCTTCTCCTCCTACATATCTGACCACTCTTTCTGACTTTTTGAGGCATATTAATCCAGGTCACATTCACTAATTACAATTGTGTCCTGGGCTCTCTTCTCCTCATATACTTTTTTAAATTAGTGATTGCATCAACTCCCATGGATTCAGTTATCACCCCTATGCTGATGATTCTCAATTCTAATTACCCAGACTTAGCCTCTCCTGACTTCCAGTCTCATAGCCCCAAATGCCTATTGGACATCTTAAACTGGATGTACAATATTTATCTTAAACTCAACAGATCCAAAATTGATTTCGTTATCTTTTCTAAAACCCCTCCTGTCTTCCTACCTTTCCTATTACTATTGATGGTACCACCATTCTCCTAGTTACCCAGGCTCCAAACCTGGATGCCATCCTTGACTCTTCACTTTCACCCTCCATTTTCAATCTAATTCATTTACTGCAGACTTTTCCTTCTTAAGATCTCTCCCATATGCCTCCTTATCTCCTCACACACTGCCATCACCTTGGTTCAGGCCCCATTACCTCATGTCCAAACTATTGCAATGGACTTCTGGTTAGTCCCCCTGCCACAAGTCTCTCCCCACTCCAGTCCATCCTTCACTCTACTGTCAAACTGATCTTCCTAAAGTACAAGTGTTACTATTTCACCCTTCCACTTCCCACTGACATTTGATACATTCAAGTGGTTCCCTTTCACCTTTAGAATCAAATATAAAACCTAACATTTGGATTCAAAGTCCTTCAAAACTTATCTGCCCCTCCATTCCTAGTATGCTTATACTGTACACTACTCTAGATAATCTGTAATCTAATGATACTGATCTCTTTGCTGTTCCTCACACACACTCCATCTAATAACTTCAGGCATTTTCACTGGCTATGTCCTATGCATGGAATGTTCTCCCTCCTCATCTCTTCCATTTGGTTTCTCTAGCTTCCTTCATGTCTTAACTAAAATCTCACCTTCTACAGGAAGCCTTTCCTGATCCCCTTAATACTAATGATTTCCCTTTGTTGGTTATTTCCAATGTATCCTGTGCATAACTTGTTTGTGCATAATTGTTTGTATTCTGTCTTCTCCATTAGATTTTGAGTTCCTTGAGGGCACTGTCTTTTGCTTTCCTTCGTATCCCCAGAGTTTAGCATAGTACCTAGCTTAGAGCAGGCAGTTAATAAATGTTGATTGAATGACTACTATATACCAGGAATTGTACTAGGTGCTACAGCTCTAAACAAAAATAAATGAAAGTCATGATTTACAAGGATCTTGGATTCCATTTTGCAATTGATGTCCTTGTAGACATTTCACAGAATCAGAATTTAAAAGTTGAGATACTCAGCAGTCCTCTTGTCCAATTCATACATAAAAGAACTCTCTACTATAACATACCTGAAAAATGATCATACAGATTCTTACTGAAGACTTTGAAGGAAAAGAAACCCACCATCTCTGTAGGCATTTCATGCCACTTTGGGACTCTATTTGGCTTTATTTGTTAGGAAGTTTTTGTGAATATCAAGCCCAAATCAGATTCTTTGCAATTTTCTCTTATCACTTATGGCTCCATTGTCTAGGGACAAATAAAATAAGTCTAATCCTTTTTCTTCAAATTCCAGACCTTCAAATATTGGAGAGAGGTGTCACATCCCCCAAATCTTCTCTTCTTTAGATCAAATATTTCTCATTCCTTCAAATGATCCTGATGTGATACAGAATCAAGGCCCTTCATTATCCTTTTTGTTTTCCTCTGGAAGCTGGGGAGTCACAGCTTATTAATGGCCTTCTTAAATTGTAGTGTCTGTAAATAACTCCAGATGAGGTGTGACAAGAGTGGAATACAGGGGGACCATCAGCTCTCATACTGGAATCTATGCCTCTCAATGTAGTCCGAGACTGCATTAGCTTCATTGGTTTCTCTATCACATTGCTAACACATTTTGAGCTTGAGGTTCACTAAAAGTCCCAGAACTTTTCAGAACAATAGCTGTTCAACTTCAACATCCTCAGCCTATCCTTTTGAAACTAATTTTTGAAACACAATGGAAGATGTTACATTTCTTTCCAATAAATTTGACCTTATTTGATTCACTCCAAGACCTTAGGCTATTAAGTTCCATGTTGATACAATCTCTATCACCTAACACTTGTACTTTAGGAAGATCAGTTTGACAGTAGAGTGAAGGATGGACTGGAGTGGGGAGAGACTTGTGGCAGGGGGACTAACCAGAAGTCCATTGCAATAGTTTGGACATGAGGTAATGGGGCCTGAACCAAGGTGATGGCAGTGTGTGAGGAGATAAGGAGGCATATGGGAGAGATCTGAATCCAAATGTTACTTTAACATTTTGCTATTTGTAAATTTGGTGACCATAATACTTATACCTTTATCCAAATCACTGATTAAAAAAATGTCAGTAACAGTATGGGGCCAAGCCTCAGGGTACTTCCCTGGAGAACTCCCATCATATTGACTCTGAACTATTAAAAACTGCTTTTTCAGTTTGGACATATCTCTGTTTATGATCCATTTCTCTCCATCCCTTGCAAAAGAGTAGTATGAGATACATTATCAAACTATATTTCCATAATATCATTCATCTGCTACATTAGTAATCCTGTCTCTCCCCCCTCTCCCTGCACACACACACAAAGAAATGAGCATAGTTTAGTATGTCCTGTTCTTGATGAAGTCAATTCAGGCTCTATGAAATCACTTCCTCCGTATCTAGATTTTTACCTGCCATCTCTACAATAGTCTATTCTAGACTATTCACAGAAATTAAAGGCAAGCTCACTGTTCTATAGTATAAAGAATCTGTTCTCTTCTCTTTGAAAATCAGTACACTTGCCCTCCAATTCTCTGCTATCTCCCATCTTCCATGATCCTTCAAAAATCACTAACATTGATTCAGTAAACACTTTTTTTTTCATGACAGTTCTTTTAGTGATATACTTCATCTGATCCAGGTGACAGGAATTCATCAAGGGGAGCTAGGTGCTCTCTTACTATGTCTGACTCATGTTTTATTGAAAAGTCTTCTTTAAAAACTTACCTTTAGGTGGAGCCAAGGATAGATTAGGAACAGACACCCAGCTGAACTCCCCCAACATTCCCCTACAAACAATACATAATCTCACTGAGGAAAATAATTCCTTAAAAATTAAAATTTGGCAAGTGGGAGGTAATGACTCCATGAGACATCAAGAAACAACAAAACAAAATAAAAGGAATGGCAAAAAGAAGAAAATGTAAATTATCTCATTGGAAAATCAACTGATCTGGACAATATATTGAAAAAAGATAATTTAAGAATTATTGAATTACCAAAAGCCATGATCAACAAAAGAGCCTAGGTATATTATTTCAAGAAACTATTAAGGATAACTTCCCTGGTATCTTAGCTCCAGAGGGTAAAATAGAAAATGAAAGAATCTATTGATCACCTCCTAAAAGAGATAACCAAATGAAAACTCTGAGGGATATTATAGTCAAATTCTCGAGATCCCAGGTCAAGGAGAAATTACTTCCAGGAAACAGAAACAAACTGTTCAAATACTGTGGAACCATTGTAAGGATCACAAAAGATTTAGCAGTTTCCACATTTAATGAGTGAAATACTTGGAAAATCATATTTCAGAAGGCAAAGGAGCTAGGATTACAACCAAGAATTAAGCTTAGCATAACTGAGTACAATCCTTCCAGGGAAAAATGAATCTTTAATAAAATAGAGAACTTTAAAGAATTCCTGAAGAAAAAAAAAACAGCGCTAAATAGAAAATCTGATGTTCAAATACAAGACTCAAGAGAAAAATAAAAAGGTAAACATGAAAGAGTAATAATAAGGGACTCAATAAAATTAAACTTTTTACATTCCTAATTGGAAGATGATACATATAACTCCTAAGAACTTTATCATTATCAGGGCTGTTAAAAGGAATTTACATAGACAGTGGCAATGGATGTGAGTCAATTATGTTGGAATGATTTTAAAAAAAAGACTTCAGAAAGATGTATTGGGAGTTGGAAGAGGTAGATTGGGGAAATTTTTTCTCACATAAAGGAGGTGCTCCAGGAAGAACTTTTACAATAGAGGAGGAAATGGGGGTGGGATGGCAGGCAATGCTTGAAGCTCACTCTTGTGAGAATTTATTCAAAGAGGGAAGAATACATATACACACTCAGTTATGTTCAGAAATGTAACTTACTCAATAATGCAATAGGAGAAAAAGGGGATAAGAGAAAGGGGGAGGATGATAAAATGGATGGCAGATTAAGAGATGCAGTGGTTAGAAGTAAAATAGACTTTTGAAGAGAGGTAGGATAAAGAGAGAGAGAGAGAGAGAGAGAGAGAGACAGAGAGAGACAGAGAGAGAGACAGAGAGAGAGACAGAGAGAGAGAGAGGAAACAGAACATAACTGGATGAAGGGAAATACACAGTTAGTAATTATATCTATGAATGTGAATGGGATGGACCCACTCATAAAATGGCAGCAGAAAACAGAATGGATTAGAAAACAGAATCCAGAAATATGCTGTTTACAAGAGACACAGAATGACACACACAGCCAAATAAGGACTGGAGCAGAATCTAATATGCTTCAGGTAAAGTAAAAAAAGACAGGGGTAGCAAACATGATCTCAGACAATACAAAGGCAAAAATGGACCTAATTAAAAGACATAATCAGGTAAACTACATTTTAAGAAAAGACACTACAGACATTGAAGTAATGCCAAAAATTTGTACAAAACATTTTTTCTGATGTATGCCTCATTTCTCAAACATATATACTGAGTATAGAACTAAATCAAATTTATAAGAGAGCCATTATCCAATTGATAAATATCCAAAGGATATAAACAGACATTATATTTAGAAATCAAAGTTAACTATAATCATATGAAAAATAGTTCTGAATCACTATTGATTTATTAATGCAAATTAAAACAACTCTGAAGGACCATCTCACACCTATCAGAAATGACAAATGCTGGAGAAGATGAATGAAAATTAGGTACACTTATGAACCTAATGGTGGAGTCATGAACTGGTCCAACCATTTTGGAGAAAATTTGGAACAATGCTCAGAAAGCTATAAAATTGTGCCTATCTTTTCACTCAACAATACCACCACTAGATCTGTATCCCTAAGAGATCAAAGAAAAAAGAAAATGATGTATATGTACAAAAATATTCATAGCAGCTCTTTTTTATGGTAGCAAAGAATTAGAGATCTAGGGAATGATCATCAATTGGGGAATGGGTGAAAAAGTTATGGTATATGATGGTGATGGAGTATTATTGTGCTATAAAAAACAATGAAGGGAGTGGTTTCTGAAAAAAAAATATGGAAAGACCTGAGTGAGGCAAAGTGAAGTGAGAACTGGAAGATCATTATGTACAGCAACAACAATGTTGTAATGATGACCAATTGTGAAATATTTGACTACTCTGATCAATACAATGATCCAAGATAATTCCAAAGGACTAAAGATGAAAAAAAAATGCTATCTATCTCCAGAGAGAAAACCAATGAACTCTGAGTGTGAAGTGAAGTATAATTTTCTCTATTTTCTTGCTTTTTTAAAAATATAGCTAATATGGACATTTATTTTACATGACTTCACATGAATAACTAATATCATATTGCTTGCCTTCTCAGTGAATGGAGAAGGGTGAGGGAGGTAGAGAATTTGGAACTCAAAATTTGAAAAGATAATAATCTTCATAATATAAAAAGCTTACCTTTAAAAAGTCACCTTAAAAGAAACAATAAAATTCATCAAATATGCTCTTAAGCATGATTCTAGAATACATATTTTTCCTATTCCTAGGTACATGTTCTTTAAAGGATTTTCAGAAGAGTTTAGTACTCTCTTTTTAGCATACATTTTGTATGCAACCAGTTAGTTAGCTAGATGCACTAGGGAAAAAAAGACTCAAGTTGTGTTTCTTTATGTGTATGCATATATGCATTTATTTAATGAACATATTAATAACTAAAATACATACATTAAAATGGAGATAGTGCATATCCAGAGCAAGATGGCAAATTAAATGAAGTGCTCTTCAAATGAAGGTCTATTATAAACAAGTGACTATAAGATATACCTCATTGGTTATGCCAAGGTCAATCATCCAGCCTATCTTGCTTAGGCATGATTGAATATTTTGCAGCAAGGTAGGGAAGGTGTTTTCAAAAACACAGTCATTCCTGACTTCTTTTTTGCCCCATTCAAACCCGAGAACTTTAACTTTCCTAAGTCCCCATGAATTAGATCACAAGATGAATTAAACCTATTTTTATCCATCTAATGATAGCTTAAAGTAATAGCTAGAACGTAACAACATATTTTCGAGTATAAGAAGATGGTGACAACCAGAAGATATTGCTGTACTGTGATATTCTCATCAAATTGAATATTCAGAAATTTGTGTTTGCAATAAGTCAATTTAGTAGCTTACATATAATTTCTTAGACTTCTCTTAAAAAGAATAAGCAATGTGGTCTCCTACTGTAAATATCACCTCACCATCAATTGGTTTAAATAATGAGACACCACTAATGAATGAAAATACAACCTGAACTCATTTGATCTTTCTAAATGGGCACCAGTACAGTTTCATTATTTATGCATATGATGCCATTCAGGGCACATAATGTGCCAGGAAGTAAAGATACTTAACAGCTATTTAAAGAATAAAGCTTTGAGAAACATTTGGCAAGTTAATTTTTAAAGGACCATTGACCATGACATCCACTTTGCATTTGCAATTTTTGCACCTGCAATTATTTGCATGCAAAAAAATTGCAGCCACAGTTGTCTAATTGTAGGCACAACCATCCAAATTTGCCCTCAAAAGGAGATTAACACAAAAGGGATACCATCTGTGATAGTTCAACAAACCCCTCAGACCTCTATGGCTTCAAAACCTGAGAGGCTGGTGGGCATCTTTCCCTCTTGGCTCAGGGTTTAGACTTCACTCCTGCTTGATCTCATTCAAGCACTCCAGGCCAGTCTGATTATTTGGAAAGCAACAGTCCAATCCTTTCATCCAGCCAATCTGCCTTCTTACACAAATATTAAAAAAAAAAAGGGAGTGGGAAGGGGAGCTTTTCTAAATCTCCAACTCTTCCTTCAGGAGCCAAAGTGTAATAGGAGCAAATTGTTTTGTCTTCTCCTGTAGGGTGAACAGGTTCAGTTTCTAATTCACTTCAATATTTCAAAAAGCAATTCACTAAATGTATGTGTGTATATGTATATGTATATATACTTATATACGTATACACATATATAAATGTATGCATATACATGTGTATATATGTATATGTGTATGCACATATGTGTGTATATGTGTTTGTGTATACATATATAGGTATATATGTATGTATGTATGTATGTGTGTCTGTGTATAATCTTCAGCAAACAGGAATTGTCTATAAAAATGAAATCCTCTGCTCAAAGGTGTCATGAAAATCATTGTTTTACTTTTTTAAAGTTCTAGCCCTTTGTTTGAAATATATGTATACATGTATATATGTATATATGTGTGTGTGTGTATTTAATATCTGCTGCCACTTTTGATCAAATGTCTTCATTTATGTTCCTTTTATAATATTAAAGCCAGTCAAGACATATAATCATTGTCCTCTGGCAGATGATGTTTTATAAAAAGTCATAATCCCCTGCTTGTAATACAATCACTACTACAATAAATAATTATAGAACCATAGAAGGACAGTTATGATTTCAGATGGGGAATATATAATAGCAGATGAAAAATATAAAAGCCAGATTATCCCTTGACAAAGATGCTGTTTTCATACAAATGTCAGTAATAATAAATGTGAGGAGAACATAGTCCATTTTATGAAGACAAAATTGAATCAAAAAAGAACATTTTTTTTCAAAGGTTTTGATGAGTTGAGATTTTTAAAGGCATATAACACAGTCAAAGCTGATATGTACTATAATTGCAATGAAATTCAGGGACTAGAAGGTGGAAAAATGAGACAAGTTATGGGGCCAGCCACTGAAACCTTGTGAGTCCTATGTAAGGATGAGAAGTAATCACTAAGGTGCCCTTTCTGTAAGAGTTGAAATGCTTTCACAATTTTGTAATGAGCTAGACAGTCAACAAGCATTTATTAAAAGCTAAACGTGTGTTAGGCACTATGCTAAGCTCCTGGAATACAAAGAATGGCAAAAACATGATCCTTACCATCATAAAGCTTCCATTCTGGTTGTTTTGCTTTGTGAATAAAAGTCTAGGAACAAGTTTTCAGTCTAACATAAGTAGTAATTTGTAATATTATTTAAAGGGAGACATTTTCATTCACTACCCTCATATTTCTCACTTGTACAACCCTGACAAGAAGTTGAAGTCATATACTTCAGTAATAAATAGTGGGATAGGAAACAGATGAAGGAAGAGATCTGGCCTTTGTAAGAAATAATTATATGTAGGTAAAGAGAAAGGCGGGAGGAGGAGAAGAAAAAAGTATTCATGAATATGAAGAAACGAGCAGTAAGCATGGTTCTGAAAGGGGCCAGTGGGGCAGGAAGAATGGAAATAACAGTTCAAATGCATAATTAGGGAAGGTCACTTTGTGCTTCCTACCTATAAGTTTCTCAAAGAACATTAAAAAAAAATCAATATATCTTTTTCAGGTACAATGAAAAATTGTACGTTTTAACTGTTTTATGTTGCAAAAAAAATTCTGATAAAGTAGAAAAGATGATAATACTTACATCCTGAGCTACCATTGGTTGAAACCAGTGTAAAATTAGAAGGCCATGGATTGCGAACAATATCTTGCCAATGAATGGTGTCTGCATAACAGAGGAATTTGTTCTGGTCAACATATACTCCTCCATTTAAGATTTCTGTAGAAATGAAAAACAAGGATTTTAGATTAATTTATTGAATTGAGGGGGGAAGATTGGGGAATTACTATAGCATGGCTTACACTAGTACAAAGCTGATATAACCACACAATACTCATTATATTAAATGGAAACTGCACAATTACTATTAAATGCACAACTTCAAAGGCCCAGGAGCTTGTAATCATCGGAAAACTAAAAAAAAAATCTATTTAATCACAGAATAGTTAAGAATAGTTAAATGACTTTTGACAATTTCATCAGGTGGAGTCAGCTCTTTCTAACAGGAATAGAAAGAAAAATGCATTAAACTTCCATTATGACACAGTTCATTGTATTTGGATTCAGATCTACTAAGGGCCAAATGGCCTAGATACAGGGGTGGGGAATCTGCAGCCTCAAGACCACATGTGGTCCTCTAGTGCAGCTCTTTGACTAAATCCAAACTTCACAGAACAAATCCCCTTAATAAAAGGATTTGTCTGTAAAATTTGGACTCAGTCAAAAGGCCTTACCTGAGGACCTAGAAGGCCACATGTGGCCTCAAGGCTGCAGGTTCCCCACTCTTGGAGAACCTAAACAGCTCATATGGCAAAAGTCTACCTTGGTTGGCTTTTATAAACAACATTGAGGGCACTGCTTATAAAAGTTCTGTATTTACCAATGATAATTATTTCAAAGATCAGGTAACCTCTCCTTGCTCTTTTCTGAACACTAGCAACATATATCCTCTATTTTCTCTAAATGAAATGTATCCTAATTCATATAGTACAAACGGAAGAATATTGACAAAAAAGATCAGAAGAAATGCATACACTAGTTGTGTGACCTTGAGGAAGTCACTTTTCCTCAAATTCCTTGTCTGTAAAAGGGGGGTAAATAATAATTCTACTACCCTCTTCATAAGGCTGGCAGAGGGAAGGTACTTTCTAGTGCTCTAAGTAAACATGGACTACCGGTAGTGTTAACTTTACAACTTGAAAACTGCATTTTATTTTACATTTAATTTCATTTTAATCTTATTGTCTAACATGAAAACACTTTGTGTAATATTGGTTATCCTTAAAGAATAGGAAAAAAATGAATTTTTTAAAGAAAGTCCATTGAAGAGGATCCTGAAATGTATGTAGAGAACTCTTTTCAAACCAACATATGAATGATAAATATGTAGTTATCCATCTGATATGATTGGGAAGATATCCCAAAGGAAAATCTGCCTCAAAAGTAGAATCAAGAGGATGGGGTTGATGCAGGTTTTGTTTTCTTATAATCTGTGTGACCTTGGATAAGTTTTCTTTTCCCTTTACGGAAGCCTCATGTCTAAAATATCTGTTAGAAACAAATTTCTCTAATAAACATTTTTCTCTAAACAAATCATCTTTCAGAATACAAATACTGCTGAATAGGTCATCTGATTAAACACTAGTAACTTTGTGAGGATGAGTTTACTAAATAGCTTTTCTCCCTAACCTGAAGGATTTGGAGTAGCACTGCTTCTGGGGTTGTCAGGAACTGTGAAAATAGAAGGACATAGCTTTACCTAGGATATCTCAGAGCCCTAAAATATACATGTCCCTGGAGAATTTGTATTCCTTAAACATGTAGCAACAGCTGAGCTTTGCATCGATTAGTAAGAATCATTAATAAAGTAAGAAGTCACCAGAGACAGAACAGCTACATCCCCAAGTAAATTCTACCACTTAATCCAAATACTCCTCATCCCTACACATGCTCCCTTCCCTGAAGCAACATTTTGGTATCCTGAGCACAAAAGCCAAACTTGGCTTGTTTCTCATTTTTGTAAAAGGCTACCCTTGGCTGAACTAATGTTATCCTTTATGGCCAATGGCGAACTCTCCACCAAATAGTTCTCAGTCATATAGTCATCTTGTCACCCACTAACACATTTAAGGTTGCTAGGGGTGTATTCTCTGAGCATATAGGGCAAAGAGATGCATATTATCATGATAATAAAAGCCTGTATTTATGTAGACATTAAAAAAAATTATCTCATCTGATCCCCAACAACCATATGCTATCATTTCCATTTTACAGAAACAGAATCTAAGGACAGGAGAGATTAAAAAAATTTGTCAAAGTTTATACAGGTAGCAAATATGTGGGGCAGGATTTGAACTCAGGCCTTCACATCCACAGGAAGCATACACAGTAAAGACCACATTGAAGTTTGGTGTCAGATAACCTGGGTTTGAATCTTAGCTTTTTCACTACATTACCCATGTGATGCTTTAGACCTCAATACTCTTATCTGTAAAATTAGAACATTGAACTAGATAGCCTGGGAGATCCCTTCCCTCCCAAGATTTGGGACTTAGAAAACTATGACTTAGTTTTCAAAGTATAAATTACCACAAATCTTTCCAGGGACTGGATTCTTTTTCTCAAAAGGTCATTGGAGAGGATATAGGTATAGGACTTTGATAGTTTGACTTACAAGTTGGAACCTCATCCTTTTCACCCCACGACTTTAACCACAAAATTTTTATTGAAGTTCAAGGGAGATACAAGAGAAATTTTGGAAATGGATCCTTACATCAATATTCCAGACTCAGTTTTGATATAAGAATTGTTAAAGATCACATAAGCCATCTTGGGATGCTCTCTTACTCTGAAAAAAAATCACTCCTCATTATGAAGAAAAATGCAAATTTTGACTACTCTGAATAAAATGAAGGGTGTTATTTTTTCTTTTTCAGTCTATATGTCAAGGTAGTTCCCTCTCTCTTAATTATGTGAAAGGAAAAAAGTTCTGTGGTTGTAGCCCCTGAAATTGTGACCTAAAAGTCACAATTATAATCAATAACAGAGTAAATATATATGAATAACTTGAAGATGAATATGTATTAAAAATAAAAGCAGATGCTGCAGAAAGAAATCATTATTTATGGTATTATCTCCAACTGTCTATCTAAAAGTACTTAAAATCAGATTATATTTGTATGAAATAATCTGCTCCAGGCTATGAGTCAGGCTAGGGATGATACTTAGTTCCTAGAAACAGGTGATTCAAACGCTTGACTTCTACACTTAAAGAGTTTAAAAATTATATAATAACAAATAGAGTATAATCTTAGTTGATAAAAATTTAAATGAAGAATATAATAGTGATATTTTTATGATGCCCAGAATACTAAATCTAGCATCTGGTAGCAATTCTGATTTGGGAGATATATAATCTTTTGTACTTAACTATGGGCAATTCATGATTATTTTTTATTTGTTTTCTTTTTTTTCCCCTTTGTCTCACTCCTACAGACTAGCTCTTCTAATCTGTATGTGGATTATGGCCAATCTACTAAAAAAAACCTGATGGTATGAAAATGTACATTCTCTTTAATATTATGGTGGAGCTGCCAAGTGTTCATTGTGCTCTTTCAATCAACTCGTACTTCTGAGTATCTGCCAAAGGAATTTTTTTTTTCATTCATTCATTTACTTTTGACAATGGTCAACATGAATTTTAATTACCAAGGAAAGACCCAGTTTTATTTTTTTTAAATCCATTGAAAACATTTTGACAGGGAGTAGAGATACCTGTCTCTCCCCTTCAGAGCTTGCACAGATATTCTCTGACTTTCTTGTCCACTTCTTTAGTGGTGAAGAAAAGGGCTTTTTAGAGGCTTCTAAGCTGAAACTGATGGTGTATACAAAAGGTTACAATGGAGAAATTTAGTTTCTTTGCTTTTTTTTTTCTGGCCATGAGGTATAAGGATAACTTTGTACTTTGGAAGATCGGTGGAGTAGGTCTCCTTTTCCCCATCATATCCCCCAAGCTAAGCCTGTTTCTGGAATGAGGCTACCTCCTATTTTGTCTTCTTTCCTTTTGTATAGGGCCTTCTGAGACCTTGAAAGGTCCTAAAACTGGATGCAACAGCAGCGTGAGCTGGCAGCCGAGACAATGAGAAACACAAAGTTTTCCTTATACTTGGTGGCCAGCAGAGAGGAAAGACGGAATTAATTTTTCTATTGGGGCTTCTTATATGCATTCTTAGTTCCAATTCAGCAACCAACCAAATGATATTTTCTTCCCTACTCTGTAAGCTCATAAAATGCAGTCAGAGAATACCTGTGCTTGTCCTGAAGTAGAGAACCAGATATTTTCATTCCTTGTCAAAGCAATTTTAGAGAAGATGACTCACCAAATGTTCATGTGGGCCCCTTGAATGTTCTCCCAAGAATAGAATCTCACTGGCCAGTGCCCTATCTCATATGTCCCCACAGCTTGTTTTGCACATGCCCAGCTCACATAACTTGGAGGTTCCCAACTTCTTGGAGAAGAAAATGGGTGGAAGTAGGCTCCAAAGATTGCCTATATAGATAGAAAAGGCTGCATCTTCAAGACTGCCAGAATGGGGGCAGCTGGGTGGCACAGTGGATAGAGCACTGGCCCTGAAGTCAGAAGGACCTGAGTTCAAATCTGACCTCAGACCAAACACTTGACACTTACTAGCTGTGTGACCCTGGGCAAGTGACTTAACCCCCAATTGCCTAAAACAACAACAACTGCCAGAATGGGAAAATCTTGTTCTTTTTTATTGCTTATTCCATTTAGTCCATAAGGGTGAAGATCCCAGTTTACCCAAAGTATGGGTTCCATGAACTGAACAGGTGAGGAAGGGCTGGCTCCTTCCACTCTCCTTTTAGATCCTGTTGCCCCAAGAAATGGGCCTAAGGTTTTTGTTTGTTTGTTTGTTTCTGTCTGTCTTTTTTCAGTTTCAGGAACCAGCAATGGCAACCTAGCAGCCCAGATCACAGACTTCCACATACAGTAGAAGCAGCCATACCCAACAGAGAAACCCAAAGAAGCCCGGGTCCCTGGGACTTGAGACCAAGTAGGAGTTTAGGGTGTGGTATTTAGACTTGGAATATCGGACTGTGATCTATAGGAATTGAGGTAAGTGAATCTAATCTCCTTCCCCTCCCCAGAGTATAAGGTGGTACAAAGGAGGATTATGAAGCATATGTTGGGAAGCATGTTTATGTATTTGTTATTATGACTTTTAAATAACGAATCCTTTGTGAAAGCTAATCTATTAAGTGGTTAAATGGAACTGGGGTGAAGAGGACTCCACCACTACAACTGACAGAATACCATCTGTGGGGGCTGGAGGCATTGACAGAGAGCCTAGAGATACTCCAATAATAATTCACTATTTTGGAAGCTATATTTTATATATGTGATCTCAAAATATAAGTTGTTATTGTTATTGGCCTTCTCTTATATTAATCCTTTCAGTCTCTGAAACAAATTTGAACTAGTTTCAGAATGCAACCTGGGTAAATTCTCATGAGGCTACACATAACTTTCAGAAAGAGTAAATCTAAAGTAGAAAAAAAAAACAAAAAACAGCTTCACCTCCCCCAGACTTCAAGGACCCCAAGGAAATGAATGTCTGGCGCTCTATGCTACTATTCCTTAATGCAGATATAAAAGTTTCAAACTTTCACTGATTTTATTGTACTTTATTTTTTTGCATCATTGACCCTTTTGTGAAAGTCTTGTGAAGTCCATGGACTCCTCTGCATAAGGTTTATTAATACATCAAATAAAATACATAGGATTATAAAAATAAATTATACTAAAATACAATCATCTATCCTTATACATATATAGTGTATATATAGTTTATGTACATATGCATATATACATATACACACATACACCTCTGTGTGTGTGCATGTGTGTTGTGTGTATTTTAAGTTCACAGACCCCAGGTTGAGAGCTCCTAGAAAGAAAGAGAGGTAGCCTCCTATGCACTGGATTTGCATGACAATGAAAAGCCTTCTTTGTACCTAAACTGATAAGATCACCTCTCCCCCAGGCCTGAAAATATTCACATTTGAGTGACTGATGGGTTTGCCCACAAAATTGAGGGCTCAGAGTAGTCTCCAAATCTAAGAACCCCACTTACGTTGTTATATAAGTGAAGTTACATGCTTAATCAATAGCCAAAGTTCTAGTGAACAAGGCCAATTGTATTAATTCATTAACATTCAATTTATAACACAGAAAGTACAGCATGTAAATGTCAAAATACCTGTTCTTTAGACCTGTTGATTTTAATGAGGTTACATTGTCCTATCTAACCTTCAAAATGTGTCTTTAAGAATATATCTATATAACGCTGGATTATGTAACAGAACATCACAGTCTGTGTTACATTTTATGGTTAAATATTATTTTGAAAAGGAGTTACAAGGAAGACATTACAAGGTGTCTTTCATCACAGAATGATTTTTATTGTATTTTTACTTTTAATAACTCTCCAGGGATTTTCTATCTCCTAGTGCTTATAAGCTAAACAAAAGGTCAAAATTCACCTTTGTATTTTTCTGTGTAAACAGATCTATAAGCTAAACCACATTCCAAATCTGCTGAAGATAGTACAAAACAAAAACCCTACACATCTAGGAACAACGTCTATACAGAACACAAATTTCACATCCATGCTGGCCTTCCTAGATTTCTGAAGCTCACATTATATTTTCACAAAAAAAAAGAAAAAAAAACCAGAATAATCTATTTTTGTCTTTTTTTTATTCAAATTGATACTCTAATGGTCAGTTTTTCTCTTGTTCTATGTTTCAGCCAAATCTATAGTCTTGCTTGTTACAGAAATCCAATCCAATCTAATCCAAACCAACTGATTGTATCAAGCTTCTACCTCATACATGGCCCAGGGCTGACAAAATGCTTAAGTTGGGGGTGGAGGGAAGAAAAGGGGTACAACACATTACAAGTTAAGTACATACATGATGATTTGAGGATGCAGACAACACTAATGATCAAGGGGATCAGTACTGCTTTCAAAGCTCATTTGATGAGCTCTGAAGAAAAACAGAAATAAAAAGAAAATGTATGAAGAGAGTATATTCCAGTGGAAGGTTGGGGGAGGAGGTGGTCAGTACAAAGGACAGAGGCAGGAGACAGAATGCCGTTTTGGGGGGAATAATCTGGCCAAAATACAGAGTGTGTGAAAGTTTAATTTTTTTTTTTTTTGCAGTAAGTCTAGAAAGATAGGCAGGAGCCAGATCATGGAGGGTATCAAATGGAGTTTGTATGTTATCTTAGAATCAATAGGGAGCCATAGAAAATTTACTGAGCTAGAATGCATTAGGAAAATGACTTTGACATTGGTAGGAAGAATGGATTGGAGAGGAAACAAACACTGAAAATACCTTCCTACTCTTCCCCCATCCCCCAAAAGTGACAGAGAAAATATCTTAAAAGATATAAATGGCTACCGAAAGAAACATACTCCAGTATAATGTTCAACAGCACAATTTAATTCAACAAACATTTATTAAATACCTATGCAGTGCCAAATACCACATTACTTTAATGACATTTGTTTTTGGAGGCTTATTTTTGGTAATATTTATTGTAAATGAAATAATGTATTTAATTCATTAACAAGTTCTTCACATGGCAAAAGCCAAATTAATTTCCCAGTAATTCTAATTTTTATATAAACTTTGTTTTCACACAATTAGCTAACCCTAATAGGCACAATGCTGTATGTTGCTTAATTCTGAGTTCTTTTGTTAAAAAAAAAAGCAATTCTGTATTGTATTTCTACCTGCAAATATTTCCTTAAAAGCTCTCTTTAGAACGTTTGCAAAGGACCATTTGAAAGAAGACCCAGAGGTTCTGGGCCATAACTTTTTCATTTTTTCAAAGTTAGGTATTTGACCCATTTTTTCCCCTTTTTGATTTTCCTTTCCTTTGGCTTTACATGAAAAAGAATTGACCATATAAATTGAAATGACTTCTTTAGCATTCTTCATTTCTTTTTGAACACCAATTATTGCAGTGAATCTGGGCAGAGATGGCTGCCCATTAAGGAAATCAGTGACATTTCAATAATAAGATAGCTCAAACTAAATGACTAATTTATACAATATTGAGATTCTTTTCCCTTTTAATTTTAAACCAAAATCTCTTACTCTCTCATATCACTGACTTCATAGCTGAACAAAGTAACTTCACTATTTTGCTGGAGTCAAGGTGTAAGAAAAGTTGTTTTACAAATGTTGTCATCATCATAAAAACTAACATTTTAAAGTCTGCAAGATGTGTGTGTACTGCTTCATTTTTTACTTATAGTACTCCTGTGAGCTGATGCTATTCTTCACCTTATTCTGCTGAAGAGGAAACTGAAAAATGGAGATAAACAACTTGTCAAGGGTCAAACAGTGGTAGTGTATGAATCCTGATCTCACCTACTTCAAGTCCAGCATTCTGCCACTATGTGAAATCACATGAAAAATGTGTAAATTCCTTCACCTCTCCTGAAATATAAGGAATAATTTACATTTTTATCAATTTTAAATCATTTTAATTGATTAAAAAAACTACCTTCTTTCCCTTTCACACACCCCTGCACCCACTGAAAAAGAAAGAAAACCAAAATAATTTGAATAAATAAGGTCAAGAAAATCAAATTAGTACATTGGGAATGTCTTAAAAAATGTATGCCTCCATCTATACTCCGAGTCATCATTTTGTGATTAGATAAGCATCAAATATATTTAAATTTTAGACAGCTTTAAGGATATCAATTTTTTTCCAAGTGATTGGCACCAACAATAAAGTTATCTTCTCTTCCCCTACTTATACAAATCACTTTAATAATTCACATTTGATATTGAATAGAAAGCTGACCTCGGATTCTGAAAGACCTGGATCCACATCCCATTTCTGACACCTACTGTCTGTGACTCTAGGCAAATCATTTTATTTTTCATTCCTCTAAGCCAGTGGGGTCACACTCAAATAGAAATAGGGCCACTAAATCATATATAAAGATCCCCATGAGCTGCATATTGACTTATAAGATAACTATAACTATAACTATAACTATATCTATATATAATTATTAATACATCAACACAGGGAAATCAGACAAGAACTACCTTTTTATCTGGTTTAGGCCAGCCACAGTGCATATATGACATCTCTGTTCTAGGCAATTCCCTAAGATTACAAAAAGCTAAGAACATGCCGACCTGTTTTGATAGAAGATTTTCCTTCTAAGAGTTCTCTCTATCAATGAAGTCACATACTCAGTGCCTATCTATCCCTTTCTCACAGCAATCCTATAAGAGAGAAAGTTCAAGTATTATTATCCCCATTTTATAGATGAAGAAACTGAAGTGCTGAGACAGTGAGTTGCCCATGATCACAAAGTTGGTAAGTGTTTGAGATGGCATGTGATCGTAGGTGTCCTGATTTTAGGTACACAATTCTACTATGACACACTGCTTTTAAATCAATATTTGTATATGTTACACTCAAGTGTCTGTTTTATATGTTTGCTTGTGCCCTGTAGTTTAGATGTAGAAAATATCAGCCTTTCCAGGTGTAGCATTTGGAGGGAACCAGGACAACACCAGTTCATCTCGATTTTCTTTGGTGGCAGTCATGTAGATGCAACTATGCCAAATGATCTAATTTGACAGACAAATTGCAGCCAAGCTTCATTTTTTAAAGATCAGGCTTTATGGAAGAGTTATCAGGCTTCCTTTAGCTCCTGTATATCCCTTACTGTCATCGTTTCACATCTAAAAAGTCTGCTGGCAGATAATGATGCAAAAATAATAGAGTTTACACCATCCACCTGTGACTCTTAATACATCATCTCTGGAATGGCCTTGGTCCAGAGATCCCGAGTGTCTTTCCTGACCCAGACCTTTCAGCTGGGAGCACAATGAATGGATGCTACCCCACTGGGTCAGCCCTTTGGGTTCATTATTAATAAGCTGAAACTTTAAAGGCTAATGAGAACCGGTGCTGTAGGAGACAATGGCTCATTCATCATCAATCAAGCTTTGAAGTTTTTATACAGATGATTTAAGAAGAGTTGAAGTGTGCAAAATGGAAATGTCACATTTGTATTGGGAGGGGGGGAACACAGTAATGAAAATGAGTGATTTAACCTTCTGTATTTCAGCTCAATGACCACATTCAAAAGCTCATGGATGTGGACACTGCATATCAAGAAATAACAGTGGATGGCCTTCTGATCTGAGTGAGATCATTTCAAGAAGGAATTATCAGGCCAATTAGTGGAAAACTAGCTCTAGGCTTGAAAAGAATGGCACAGAGATCTTTCTTGATTTCTGATTCATGGAGTTTATTGATGTGCTGTTTCTATGTAGTTCATTTATTTCATGCTTCCTGATATGCCACAAGCCTTCCTGTCCTGGTCCAGCATGAACCCTGTCATTCTATGTGAATTCCTGGACCAGCTTCTGAATTATAGCATGCTTTGGCCTATTCTTATGAGCCCGGCATTTCTTAGGCACTGCAGGCAGCTGTTTAAGTCTTAAAGTCTACTTGGGCTATAATAACCTTTTCTTAATAAGCCATTTCCCCTAGGATGCTTATGCTGAGTCGTCATGGTTATTGAACAAAAGGCTCACACCCCCACTTATTCTATCACCCCAAGCAACGTCTTTGTGTTTCCTCATTGGTCAATGTTCTAGTGACTTCATGAGTAGAAAAAAAAATATGATTTTTCATTTAAAAGGTTATTTGAAAATATTCTATGCCTATATTTTGACTGGACCTGTTATTTCATCAACTTAAAAAATTTCCAGTGAGGAACTTCCTTTGCCAGCAAAGATGGATAACTTTTCCATAACGAGATGTGTAGCACATTGACTATGACATGGAAAAGATAAGTGGTTTGCTCAAGTCCAGATGTCCAGTATGTATCATAGAGAAATCAAGAATTTCCACCTACTAATAGGATCACTCCTGCACTCCCCTTCTTTCTTAGATGTGTAAATGGGTATATATGTGCATGAATATGTAATAATATATAATATTAATGTGTAATATTAATATACAGAGTGATATTATATGTAAGGATATATGTATATAAATATAACTATTAATACATATTGCTATATTAATATTAAATATATCTAAACACTAATATATCAATATGTATAGCATATATACATATTTGCATCTATTTATCTTTATAAACATATATCTCATATACATACTTACATGTGTAATATATGTTTGCTTATACATACATATATTCATATATCAATATACATACACCTATATACATATACACATATACATATATACACATACACACAAATGTGTGCGTGTGTGTCTGTGTATCCCAGTGTTGTCAGTGTATGAACATTTGCACTCATATGGCAATCTGTACTAGGAGCTTCTCACTGGGAACTCTTAATATTTATAAAATCAAAGGTCTCATAACAAAATATATTGTAAATATAGTTTGGTTCATTCTTTAGTTCAACTTCCAGATCCTGAAATAGAGCCTCTAGTCTCAATGCATATAGCTTACTCTGGGACTTACTCTGGGACTCATACTTTTCAGGCAAAATCCAAGTATTATTTTCCTTTCCAGTTCCTCTTTTACTATCCTGGCCATTTATAAAAATCCTTTCTTGAATCCTTGTTTACCATGTTGACAATTATTAGTCACTTGGCAAGAAGGATCATAGATTTGGAAATAGAGACATCAGTTATTTTCTAGTCCAAACCCCTCAATCTACAGGTGTAGAAACTGAGTCCTAGGGAAGTTATATGACTTGAACAGTTCCAACCACATCACTTCACTGCTCAAGAAAATCCAGAGGATCCCTATTGCTTCTCAGATTAAATATATACTTCCCAGCTCAGCCTTTAAGACCCTTCCTAATGTGGTTATAGTTTATACTTGCAGATATACTGTTCCGCTGCTATCTATCCAAACTGGCTAACCCGTGGAACCTCTTACACAACATACTATCCCCACTCTCCAGGCCTCTGCAGGGCCAGCCTCCCATATCTGGAATCCACTCTTTCCTTATTTTTGCTTCTTAGAATTCCTAGCTACCTTCAAAGCTCATTTCAAGTTTACCTCCAATATGAGGCATTTCTTGATATCCCCAGCTGTAGTGCCACCTAGTCCCATTACCTTGCATTTATTCTGCATATTTGTTAACATCCCTTCCTAAAAGAAAGGAATTGAAAAGGATAGGAGAGTTGAGAGAGCATTTGTTGTTGTTTTTGTTTGTTTTCTTTTTCCCCTTCCTTGAACTGAACCTAGACATTCTCTAAATCTCTTCGTGTGGGCCACTGTTCCTTCTTCATTCTTTACTTTGATAATCACCATCATTTTCAGTTTCAACTGTCATTTCTGTGGATGTGGCTTCCAAATTTACATTTCCAATCCTGGCCTCTGTGCTGACTCCCAGTCACCCAAATCTACTGCCTATTAGACCTCTACATAGAAGCCCTAATGGTATTTCTAATCCAACAGGTCCCCAAACTGGGCATTATTCTCTTCTTAAACCTTGTTAGTACTCTCAACTCTAAAAAAAAAAAAATCAAATATCACCATTATTTTTCTAGCTACCTACCTGAAACTGGCATCATCTTAGATTCTACTTGAGGATGAATCCTCATTCTCTACATCTGATCAGTTGCCAAATCTTGTGATTTCTAAATCCACAGTCTTCCACATCTATTTTATTCTTTCCTCTTCCATTGGTGCCACCTAATTAAAGGTCCTCATTACCTCTCCCTTAGCATATTAAATTTAATAAAATCACATTTATTAAGAACCCACTATATTAAAAGTTCTGTGCTAAGCTTTGGGAACACAAAGAGCCAATAAGATATGAGTCCTTTTCTCAAAGAGCTTATAATCTGATAGAAAGGCAAGAGTGATTATACTTAAAAAGCTACAAAAAGTAGTACGCTAAGTGAAAAAAAATCAGGAAAATAAACAAGAAAGATGAAAAAAGAGAAATACATTTCACCTGTAGAGATAAGTGGTATTTGAAGTAGGCTTTTTAGAAGAAAACAGAATGATGGGGAAGATGAAGGCTCTCCATGCCCAGTTACAGAGGATGATATGAACAAAACTAAGATGATAAAAGCATGATAAAAAGGACCATGGAGTGATCTGGTTTGTCTGAAATATTGTGATTATGTGTGTGTGTGTGTGTGTGTGTGTGTAATGTGATAATGAGACCTTTATATCGTATTTTACAATTTTCAAAGTGTATTTACCTAGCCCATGCTCACCACATAGGATCATGGGAATCTTGGATCTAGAAAAAAAAGAGACCTGAGAGGCCACTTAGTCCAACCTCTTATTTTACACAAGATTCAATTTAAGTTCTGAAGTTAAGTAGTTTTCCCCACGGCCACACATCTAGTAAATTGCAGAGCTGAGATTTGAACCCACGTTCTAGTTGAATTCATAATCTAGCGCTCTTCCCCACTCTACACTTCAGCAGCCTTATCTTTAAGACATTCTAAGATCTGACCTCACCTATGTTTCTGATCTGCTGCTACTTTTGCTGCCTTATTTTGGGCAGACTTGTCATAATAGAAGTGGTGGGCTTGAATCAGAGAAACATGAGTTAAAATTCCAGCTTCAGTACTTACTATTTGTGGGACCATGGGCAAAATTTACAAACTCTTTGAACTTCAGATTACCAATCTGTAAAATGGGGATCATAGTACTTGACTCATTAATTGTTAAAAAGAAACACATGTGCTTCCATATTCTTAATGCATTAAGCTAAATGTTTCATCTATAAATTTATATTTCACAGGTTTGTGCTTCCTTAGAGCTTTAAGATAATCCATGAAACACCTGACCATACTAAAAATGCTCAAAATATTAGCTATTAATAATTTCCCTAATGTAATATTGCCATTCTACTCAACTTTAAAGAATATGTATATGTATGTATACATACATATATAATAGGCATACACATAATACATACTTCTCTATGCCAATTTTCTCTTCCTGAAAGAGCTTGTCTTTCAGGTTGAGAAATGTTTCCTAGGAATTCTGAAAAGGGACATAAAAATGCTTTCAAGGCACTGGCATTTTATTTTTATGTTGGTAGGGGTAGGAAGAAGAGAAACCGTAACAATTTTGTTTTGGAAAAAGTAACCCTTTTAAAACATATGAAAAGGGGAAAATGTGTCTTACACACACTCTTTGTGAATACTGATGTGAATTTTAGAAGAAAATATAAAAAAAAAAACGTTTTGATCTGTATTCACTCTTCCATAAAGAAAAACACAAGTTTGACTGAGAACAAACAGAAAATCTGCATGTTACTAAAATAGAAAGTTCTGTTTTAAAATTCTATTTTAAAAACTCCATTCCTTCCTTTCTCTCTCTCCATCTTTTTCTGAGTCACCTGGCTCTGATGGGTGAGGTGTTTTTTTTTTTTTTTCCTTATATTGCCAGGATACTTCATTCTACTTGCCAGCTATCTCCCTACCATGATCTTATTCTCCTTCCATCTTCTCCCCATCAGAAATTCAGAATCTTCCCCTGGAACACCAGTCATTACAGGCAACATTTTGCTTTATTAGGTTGGATCTTAGGTCTCCATTCTACTTTCCATCTGACTCTTCACTTTGCCTCATGTGGGTAATTGTTCCTTTTCTAAACCTCCTCTCCAAAGTCCCTTTCTGTGTTGTCTTTCCCCATTATAATGTATGATCTTTGTTTGCTTATATCTGTATTCCCAATGCTTACTAGAGTACTAGATATATAATAAGCAATTAATAAATGCTAATATGTCTGAATGCATGCATATCTGTGTGTATGTATATCTCTGTGTACACACACACACACACACACACACACACACACACACACACATATACTGTTTCCTTTCTTCCTTTATTTTCCTTTTTGCAACCAAAAAGATCCCATTCCAGAGGGAAAACAAATCTATACTACCCCACATTTCTAAAAATAGGCAAGATTGAGTAAATATCAATATAGTTCAAGGTTTTCATTATCAATAAGGGAAATATCAATAACCAAAAATGATTTGTTCCTTTTGTTTACAATTCAACAAGCTTCGGATTTAATATGAAATCATTTTCAAATCACTCACCCCTTCTATTACTTCATGCATTTTTAATAACTATCCTTAAAACATGTGCTTTTTTTCCTTTACTGTTTCTTCTTTAGGGATTTCAGAATATAATAGTAATAGCAATGATTATAATGATATATAATAAAGCAATAGACTTATATTTCTTGCAAGTTAAGGCTTGCAAGGAGAAGATAAGAGCAGGAAAAAAGAGAAGGACTTAATTCTAACAATATAATAAAATAATAATCATTTACAAATATGTATGATTTTTTTAATGGACCAAAAGAGTAGAATGAAGATAATCCTACCAATAAATGAAGTGAGGAGTTGTACTATTCAACAGAAAAAGCTAAGTAATTTTTAAAAAATCAATCTAACCAATTAGAAATTAATGGAGGTGGGACAAACACAGCTATTAAAAGGAGCTACAGGAAAGCTTAGAAAACTCAAAAACATCAGGTCCTCCTGTTCCCCATTCCAAATTGAATTTTGGGATGACAGGAAAGAGACTAGTGAGACTGATCCTTAGTTTCCTCATCTGTAAAATGAAGGGGTTGAAGTAGTTGAACTCTAAAGGGTTAGGTACCAATCCCAGGCCGTGCATTTCCTGGTTATGTGACTTTGAGTAAGTCATAAACTTTCTGAGCCTCTGTTTCTTCATTTGGAAAACCAAGATAATAATGCTTGAACTACTAGTCATAACCCAATGGCAGTGTGTGTGTGTGGGGGGGTACACTCGTGCATGCACATCCAATACAGCACTATATTAATGGGAACTATGATTATGCATGTTATTGTTTTACTATCTGAGTAACTCTTTTCCTTTTATTTGTCTCCCTCTGCACCTAAACTTTCAAACTTGGGAGCTCTCAAATTTGGAGTTACCAGTAGGTATTTTCAAAAGATGGTGCTATTCAGTATATCTCCCTTTTCTGTCTAAAAGGATATTTTCTTGAGTTATGTTCCCTAAGGAATTCAAAATTCCATCTCTTCTATATTAAAATTTGGGGGGTTAGGAATAGTGTCTTTGAACTCCATTTAATGCCACATGCAAACTTACTGTCATATGCTTCTGGTATAAATTATTATTAATGCTAGGGAAGGGAAGAGAGAAGAGAGAAATCTCTGTACTACAATCAAGTTGTTGATTAATCAATGTTGAACTCCAGTCTTCAATTATAAGAGAAAGAGATCTCTGGAAAAAAAGGCAGAACTAGTTTCTCAACTCCCTTTTGAATATCACAGGAGAGGTCTCTACCCCCTCACTCTCAGACTCCAATCATGTTGGAGACAGGCAAAATCATTGGTAACCAATCAGAAAAACCCCTATATCTTTTAAGTAAGATGCCAGTATTTTTCCCCTCATCTATGGGATGTATCTTTTAGGCCAAGGTCCAATCAATCAGTAAGCAGTAATTGTGTACCTACCTTGTGCCAGGCACTATGCTAGGGACTTGGGATACAAAGACAAAAGTGAAAACAGTTGCTGCCCTCAAAGAGCTTAGAATCTAGCCCAGAAAGTCCTCCATTAGCAGCTATGGGATACTGAAAAGTCTCATGTAGAAAGAAGTACTTGATTTAATTCTTAAAAAAAAAAAAAAAAAACAGGGATTTGAAGAAATGGATGTCAGTACCATGACCTGTAGTTCTCATCCAGTAGATCAGGACACTGATCAAATTGATCTGGAGCTTTCCACATCAACCTCTCATCACTCCCCGCTTAGAGATGTGCAGGCTGATAGTCACAGGAAGAGTGCCTTGGAGAGGTGAGAATTTTTTAGGTAGGTAGTGCAAGACTGGTTTTACAAATGAGTACTCAAAAAGGCTTTCACTTCCCCAGGCTAACTCAATTATTAAGTGGTAGATCTGAGACTCACACTCAGGTCTTCCAACTATAGGGTTCTCTCCATTATACAGAGCAGTCTCATGACAACAAACTTGCACTCAATAACATTTTATTGATCATCAGACATTTGATGGGCACTCATTTTTTGTGTGTGTATGTATGTCTATATAGACACATATATACACATACATACATATACACATATATTTACCATGTATGTGTATATATGTGTATGTATGTATATACATACACACTTATATATATATATACATATTACTGTGCATATCTTACTACTGTTTATGACAATACTAAATACTTTACATGGTACTCTAAACCAAAACAATTTACTATCTATTATAACAAATACTCTTCCATAAAGCTCTTTTCCAATTTTTTTTCATGACATACAGAGGATCGTGGGTTCCTCAAAGCTATACCACTTAGGTAAAAGTGATGGCAGATTTTCCAAAGCTGGGAATCTTTGAGTATTAGGCCAGAAAAAAAAGACGGTCTGTCTTCAAATCCAGGTAAATTCAGAAACGTAGACATCATGTTGTTCTGGGCTGGGCCCAATTCAGGCCAATGTCTTGGTAGCTTAGGTTTGATACTGGAAGAAAACTGAGATACCATAGATAATTCAATAGTTCACAAAAAAGATACATTTTTAGCCACAGCAGGAGGATATTCAGCAAACATAACCACTGAGGACACGAAGAGCTGATTCACCTAAATAGGCTCCATTGTTTGAGGCGTTCTTTGTGGTGGGCCCAGTGTCAAAAAGGGCCTAGAGCTCCTCAAGGCTGTTTTGTTCCTTAAACTAGGAGACCAGCAAGCGATGTCAACAGCTTAAGCCTTTAATTCCTGAGCTAGCCAAATCTCAAGATTGCTAAAATACCTTTTAAGGAAAAAAAATTTAGTCTATCTTGCATGGCCGCAGAGGTTAGAATATTGCTTCAATTACACAGGTCATGTTTCGATTTGTTTTGTTTTGATCCACAGAAAGTCATGAAGGTCATCTGCTAAGGACTGGAGGACTCACGGGTAGAAGAAATAATGTTTGTAATAATAATAGTAATATTAATAATAACAGTATTTACATAGCATTTTAAGGTTTGTAAAGTGATATATATGTACACACATATGTATATATGTGTATGTATTTAAACATACAATACATGTAAGTACATATAAACATATGTATATACACATACTCATGACAATCAGAGGGTAGGTACTATTATCACACTCATTTTATATATAAGGAAACTGAGGCAGATAAAGGTTAAGTTATTTACCCAGTGTCACAAAGCTCCCAAGTGTCTGAGGCATGATTTTAACTCAGGTCTTCCTCACTCCAAGTCCTAATCTTCACTCAGTCTGCTCTACTATACATGCCAATGAAATCAAGTGGTATTTTGAAGTATTAGTGCATAGGCTTAGACCAAAAAATCAAACAATTAATGAAGATATTTATAGATCAGTAAAATTAATAAAGATTAGATGAAAAGAAGGATGAGTTTAAAATTATGTGGCTGTGTTGAAGAAGGGATATGGATAAAAAGTTAATCATCCTCTCTGACTCAATATTCAAAGTCTTTTGAGCTCAATAAGATCTTTAAGAGGTTGTATTCTATTAGCTATGAGCTTGGAAAAATTGGAACCACTTCCAGCCTACTATTAGGTACTGGAATAGGACATGAGTGGCCACTGGCATATGCAATTGAATTGAGTTGGTTGAGAATGAGGGCCATATTTCATCTTTCCCATTGGAAAAACCAACAGTAGTCCTATGACCATAGTAGGGGTCTACTTGATGACCAATTCATTGAATGTCAGTGTAAATTGTCATCAAAGGTTGACCTTTGTTTTTGTCATCTTAGCTCAGTGGTTTCAAAGTATTCATATGATTCTAATATGAATTGACTTTTAAAAATTGGCACAAGTAAAATTATCATAAAATATATCAATGAATTAGCAATCAGGGATTTGTTGACTGAAAAAGATCTAAGATGAGAATTTAAATAACAGCTGCAAGACTGAGCAATTTGATTCCATTTATTTGACTTTTTTTAGACAGATAAGCTTAATCATTTAGATACACATGCACTTGTATATGTTTCATTGTATAAAACTGGGACATCTTTATCAATAAAATTGACCATAAAAATAATATAGACTTTTTAGTGGTAGTGGTAGTGTCGATGGTAGTGATAGTGGTAGTAGTAGTAGCAGCAGCAGCAGCTATAGTAGCACTACTTGTAGTGGCAGCAGCAGTAAGTAAACACGCATTTATGCAGGTCTTTAATGTTTGTAAAACTCTATAAATATTGTCTCATTTTATCCTGGGAAACAGGTTCTCCTATTATTTCCATTTATAGATAATAAGTAATAATAATAAACAGATAACATTTATATAAGTGCTTTGAGGTTTGTAAACTATTTTATAAATATTATCTCTTTTTTTCCTTACAACTACTTGGTAGGGGAGAGGTATAGAACCTTTTAACAATTTTATGACACCTAAAATACATTTTCTTTCTCAATTACCTCTGCCAATAATGTAGGGATATAGGACAGTATAATGGAGAAAGGACCAGCCTGAATATCCAGTTACCTGCCTTTTATTCCTAGCTCTGCCATGAGTTGTGTATGTAGGTCTGGGTAAGTCACTTTATCTCTGTAGTCCTGACATTCTTCACTTGTAAAATGAGGGCATTGGTCTCAATTACGACCCTTCCTTCAGAGTCTAGAAGTCTATAAACCTAGTTGTTGATTATACCTCATCATCATGTAATGTTTATTTTTATGAGTGGTTCCTAATATAGACAGAAGAAATAAGATTATAATAAAACCTCATGATTATATCAGCTGAAAGACTTTATGAATCAGGAAAAAGACTGAATTAGGTATGTTTAAATAAATACAGGGTGAGAAGCAGCTGGCTGGCACAGTGGATAGAGTGCTGGGTCTGCAGTCAGGAAGAGTCGTCTTCTGCTTCAAACACTTAAAAGCTGTCTGACCCTATGCAAGTCATTTAACCCTGTTTGCCTCAGTTTTCTCATCTGTAAAATGAGTTAGAGAAGGAAATAGCAAACTATTCCAGTATCTTTGCCAAGAAAACCTCAGATGATGTCATGAAGAGTTAAACGTAACTGAAACGACTGAACAACAACAACAGAAATACAATTTTAGTCTTTGTGGGACTTGCTTATCTTACCTGTAAAATGAGTAGGAATGTATTTTTGTTTTGACTTTATGTACCTGTCACCTAGCACAATGCCTTGTATATAATAGGTACTTAATAAATATGTATTGGGTTGGACCTTAGACATAGAAATATAAGTTTGAAGATAATTTAGGTGTGTTTATGCACATATATATGTATATAAATGCATATATAATAAGAATAATAGTTAGCACTTATATAACACTCTAAGTTTAGCCAAGTGCTTTGCATATTCAACTCTCCCATATTTAGCTTTCATATATATCTAGACTGTTCAAGTTTTCTTTCTCTCCTTATTTGACCATAAGAAAATTTATCCATCTTAAGAACACATAGCAAAAGTCACCTTTTCAATCTGCTTTTGATGAAAAGATCTATAAGAGTAGGAGGAAATTTAATTTTGGAGTTTGAGATGCTTTGTTAGTTAACTTTGTATCATTCTTGTAAGTGAGCCCAGAAAATAGACAATGGATGACATTCCACAAACTGCATGGAGGGTCTTCATTTTACTATAATAAAAGAAAAAAAATCATTTGCTTTTTAAAGTTTCACTGCCTTTCAGAGCTTAAAATACAATTGCTATTGCTCAAAGGCATTAACTGACTCCTGTTATACCCGTTAAGCTTTTAGTTTTTCATAGAAAATATTTTTATTATAAATAGGATGAGCTTCAACTTTCTAGAATATATTTTCAGCTATCTGGTCTATTTATTTGTTGATCAGAGAGCTTTTTGAACCATATTCATCCGTAGAATAAGAACATTCTATGAAGGAGAAACAAGACTTTCTCCACATAATCCTATTTCTGTGTCTAAACCTAATTTAGGGCTATAGACCCTGGTAGAGCCTGAAAAGACCTCAGGAAAGGGAGTCAACAAAGAAACTGATATGTTAAAGGTCACAAGGGACAGGATCTGACGTTACACAATAAAACCAAGAGATTAATATTTCAAAGGTCAATAGACCAACTTATCCTGTTATATAAGAAAGATATGAAAAACTCAATTGACTGAAAAAGTCTTTAACAAAGATTAGGAAGATAAAAGGAGATTTCATAAAAAGTAGAAACTTAGGTTTTCCAGTCCAAGAAAATGATGAGTAACATCCTGGTCCATTTTTTACCACTGTTGTGACAAAGTGTTTCCCATTATAAGAAAAAAAAAATAACTGAACTCCTACTACATGTTCTAAAACAAAGAACCTATTGTGTGTACATGGTTATTCTGACATCTAAGTGACACTGGATTGTACTGCTTCACTTCAGTGTTCAGAAAAGCCAACTAGTAGCAACATTTAGTTCAAACTAGATTTTAAACTTCAAAGTAAATAAAATAAAACGATAAACAGTATTGTGTTTGCTGAGATCAGAGGAAATCAATGATAGTCCTACATCTGAAAATACATTTGTGGCATAAAATAGAGAAAACCTTGCAATTTTTTTTTTCCTCTTAGTTTAATAGACTCTTCTCTCTAGAGCTTCAAGAATTACCTTCTAAATTGTATCTGAAGTCAGCTTAAGCTAGCTGATATGCACCTACCTATTTCTGGTCTTCAAAGCCTACATAACATCTGCTTGTTGGCAGGTGTAATTAATTAGCTAAGTGGAAAAGACGGTTCCTTTTAGAATGAATATGAGAAGAGGGAGAGAGGACTCAGAAAGCCAGCTTCTGTGTAGCCCCCATCGGCTGGGTGCCTCTGGGCACATCTCTGATACTGAAAGCCCAATGAATTTAATGGTTCTTAATTTCACAAGATTTTTAATTACAGTCAGGATAATAAGATGTGATGCAAAAGTTGGGGGGTGGGTAGAAACTTTAGAAAGAAATTCCTTAGGCACACTGCATGGGCATTTCAAACTACAGAAATTCATTTGGTTACACGTGTGATCCACTCATTCTTTGTTAATATGCATCTAGTTGAAATCTGAGGTCTAAGGACATGAAACACACACACACACACACACACACACACACACAAATGCTTATCTAGGTTTACTAACCTGAGGAGCAAAGAAAAGTTATTCTCTAACACTGTATCCAAAGATTTTGTCAGATAGAAAATGAATCAATAAACATAGACAGAATCAAAACATTCAAACCTGAGATCTCATTAGATTGTAGATTGTAGTTCATTTACTGTAGCTCATATTATACAATTCTTGCACTTGATCTCCCTTAAATCTCTTACAGAAGATCCTCCTAAACATAGTGGAGGCCACTTATCTCCAAATGACTTGTAATCTATAGGGATCATAAAAATGTCAGCAAGAACCTCAGAAGTGATCTAGTGCAACTCTGTCAACTCAGGAAAACTGAGTTTCTGGAGGAGAAGTTAAGTAATGACCAAAGTCAAAGGGAGAGCAAGGGAGTCAGGACTTGAAGCTAAGTAGGATCACAAACTTTATATCCAATGTTTTTTCCCCCATACCATAGTGACCTCACTTCTTTACTCTTCTTGCTTTTTGCCATTAAATTCTGTTGAACTAGAACTGATGAGGAGTAAAGTAGAAAAAAAATCATTTGTTTAGAGCGCCATTGTAATGTAGATCCTAAAATGTCATTGCCGTTACCAAAGGCATTAACCCACATTTGTTGCACCCTTACAAAATAATCCATTTTGTAAAAAGAAACAAAAAAAAAACTTTTTTCTTCAATTTGCATTCATAGTTCATCAGTTCTCTCTCTGAAGGTGGATAGCATTTTTCATAATGGCTCCTTCTGAATTATCTTGCATCAATGTCTTGGTAAGAGTAGCTAAGTCTTTCACAGCTGATCATTCTTACAATATTGCTGTTTCTGTGTTCTAGTCTCTTCATTTTCTATCTGTTCATATGTTTTCCCAGGTTTTTCTGAAACCAGGCTACTCATCAGTTCTTTCTTTCTTTCTTTTTTTTTTTTTTTTGCTTTTTGATGAGGTGATTGGGGTTAAGTGACTTGCCCAGGGTCACTCAGCTAGTAAGCTTTAAGTGTCTGAGGTCACATTTGAACTCGTCTCCTCCTGACTCCAAGGCTGGAGCTCTATCCACTGCTCAACCTAGCTGCTACTGCTCATCATTTCTTACAACACACTAGTAATCCATCATAATCCTATACCCCCACTTGTTCAGTCATTCTCCACTTTATGGGCATTCCTTCAATTTCTGATTCTTTGTCACCGCAAAAAGAAATAATTATGTACAAATAAGTCATTTTCCCTTTTATTTGATCTTTTTGGGATATTGACCTAGTAGTGGTATTGTTGGGTCAAAGAGTATGCACAGTTTTAAAGCTTTGGGGGCATAGCTCCAAACTGTTCCCAAAAATGGTTGTATTAGTTCACAACTCCACCAATAGTGCATTAGTGTTGCAATTTTTCCACATCACATCCAGCATTTATCACTTTCCTTTTCTGTCATACTAGACAATCTGACAGGTCTGAGGAGGTATATCAGCAATGTTTTAATTCACTTTTCTCTCATCAGTAGTGATTTAGAAAAAAATTTAGTGTGTCTACTGATAGCTTTGATTTCTTCTAAAAACTGCCTGTTCATATGCTTTGACTATTTATCAACTGAGGAATGGCTCCTCCTTTCATAAATCTGGCTTATAAAATGAGGCTATATGTCATTTTTTTTTTGACAACTGAATACTACCATTTCCCTTGTGCTAAAAATGGGACATCTGAGGCCCATGAAGGTTAATTAATGGTCTTAGCAAAGATCCACATGCACATAGCACAGCCAAACTAGAGACCCAGGTCTTCTGAGAGTCGTTCTAGTTCTCTTTTTACTGGATTTTTTTTTCACATTAATCCCCTTAATGCTGGTCCTTGCCTCTGCCAATTATTTCAAATTTATACCATAAATAGCTTATTTGTATAGTTTTTTACATATTGTCTCTCTCATTAGACTGTGAGCTACTGAAAAGAAAGGAATGTATTTTGCCTTTGTATCCCTAGTGCTTAGCACAGTACCTGGCATATAGGAGGTGCTTAATAAATACTATTTGACTGATATTATTTCTGATATGACAGGACTAAATGACAACAACAGTTGTTAGCTATGTCTGCATGACTTTCACATTAGCAAAAGATTCAGATAATTAAAATTTCTTTTTTTATTTTCAAGCAGAAAAAAAATCACAAAAGTAATGTTGTTGAATTTGCAATTAAACTAACTTTTTAAACTTTTCCTCCCTTCCATGATCCACAAAGAGCCTCAGCCAGAATTTCATGTGTGATGTTACTATTTTCTCTTATTTGGCAAATAAGCTGAGAAACTTGAGGTATCTTCTAATATTCTTTTGAGTATCACAGCTGACTGGAACCCATAGCTTTCTAAATAGCAGGGATGCCACACATTGTGACTGAAAGTTCCGTGGAGAAAGTTGCTGCTTGTTATTTTATACCATAATTGAGATGTTGAATATATACATACACACACATATATGTATACACACATGTGTGTGATAGAAAAGGAACCCACAAAGCCTTTTAAAGCACTTATGCTATGGAGTACCCCAAGAATCAAGCCAATGTACCAAAACACACACACACAATTTTCAAAATGATGTCTCAGCCACTTAAAAAAAAATTCTCAATGATAATTATCCTTCTGGAGTTGTCGCCAGATAAAAGTAAATATGCCAATGGAATTATCATCAGCCTGAAGGTATTAGAATAATAAAGGACATTTATAAAATTAACTTAGGGGATGCCTTTTGGATTTCCAATTAAGTATGTAAAAAGTTTAAGGCAACTTTAAATTTTTAATAACATCTCTGATAAGTGCTTAATGGGTTGAAACTGGACTAAAGTACGTTATCACAGAAATTAATGATTAAAAATAAGAGCACTCCTCTGGTATCTTCAAATAGTAAGAGAATGGGAAGCTACCATTCCCCAAACCTTTCCCATACCACGGCATGAGAGGGAGACCCCTAAGAAGTTATGGGAAGACATGGATAAAATTCACAAAGGATGAGCAAGCATGGATAGGTTGCAGTCTGCGTTATCAGAGGGAATGACTGCACTAATGAGATCACAGATCCAATTAGGTATTGAAGTACCTATTATTCAGATGGAGTCAATCTCCCAGTGTACTGAATTTATTCATAGTAGTTCATCTCACATGACAGCCACACTCCTCCTAGGGAATGGAATTAACATCATAAAATATTGTACCAGTATGGCTTAACAATTTTTTCTCCCCATTACTCTACTCCACTGATGACAATGATGGTGACAACAACAACAGCTGCAGCATTTACATAGCTCCTCAATGTTGGCAAAGCACTTTATAAAGATTATCTCCATTTATCTTTAAAAGAATCCTCAGAGACAGATGCTATAATCATCTCCATTTTACAAATTAGGAAACTGAGGTAGGTAAAGGTTGGTCACCCAGCTATTAAGTGTCTAAGATCAGCTTTGAACCTAGATCTTCCAGACTCAGCATTTTAGATAGACTATTTGATTAAATATTTAATAAGTCCTATATGCAAGACACTGTGGCTACAAAAGACAGAAATTCCAAGGAGTCCCTATTTTCAAAGCTTCCATACTTGTGGGGTCTTCAGTCAGAATTCTGTGGTGGAGTGACTATAGATGGCACTGTCCCCATTTTTAGAGGGAATATGGGCTATGAGAGATCATCCAATATAAGTATGGTAATTTTTTTTTCTGTTCTGACCTTTTCTGACTACATCTGGAGTGTTGTATTTAGTTCTCTGAGCCACATTTTAGGTGGATGATGATAAACTAGTGTTTGATGAGGGTGATCAGGATAGGGAACGGCCTCGAGATTACATGAGGAACAATTTTCAAGTAGGGATATTTGGCCTACAGAAGAAAGTACTTGGGGAGTAAGACACATGATATCTATTTCCAAGTATCTGAAGGGCTTTAATGTGGAAAAGAAATTAGACTTGACCTAAAACTTCCTCTTTCTCCTTTTTATTCATATCTCCCAGGTCTTATCCAGGTTAGAGGGTAGGTCTATGAGTACAAAAAAGTTACCAAAAAAGTCAATTTAGCCAAATAATAGACAGTAAAGATCTAATTACAATTAGTATGGCCCAAGAAATAGAGTGGGCTGCCCCAAGAGGTAAAGGGATTTGCTTCCGGAGGTCTTCCCCTAAGGCTACGGAGCAATTTGTTAGGAAGGGTATAGGTGGATCCTTAGGTTGGACTATATGTTCTCTGGGGTCCCTCTGATATTCTATAATTTAGTGATTCTTATTCCCATGAATGAAGATTGGAAATTACAACATGGTACATATGGTCCACTGAATGAGAAGTTAGAAGTACTGGGTTCCAGTTCTGTCTCTCTCTTTTTTTCCCTTCTCTTTAAACATCTTCTTCTTTTTTGCAATTTTCTTTTTATTCTATGGCATATACCTTTGGGTTATTTTTTTAACAAGAAAAATTTAACACAATCATTCCAATACTTTTCCCTGCTTGTCTGTGCCGCTTCTCTGAACTTTCTTCTGCTCTCTTCTATTTCTAATAATTCATCGGTGTGCTTTTCCTTCTTGGAAAGCTAGGTGGCACAATAGATGTAGTGTTGGACTTGGAGTCTGGAAGACTTGAGATCAAATCCAGTCTCAGATACTTACTTGGTGGCCCTGAGCAAATCATTCAAAATCTCTCTGCCTCATTTTCCCCATCTGGAAAATACGAGTAATGATAACACATACCCCACAGTTGTTTTGAAGATCAAATGAGATTACATGCAAAAGTGCTTTGTAAGCCTTAAAGCACTATATAAATGCTAACTTTTTCTTCCTTTTTGTTATCACTATCACTAACTCCTGACTCCTCTACCTCTCCCAAAGAAAAATCAAAGCCTTTCATCCAAGTAAATGAATAGAGTCATGCAAAACAAATTCCCACTTTAGCCACGTCTGGAAATGTGGTTCATTCTGCACTTCGAGTTTCTCACTTCTCTGCCAAGAAGTAGAATGTATGATACATCAGTCTTCTGGAGTTGCATTTATTTATTATGTTGATAATACCTTTCACATTTGTTTATTTTAAATGTTGTGTGGTTGTTGCTGTTGAGTTGTTTCAGTAGTGTCTAACTTTCTGTGACCTCATTTGGGGTTTTTGTGGCAAAGATACTGGAGTGGTTTGCCATTTCTTTCTCTAGCTCATTTTACAAATGAGGAAAGTGAGGCAAGCACCATATGCCTACGGTGACACAGCTAGTAAGCGTCTGAGGCCAGATTTGAATCCAAGAAGATGAGTCTTCCCAACTTTAGAACCGACACTCTAATCTCTGTGCAAACTAGCTGCAATTATTATGTAAACTGTTTTACTAGTTCTACTCACTTCACTCTGCACCAATTCATAGAAGTGCTCCCAGGTTTCTTTGAATCTCACCCTTTCAATATTTTTTAATGGTTGCATAATATCATATTAATATGTACTAATTTTTTGAGTAATTAGTTCTAAGTCTTTCACTAACAAGATTTGTAACTTCAGACACATAATTTAACTCTTCTGAACCTCAGTTTACTTATCTGAAAAAAAAAAAAAGAAATGGCTTAGACTACATGAACTCTTAAGTTCACTCCCAGCTCCAAATCTATGCTTTCATTTCTAGTTACAAACTCACTTTATATAAGGATTCTTTCCCTTTCCTCACCAAAAAAGATAAGAAACCAACTGGTTCACTTTCCAGAAAAAAACAAAAAAGTAATTTTCTCAAAAGGGGTCTCCTCCTTTGCTGATCACCTTGATAGTTGTAGAGGGGTAATCTTGATTAATTCTTTGTTATGTCCTACTCAAATTAACATCCTGACTTGGAGGTGATCCAGAAGATTCTGATAACAAAGTTCAAGCAGTTCCTACTAAGCAAGGAAGCTTCCACATGGATACTAGCTGCAGACTACTGTCCAAAGACTAACCTTGCTAATTATGGATAGAATTATCATTATCAGTTTAAACAATACATAGTTAGTTCTATGGCCATAGTAACAAAAGGGGTTTGAAAAAAATGATGGAGTCATATTCTTTTTAACTATATTTTTAGAAGAGAATCTTTGGCCAAAAATTTCAGGTATCTTCTTCGTGATTCACATGTTATGCAGGTGATTTGAGCTCCCTGAAATTCTCAATTAGAATGCTTTTAATGGTTTTAAAAATTACTCTCTAGCACAATAATTTTTGTTGACATCTTTTTCCTCCCTGCTACTTTCTATGTTACTTCTAACTCCCATAATTTCTAACTCCATTTTTATTTTTCCTGAGTACTATTGCCATCTTCAGCACTTCTCATGAAATTGGTATTGAAAAATGGGTCTCAATAATGATAACACTATAAGTTAATACGACCACTGTCTGGCATACATAGTACCAATGACTGAAGAGTTCAGAGAAGGGATGTTATGGGTAAAGTAAACTTTTATAAATGTTAAAGTTCAGTGACCAGGTTTTATAAAAGTTTAAAAAAGATTTATGATTTTACCTTCATGGTGGTCAAAATAATTCACCATACAGACACTGATTCAATGTTTCCTGTTCCTGCAAAATATTAAATATTTTCTAGCTGCTTTAGAGTAGTGTAATCAGTACTCAATTTATAATTAGAAAAGACTTGGATTTAAATCCTTCTTCCAATGTGCCTACCTCAAAAGTTACCATAAGGCACAAATGGAATTACGTACATAAAGTAATTTGTAATCCATAAAATTCTATATGAGCCAGTGATTACTCTATGGGATTGTAACAGATAGTAACCATAGATAGTAACCATCTGAGAATATGTTAATTATTACCATTCCACTATATGGTTATGTAACAAATGACTATCTTACTATTATAATTCATGATTCTATTAGCCTTTTTGCCACAGGAAGATTTATAATGAATATCAACAGCAATTTCATAAATTGATGGATCCACTTTTTTTTCTGGAATTATAGGTATTTTATTAAGATCTGCTACAGATCTTTTCAATCATAAAGAAAACTACAATTGTCAGGACAGCTGCAGTCTGATTATTTCAGTCACCTCAATAACTGGATTGTTTACTGGTCATTGGTTGAGAGTAGTTTAAATTTTTAACATAAAATAAAATGGTGACCACAAATATCTAGCATGAGAGAGAAGAGAGAGAAAAAAAAGGAAGTTAGAGAATATGGTAATAAGGTACCCCCAAACTGTGGGAGAGATAGGGAACTATAGTTTGAAAAGTTATAGAGGAAAATTATTAGATGTTAAAAGAGTTATTCTGAATTTCCAAATGCCCTTAAACAGTAAGGAGTGGCAGGAGACATGTTCTTAAGAATGTCATTTAAAATGTGAATCACAGCACACTTTGGTAAATGAAAAGAACATGAAATATTCAAAAACTTTTAGGGCATATTACATGAAAGGTTACTGATTTGAAAATTTAAGAATCATAGGTATATATAAGACCCCTGTCTCTCAGATAGATGTTAGTCCAATGCAGTGAGAATTTTTTTTTAAAGAGTATGTGTGTCCAAGAATATTGAATGCAAATACCTACAGAAGCAGAGAATAACATAGAACACCAAGTGACCCAAAAATAAAAAACATTAATATGGATACTATTCCTGTAGCATATTTATGATCTAATCATTTCTAAGAACCACAAAAATGTAAAGATCTACTAGGTAGAGAATACCTTAATAGATATTCAATATTTCTTTAATTGCTTCTATAAAAATCTTTCTTCTACTACTTTGTATCTAACAAATTTTGAAAAAGGATGGGAACCCACAATTCTCTAATGCTTGGTAATTTTGATATAAATATTTGCTTTTTAAAAATAACCTATAGCCATTAACTTGTCATCACTATGTTATCACAACAGAATGAGCTTGAATATTCCTCCCAAATTTTGAAGACAATGTACATTTTATACATAGGATAATATTCATAAACAAAAGTGAGTAGTATTTACTGTGAGTTTCTATTTCCTTTGCAAATCTGTATAACAACACAGAGGTGTCCTTCACAATATGGAAGGGAACTCAAATGTCATAATTTTTTAGAACTTAAGAAGTTATATATTAATTTCTGGAAAATATAGAATTTTCCTCCAAATATGAATTTCAATGTAATAACCTTAGTATAAATTATAATTCTTTCAGTTTACCACCTATCTCTGCCATGGTGTTCATTCTCTTTTTTGACCAGCAATTTCCATTTCATGATTTTTTTTTCCTAAGAGGCAAATGAAAAACAATATATCATAATGTCAGACTCCATCACTAAAACAAATTGAGTACAACCACAACCATAACCAGCACCAGCACCACCACCACCAGCACCACCACCACAAAAATAAAAACAAAACAAAAAACAAAACAAAAAAACAAACCTCAAAAGCTATTTACCCCTTAAGGAATTTCATCTCCCAAGACTATATTTTCAGCTGACTCTGTGTTACAAACCATGTTTAGGAAAATCTACCAATACTTGTCCTTGTTCTATTACAGTTTAACCACTAATAAAATTTTATTAATATTTTAACACTGATAAAAATGATGCCCAAATGAAATTTTATTAGAGAATCTTGATTCTGTGCTGACAAATGTAATGCCTGAGGGGTCTTGGAGAAGATGTTTATTCCGGTGCCAGCTCTGACACTTAATCATGTAGCCCTTTTTGTGTCTCTATTGCCCCTTCTGCAAGATGGAGATAATAACATACTTTATAAATCTTTAAGTTCTAAATAGGAAGCTGAAATATTATGACCAAACAACTCATGGTGAAATATAGGTAAAATTATCTAATAAATACGCAAAGAAATAATTCTCTTAAAATCATATAACAATGTACCGAGTGTTAAAAAAAAACAGTAAAATAAATAAATAAAGTAATGGTACAGCCCAAGAATATTTATGAACATAAGTGTCACCTGTAAAATGGTAAGATATCTGAAACACAAAGTTGTATCAGCCAAAGGAGGAGGCAGTGAATTCATGGTGGTGGAAGCACATTAGCAGTTAGTATTCATTTCACTTACTTGATAGAAAACTGTCATTAGTCAGCAAGCTATGGAGATAGCAAGTCTAGATCCCCAGAGGTAACACACTCTAAATGAGACTTAAAAGAAAAAAAAAACAGCCAAAATAAAACCTCTATTCTTGACCAAATGTGGTTATTAAAGATTTCAAGACTCCTTTTTTGAGGAGAGGCTATATTTGCCTCAATAGCTTGGTCTAGTTTCAACTGAGTTAATTACATTTCAGCAATACCCACCCCACTCTCTATTATTTTAATGCAAAGTATATGAATTCTGTTAGCTACCATTGTTGGGAATCTCCTTTAAAAATCCAGACCTACCCCATGGCAATTGGACTCCTTAATAATCTTCACACTTAGTGCCTGGAAATGAATCCACCAAAGCACCACACCATATATATAGTGCTCAAGGAAAAGCAAGTATTCCCTAAAGGATAGCATTCAGTTCCTACAAACTGATCACAATGATGTGGTGTTCAAATTTATTTCTAAGTTTGAGAAGCTAAATTATTAAAGTTTTCAATTTCCTATGTGTAATTTTGCACCCAGAAAACTTCAAAGATATAATAAATTGCATGGCAACTACCTGTTTTAACTATCAGTCCTTATTTTGAGGGCACAAATGATTAATTTACACTCAGTTGTACAACTTGTAGGGAAGTTAGAAAGACAGAGGTAGTCTCACAAAAAAAAAGTTACATACAAGAAAATTCTTTCTCCATCCCATCCAATAAACTAGTGTCCTTCTCTATTCATTACCACACATTGCTAGCTCTAGGCAAAATTGTGAAGTAAGCAGCATGATCGAATGGAAAAGAATTGGAAAGTCAGAAACCTAAAATTCTGGAATAAGTTCTGTCACTGACTTTATCTTTATTAATGTGTGTCTTTGGGCAAGTCACAACTTAAGACTGTCAAGAGTTTTTTTTGTTTGTTTGTGTAAAATAAATATATTTGTATAACCTATCTCAGCAAGGTTACTGTGTGAAGAAATGATAGATGAAGCCCTTTTTATTATGAAGTACTCTCTTCTCTCTCTCTTACACACACACACACACACACACACACACACACACACACGTATCCACCTATTAAATCTTATTAGATACTGCTTATCTTTTATACCTTCAGGACCATTGACTTCACTCAGGATAGGTTAGTTCCTTTCTGGATCATGAGCAATAGCCCTTATTGGGTTCTCTGAATACCTAGGATCTTTTAGAATAATCCCACAGCCAATTTTGCCCTCTCCGAAAAATTCTATTCTTCAGAATAATCCTTGCACTATCTCTGTTTTTGATGCTTATCTCTACTTCATCCCAATTCTCCTCACCAAGCAAGTCCTCTACAAATTCCTGGACAAACACCTCTCTCTCCTCCCAACATGTGCTCTTTCCTTCTTCCCCCTCTTCACAAAATTCCTTTCCCTCCCCTAGCTCTGGAACCTTGAGCTCACATCAATTCTTCCGTGGTTCATGAATAGGGTGTTTCCACAAAAGTCTCCAATCACTATCCCAGTAATGTCTTGGACCAAAATTCCCTTCCCTGCCCACCACTCCCCTATGTATGTAGTTTTCCCCAATAGTAAACTCTTTGAAGACAGGGATTGTCTTTGGTTTTGTACTAAAATAGTGCTTAATAAATGATTATTTTCAATCATTATTGTGATTTTGAAAAGCAGGATGACAAACTGACACTTCTTAAGATGTTAATGACTGATAATATGTTTAATATGTTACTTCCCCCCAGAAGTATTTGCATTTGACAGAGCATACTTCTAATATAATGTCATAATGATATCAGACACCATGGTTATCTCAAATAGGAGACGCTATTAGTCAGCAAGTTCCTCTCAGTTCAAACCAAGTACAATTGCCTATTGTAGCTATAGTAGTATTTCTACTAAGCTATTCCTAAGTCAAATGTGGATTTAATTGAGGACTGGCTAAAATAGTTGTGGTATATGAATATTACTGTTCTCTAAGAAACAGTGAGTATGGTGAAAACATAATAACATGGGAAGACGTATAAACTGATTCAAAGTGAAATATGCAAGATTAGGAAAACAACATACACAATGACTACAACAGTGAAAATGTAGAGAATAACAATAAAATGATTCAGCCTGAATGCTGCAAAATTTTAATGACTAAGTTTGACTATCAAAGAATTGATATGACAACATATCTCTCCCCATTCTTGGCCTATAATGTCAGTCTTTTTCAGTGTGTGGGTTGGTTTTATTGGACTTTTTTATTTAATTTTTATTCTTTGCTTGAAGGGATAGCTGTCTAGAAGAGGGAGAGAAAGGATACATTGGGAAATGTAGTTGCTATAAAATCAAAAGATAATAATCTTTTTTTTAAAGTAGTCAGATCCTAAGTATATGCAAGTTCACATCTTTAAGAAAGATTCTGTAGATTAGGTTTGAAAAGTAGTCATATACTAGCTGTGTGACCCTGGGTAAGTCACTTAACCCCAATTGCCCCCCCCAAAAAGAAACTTGAGGTTGTTTTTGGGGCAGCTAGGTGGCGCAGTGGATAGAGCACTGGCCCTGAGGGCAGGAAGACCTGAGTTCAAATCCGTCCTCAGACCAACTTTTGACACTTACTAGCTGAGTGACCCTGGGCAAGTCACTTAACCCCAATTGCCTAAAAAAAAAAGTAGTCATAGTATAAGAAGCACTCTTTTGGAAGTCTCAACTTGCTTACATGATACATTTAAAGGGGAATTGGAAAGATATTTTTTGCCTACAAAATCTTCTATATAGGGTTATCAACTGGCCTAAAGTTCTGACCTCTGGATATTTATTCCTTTGGGACAGTTTAAGACATCCTGGATTAAAATCTAAACACATTTTGGGGGACAGTAACATATTGAGTATGTTATCAATCTTGTGAGCTACTTGAGAGAAAAGGCTGCCTTTTGCCACTGTACATGTTGCCAGCCCTTAGCATAGTACTTTGTACAAGGTAGGCACTTAATAAATATTTATTGAATGGCTAACTGATTAACATAACAAGAAAGATCAGCTTTGGCTTCTACTTGTATTTTCTACCACTTACTGAATGTGTGATTTTAGTCAAATACAGTATAAAATCCTGTTTGGCTCTTAAAGTCTTTCATAATCCAGTACCTTCTGACCATTCCACTCACCTCCAGTACTCTGTGATCAACAAACAACACTTGTCTTCTTGCTGCTCCTTACACAAGATTCCACTTTCCACTATCTCTCTCCCATGCCTGGAATGCTCTCCTTTCCCGTGTCTATCTCCCACCTTCCCTGGCTTCTTTCAAGACTGAGCTTTAAACCCTACATTTTGCAAGCACCCTATACAGTTCACATTCTGCACTCCCACACAATGCCATCCACCCGGAGGCTCCCCTCTGAGATTAACTTCAATATACTTGGTATACATTGTGTATGTACATACTTGTTTGCATTGAGTTTTTCTCATTAGAATGTAATATCCTTCAGAACAGGAGTAGTTTTTGTCTTGCTTTGTACCCTCAATACTTGGTACAATGCCAGGAACATGGTAAGTCATTAATAAATGTTTATTGATTTGACTTGGTCAGGTCATTTCTACTTTCTTAGTCTCACTTTTCTCATTTGTTAAATATGACCATTGGAGTCCATCACTTTCCCAACCAGTAGTTCACTAACAGTTTTACTCATTTGAAAAACATTTAGTAGTCAGTTTTCTACCTCTTAAAACATATAAGCTTAAGACTTAGTGGACAGGATGATTCACACCCTAATTTGATTGTAGTTTGTATTAACTGGCTCCAGTTTTTGGGTGGAAGGTTGCAATGAGCATATATTTGGGTGGAAGATGTTATCTGGCACATCTGTACACAGACCATTGTCCTGATTTAAGAGGGAAAATGAAACAAACTGTTAGAACCAAGTCAGTCACAGAGTTCGTGCATTTTTTTTTTTTGCAGGGGGAGGGAGTGGTTTCCATGCTTAAGCTCCTACAGAATCAATATCTATTGTGAATTTAGAAAGAACAATGTATAGGACTTAGGAATGATTATAGCTTTGCATGAAGGCATTGAGGTCTGAGGATATGCAACAACTCCTTCATATTGAAGTACACTGATTGTCAAGAAGGACAATTCTAAAAAGACTGAATTAGAATACAAAGTTGAATTATTTTCAAATAAATAGAATTTGAATCAGTGTATATATTTTCATAAAGAAGAACAAATTACAAAATTCACTTATTTTTATTTACAAAATAATCAAAGTTTAATCTCCTAGGCCCTGTCATTGCTATCTGCAATTTATGAAATCATATTTTGGCATTTAAGAAAAGGTTTAATTTTTGGCAGGTGTGCCTTCCAAAAGAATTATCGCAGTCTCATCTCTTCATTTTTTCAAACTCTCGAAATGACCAGTTTGAATATTAAAAACATGGCAAGGATTACTTGTGAACACTCAAAAGCATTATCGTGTATCTTGGATGATCCACAAGGAAAAGACTTGAATTCAGGATATTTGTGAATCCTTGAAATACTTTCATCATTGATAATGAAGAAAAAAAATGTATAAAGAATTAGATCAGATCATAGTATCATGGGCTTAGAACTGAACCTGAGAGGAGATCTAAAACAGTGGTGTCAAATTCATATAGAAACAGAGGCCACTAAGCTATATATATCTGGAAGGTAGCAATACTGACTTAGAAAACAAACTAACATTATGTTATATTGCATTTTTATTTATTTTGTGAAATACTTCTCAATTATGTTTTAATTTGGTTCCCATGCCATAGTCCAGAGTATTTGGGGCTACATATCACTTGTAGTTTACTATCTAACATGTCTGATTTAGACCAATCCCCTTATTTTATAGATAAGAAAACTTTGGTCTATTAAGGTCAAGTGACTTTCTCAAGGTTATACACACAGGCAGTATCATGACAGATCCAGGATCCAAATCCAGGTCCTCTGGTTCAAAAAACAGTGCGGTTTTCTACCAGACCATTTTACTGATATTAACCAACATTTAAGTTAATACAGTACAATTGGGGATAAATTATATACAGATACAAATTTAAAGAAAACAGAATACCAAGTCAAGTTAACAAGCATTTATTATGCACTTACTGTGTTCCAGGTACTCTATATAAGATACTATGAAGACATTTCTTTGATTTTATCTTATTGAATAGTAATATTGACATCCTGGGAAAGTATGATGAAGTTTCGATTTTCTTCCCTTTTAACTAGTAATAGTGTCATAATGATCACACTGACAAAAGTGTGATTGATTCATTTCAATAATGTTAGCATATCAAAAAAGGAACAAAACTATTGAATATGAATCAAGTAGGATGCCAAAGTGGGTATCAGCTTTTTTATATTGAAAAAAAGTGACTATTATTCACAGCATAAGGGACTGTATTTTTTAATGTCATGATAACAACTACGACAAAAATGTTAAAATTACTGAATATTTTGAATAAAATTAGAAAAATGAACATTCATCAGCACGACCATAATGATAATAATTAGTTAAAGATAATAGACATACTTGTGCTTGTTTTCAAAGCTTTCATGAGAAAATACAATTCACAGCACATCATTATGAGCCCTTATTATTTCCTTAATGGAGCAACTCTGAAGAGGTTCAATGAATAGGCTGAATGATGACATTTTATCAACAGCCAAGAAAATCCATTTAGTCTGTCCTTACCCCTCCCCTCCCTTGCCTGCAATAAATTTCCATTGGAACAACAAAATACAACCTAAACTCCTTTATATGGGTCAAATCCTAATGCATGATTCCATTATAATGGAATTTTTCCATGTAATAAAAAGTTTTGCATGCCCCAGGTGATGATCCTCTTGCTTCATTAATTTTTTTTTATTTCATAATTTTACTGTTCTTTTTGATTACTGTTTTATGAATTAGGTCAGAGAAAATTTAAAAACAAACAAACCAGTTTACATTTACATTACACCTTGATATAATAATATATAATATTGATATTATATATGATATATATTATTGATATAATAAGGCACTTTGTAAAGTATGTCTTATTTGTTCTTACCAACAACCTTGTGAAGTAAGTTGGGCAAGTATCATTATCTCCATGGACAAAAACTGCAGAGTCCATATTATAAGAATTTGCATTATAGACATGTTCAAAGTCATAATATATGACTGCCAGTGGAATGTTGTAGTCTTCCAAGTAACACTGAAGATAAAAGATTACTGAGTTGAAGGTTAAGAAAAGGAGAAAACAACCCAACTTATGCAAAAAGCATCACCTTTTATTAAAGGACTCAGAAGAATCCACATACTGTGGGTGTGAAGAGATATCCACAGTAAGCCTTCCCCAAAGTAATTCATCATATAGTGTGATTTGGAGACAAGGTACTGATGATATTATGATACCTCCCTAGGTGCTATCAGAAGCAGCCATCCTTAAATGTAATCAACATAAAATGGAAATGCTATTAAAGCATGCTGAAATGAGGAAGAATGGTGCTCTAATAAATGCAAAGAAAGGTGATAGTTTTGCAAAGTCCAGAAAAGGAGAGATGAAGGGTAATATATAGGTCTGTCCAACGAAGAGGTACCCCAAAACTTGGTGATATATGTATCAGAGTACTAGAAGGTTTTGTTCATACTGTAATAGTGGAGTTGGTTTATATTTTCTCAATCAAACCACTTAAAGTAATAAAAAGATGCTTTATCAATCTTTCTCATTCATAGATTTTAGACTGAGTTCAAAAAGATTTTCAAAGACATCATAGAGTGTAAAATGTATGGTCAGTTCCAGATGATTGAGGGATCTCACCCACACCTTCTGAGTCATGTATAAAAGAACTGAGGTTGCTGGAATCAGAGAGTTCCAGAAAGAGGTGACCCAGGCAAAAGGGAATATTTCAGTTACCTCCTGAGGAGGAACTACCTGGTGGTGTAGAAAAGGAGCAGAGGAATAAGTTTAAGCTTTGGTCAAGTCTTCTGCCACTCCATTAACTTTGGGCCAAAGGAGACCTTTGTGAGCTTTGAAGGAACCAGAACACATTAGATTTCTACCTGTTGATTTTCTAGCGTCATCCCCAGATCAGCTGATAGCAGTGTGGGCATTATAGATAACTGCATCTCTCTTTTCCTTCATGCTGAGCATGAGAAAAGAGGAGTAACGTCTTCCTTCTGTCCTGGTACTCATTCTCCTTTTCCCCATTGCCTACTCTACAAAAAAGCAGCAGACTTTTGCTTCTGTTTCTGTCTTTTCTTTGTCAGAAAGTTAAGAAGAAGGGATTTTTTTTGGCTCTGCTCACTGTCTTGCCTAATTTTTCTCTCTTCTAGAAAACAGAAGCTGTTCCACTTCTCTGGGATCAGATATGTATAGAATGGTGATCTTTTGCCCAGTAGTGGGAAGAAATTAGTAATCTTTTCCTTTACTTTGCCTTCTTTTCCTCTCTTACCTTCATCAGATTGGAAATCTGCATGCTCTCATGTCAAGGTACACAGAACTAGATTCAGGGGAAGGAAATTCATCACCATACTTCATTCAGGAATATTTAAGTAACTTACTATTTTTAGGTTTATTGTTAAGAATTCTATTTTCATTATATAATTTTTGACAAATTTGTATTCTTTTGTAGTGAGCTGAAAATTTCTTAACTCACATAAGCCAGGCTTGCTAAAATAGCAAAGAATCTTGAAGGAGAAAAAGGAACTGGCATGTGCTAAAGAAGTCAAATCATTGCTGCCACTTTGACCACTTCTTCCACTTAGACCCCAATGTAAAGAGTCAAGGATCCTGAGCAAAATAGCCCTGGGAACAGCAATGCTCTCCCAAGCATAGATCCAGCTTCTAGCCTGGGCCTTGAATCTATCCTTGAGGATGAATGGTCCCACTGGCAGGCCTCACCTTCTTAATACAACAAAAAAACAAATGCTGTTGACAGAGCCCAAGAGCCCTAACAATAGGAGTATCTCCCAGACCACTGGCCCTGCTTCCAGCCCAGCCCAAAATGCCATCACCTGGGGAAGCATCTCTTGTGGATAAGGGCCCAGCCATCCCCACGAAGTGCCAACCATGGCATCCAAACTGAATGAGAGAGAAAGAGATAGAGAGACAGAGAGAAAGAGAGAGAGAGAGAGAGAGAGAGAGAGAGAGAGAGAGAGAGAGAGAGAGAGAGAGAGAGAGAGAGAGAGAGAGAGAGGAGAGAGCAAGTACATGCTACAGAAGGTTGCAAGTCTAATGACCATTGCCATCTTCACCACTACCACCACCACCACCACCACCAAGGCTCTGATGAAGCCATCCTGGGACTTGAGCTCAAGAGTCCTGGGAATAGCAATTACCTCTAGACCATCAGTCAACTCTGCAATCATCATTAAAGGGAACAATGCTAGGAGAGAATAGGTGACCATCCATCCCAACTGCTGACCAGTTGTCACTTTGGGCAGGTAGGTCCAAGAGCCCTGGGAGAAGGAGGACCACCCAGACCACAAGTCCTGCTTCCAGTCTCTGAAGCCATCATCTCAAGAAGCAGCCTCTGCAGAGATGGGACCGGCCAACTGCTTCTGTAGATGTTATAGCCTCTGCCTCAATTTGTCTCCAGAAAAGTCCGCAGCATCATCCAATGATTTGTCATGAGAAATGGGTATGATTTTATCAGTGCAAATTATATTTAAAAAGATGTTTTATCATCTTCTTTCCTATTGCATCCTAAGGACCATGGGGTTTCCTTCTGACTTGCACCAGAAATCTCTGTTATGTCTGCTCATTTGAACATGAAAACTCCTTGAGGATAAGGATTGTCTCTGTTTCAGTGTTTGATCCCCAGACTTCAACACAATGTAAAAACTTAAGCAATGTCTTTTTATTCAAAACATTTATGTATTCACTCTATGTATCATTCTCAGGCTTTCTCTACTGGAGTACCTAAAAGCCGACTACCACAAAATAATGACTCAATTTTATTTTAAAGAAGTATTTAATGAAAAATATTGGTCATGTGAACTGTAAGAGGAATTCTTAATGCCAAATATAGAAACTGAGTATAAGTTAAAACCTATCAAGCATATATAACTCTTCCTCTCTCTAAGATCAGGGAGGGAGAGAGGGAAGGAGAAAAAAAAAGGAAAAAGAGAGCACAGAAAGACAAATTCTCTTAAACCAGCAGCTGGTGATGCTGAGGAAGAAGAGAAATAATCTCAGAGCAAGAGAATACAAGATGGTAGGTTAGTGTTTACCTATATCTATATTTATCTAAACTATATTATCTAAACTTCCACTGACAGAGAGAGCTGAAAAGCAGAGCACTATTCTCACCTCAAATACTTAATAGTTGTTCGACCCTGGGAATGTCACTTAACCTCAGTATGCCTCAGTTTTCTCAACTATAAAATGGGGATAATAATAGCAACTACTTTCCAGAGTTGTTGTGAAGATTAAATAAGATAATATTTGTAGGCTCTGATTCTTATAATCTAGCCAATAGTTTACTAATGTTCAGACTCCTTAAGAGTCTGCCCAATATGATGGATGTTCTAATAAACCTTGTCTTTGGCTGAAAGAAGGCTTGGGTCAAATTCTTTCAGGAAGGACCCGTGTATTGTGATTTTGGGGTCCCAGCACCCCTGAACCTCTAAACCGCATCATTTTGGTGGCCCATCCGGGGAAACTGCCTAACCTCAACTTCTTCTCCAGCCAAGACTGGAAGGTATATAAGCCTCCTCTCCCTCCCTTTCTTACTCTGCAGTTGCGGTCACTCTCCAAGCACCAAGGCTTGGAGGTGCTTTTCGGGCAGAGAGTTATGAGGCTGTCTCACACTTGTCCTGACGCTCTCAGGCTCATGGTCCACTGGATCGCTTGAAGGCGATGGACCTGGGTATACCTTCCACAGCATAGAGGACAAGGACATATGCCCTATCTGGAAGTGTGTGCAATTCACTCAGTGTTAGGGAATTGGGGAAAACTGCAGTTGTTTTTTGGTTCCCTGAGGTTTACCTACTCCCTTCCCTCTGCACATCTGAATCCTCCTTCATGGAGGTTACAGGGAAAGTTAGAACAGATAAAAATATTCTGGAGGTTTTGTGATCATTCAGGAGTTTGGAACTCCTCCGTACAACCTGGTCACTCCCTTCCCTTGAGTCAAGAGGGTATCTGTTAACCCCTCTCATAGGAGAAGAGAGTTTCACCCTTTACCCCTCACTTTTGATTTTGCTCTCCCCAACCTGGGAAAGAAAGGAGAAGAAAGGGGCAGCAGTTAAAGTGTGGGCCCCCCTGGCAATGGGCTGGGGCCCTAGGGTAACCTTTGCCTGGGAGCATCACCCAGGTTCAGCACATCCTGCTCAAGGTAAAGGATCTAGCCTCTGAACTTATAAGCACGCTCTTCTTAAAGTTTTAGTTTTAACTGTTAATGATGCGATGTTGATTCTCTGTAAAGTAACTTGGAAATGCATTTGACAAAACTGAAGTCACTTGATTGGTAATGGGTTTGTTTCAAGTTTCAAATTGGTAAACTTTCTGTATCAGTTATGTCAAGCAACTTTTCATAATTAGGTTACCACTAAAATAATTTAGCTATTGTTGGTTATTGTTTAAATGTGTAAACTAGCCAAAAACCTTTTTTGGATTATGTATGGCTTGCTGAGAATTTGCAAGTGTATAGAAATCTGTAATGATTGGCTTTTTACACCAGGACAAATTTAAGTTTGAGATGTAAATCCTGGAAAAGTTTTTCCTAAGCTGTGATTAGTAAAACTTGCTGTTTGAGGTAAAAGCTCATAGGATTTTATTTTGAGTTGTGTGATAGGTCATAATCCATTGATAATCAATAATTTACCATCTGAGAGAAATCCCACAAGCTACTCAGAGAAGGTGATACTGGTGGGAAGTCAGCACTGGGAAAAGCTGAGAGGACAATTTTAGCCTTAGTCTAAGATGGGATCCTCCTGGCTCAGTTTCCCCATTATGTTCCTTTGAAAGGCGATGTTACCCACCTGGCCATTCCTGAGTCTGGCTATGAGGTGGATTTGATACTGCATGGTTGGAAAATTGAATTATCTGAATCCAAACAGAGCTAAGGATGTTTTATCCTCTCAAAGTTGGGCCCTAAATCTAGTCCCTGCTTTATATCTGGGCACTGCAGTTTTTTTCTGTCAGATTTGTGTCTTCCAGACTACAGGCCATTCACCTACAGTTGGTAGCAAACAGCGAGTACCAGCCAATGTCCCCCGTTGTTCCCTGAATGCAGCCTGTGCTTGGTTCCAGTCAACCTCCTCTTTGAGACCCCCTCGAGGCAGGGACAGTTCTACACCCCTTGCCAGCAGGAAGCAGTTTCAGAAGTTGAGACCTTCCCCCTTACTCCAAAAGAATTTGGGTCCCATTTGTTTGAGGGGGGAATGATGGAGTTGGGATATGGATCCCAGAAAGGAAAAATCCTGGACTTTCCCACATGGTCAAATCTCTGGCCTTTGCCAGAGGCTATAATCCCATCAACTGGCCTATCAATGTGGCTACACCCAATCTCCCCTCCATTGTCTTACCTTCCTATGGCCCCTGGCCATTTTCCACACTTAATCCTAGCTAGGCTCCATTGTCCAGGTCCCAGGAGTTCTGTTCATCCCAGTTTATTGGCCACTCCCATCCAGATCCCCCTAGGCCCCTCTTCCCATCACCCCAAACTACTCAGCCACTCCTAGATCCCTCCCATAGGTTTTCTGTATATAAGGTCCATCTTGTCTCCATTAAGAAGCTCTGATTCTTATGATCTAGCCAATAGCTTATTAATGTTCAGACTCCTTAAGAGTCTGCTCAATATGATGGATGTTCTAATAAATCTTGTCTTTGGCTGAATAATAAAAAAAAAGATAATATTTGTAAAGTGTTCTGCAAAACTTTAAGTGATATATAAATGCTAGGAATATTATACACATTGCCTAAGAACTAGGAAGCTCTGGGTTCAAGTCCCACCTTTGATGCAAAGCCCCTTAACATTTAAGTGTTCAACTTTGTAAAAATACAGAGAAGTCATAGACCCACAGTTGCAGAGGTAGTCTCCTTTACACCAATGAAGTCACAGGTCAAACTCATATTGTGTCTGTCTCTGTCTCTGCCTCTCCCCACTTCCTCCTCCTGTCTTCTCCCTCTATTCTCTCTGTCTTTTTCTCCCCCCTCCTTTCTCTCTCTGTCTCTTTCACTCTCTCTCTCTCTCTCTCTCACACACACACACAAACACACACACATACACAATGTATAGACTGTATCTATAACTAGTATGGTAGATACACACATGGACACACAGACACACCCCACTCTTAGAGTTGGAAAGATATTTGATCTGAACCTGTGACCCTAAGCCAAATAATGTTCACTTAACTTTTACTTCAATTAAAAATTGCAATTCAACAAACATTTAGTAAGGACTTACTATCTGGAAGGTTGTATGGTTGTGTGGTTTGTCCTTTGTCCTTGAAGAGGAGCATGACATCAGGAAAATGATGACAAGACTTGCATTTGACTTTGATTTGAGTGAGGGAGGGCTGTGCAAAGTAACCAGCCTCACTTTCTCCTCCACAGCCATCTGGGTCCAGTGGCCAGATATTCAGCAAGATGACTGGAGATGGCCCAGGATGCAGTGGGAGACCTTGGCCTTTTTAAGGTAAGGTCTTTTCAAGTTCTCACTTTGAGTGAGGCAATGCCCATTAAGTAAATAGGCCTCTTTAAGAAGTGAGTCAAGGGATGGACCCTTTAATAGAAAAAAAAATATCAAACTGGGAGGGGAAGATTCTCTGGTTTGCTGGCCAAAAGATAAACATTTAACTATTTACATTCACTCTGGGCCAAAAGTGCCTAAAAAATAACCATTAAGTGGTGGTTGGGCAGGAACCTATTGTTTTCTAATCTGCGAGATCCAGAGTGAATTAGGTTTAAGGCTTTGTCTTTGAGAAAGAAATCTAGACAGGAAACCCTAAATTAACTAGGTAGTTTTTGGCCATCAAAACTTACCTTCCTTTGGGAAGAACACCCTCAGGGGAGGGGATGTGAAGAAGTCTGCTGAGTCTTATGTACTGGTTGTGGTTTGTCCTTCATTCTTGAAGAGAACCATGACATCAGGGAGATGGTGAGGCTTTGCACTGGCCTTCCTCACTCAAATCAAAATCAATTGCAAGTCATGTAAATTGCCATGCTAGGCTGTGGGGATATAAAGCTACACATGCTACCAGAGAGGGGAGATTCTTAGAGCAAAACATTTGGTTATGACTTGTAACTTGAAAGGAAGAATGAGAACAAATATATTGAATTGAGTTGACTGAAAGTAATGTAGCTCAGGGTCACGTCATCTTCTGACCAGAGTAATAGGAAAAAAAAAAAAAAACCTGCCTTGCATATTAGTCTTCAAGCACAACACTATTGTCAGTGCCCACCTACCTGCTCTGAGCATTAGTCATTACCTCTGCTGTTCAAGTGTTTTCATAAAGAACTTTGCTTTTTTGCTTTGCTCATTATAACTGAAACTATTCCATGAACATTTGGTTCATAAACCATGTAGTTCCTAAAGAGTATGGTATCCTTCACATCAATGATTTGCTGAAACTTAGAATTCTAAAGCCTGTGGTTCTTAAAATGCACAATTCTTTGTCCTTCGAAAATATCTTGGTTTGCAGCAAATGAAACTCTTTTAAAAATGATTTTCTAGATTTATGAAACCTCACTGGGCAGATCCACAGATGACCAATTTTAACACAATTTAGGCCACTTTTCCACGTGCTACTTCTAAATTTGTCTGCAACACATGCACATTTTGCATCCCTTTCCCCTAAAGATTAAATAAAAAAAAACCCTTCTAAAACTTTAAAAATATGTAACATTTAACATCCTAAGTTTCATTGGTATATTCTGGGTCATGAAGTGTAGAAATAAGATGAGCCAGAGAAAGTGAGACTCTTGGGGAGAAAATTCTAGGACACTAACATGGATGAAATTAGACACTGATGATTTTACATAAAGTGAGTATTTCATGGTGTTTGCATATACCAGTGGGATACATACACCAGTATTATGTCAGCATTTATTAAAACTTTTATGCAGGAAAGGAAAGAAAATTTTAGCACTTAATCAATAATTTATTATGTCTTTTTATGAGGTTGGTAGCATTATCTAGCTTGCCTCTTCCTCACTTCTCAGGAAAAAAATATATATATTCCCTAAACACTTAAAGTATTAAAGATGCCTTTATATACTTCCTCTTACTTTCTCTGTCAGAGTAAGCAATTCGTACATTTGATTAGTCCACTAGTTTTGTGCCAAACTGAAAACGGAAGAGGAAAAGGCTATGAGTGAGTACGAGTAACTTCTAGGCTATCAGGGGTTTATCATTTTCATTTTATTTCAGGTCTGAAATCTGGAAGTCACAGAATCTCTGAACTGAAATAGATCTCAGAACTGACCCAGCCCAATGCACACATAAATAAGAAGTAATTTTGTAAGAATCCTAACTAGTGTTCATGCAGTCTTTTTTTTTTTTTTTTTTGAGACGTACACAATGGGGAAATTCACTACCTCTAGAGGCAGTCAATTCAACTTTGGAATGCTCTACTTGGAAAATTTTGCTAATATGGTAAAGCACCCTCTCTGGGCTACCTCCACAAATCAGCACTCACAGGATTTCAGGTTGGTTCCCTAGGATGGGCAACTACTATTTCAAGGACAAGGGGATTGTATAGACTTACACTGCTAAAACTATAGTTTGGAAAACAGCATCTCTGAGAAAATAATCAAGAGTGGAGATGATAGAGTGGCCAAAATCTCAAGAACAGAGAATGGAATAAGATCAACTTGTGCATTTATAAAACGCCTCCCCCACCCCATCACACACACACACACACACACACACACACACACACACACACACACACACACACACACACACACCCTAGGATGCAATATCCCAAAAAACATATTGGATCACAGGAGAAAGTGGGGACAAACTTAGAGTATATTGGTATTGACCAAGGCATCTTTGGTACTCCACAACCCAGATGTCCCTTTTCTTCTCATAGTATCTTCATGCTGCTCCTTCCCCTATCCTTTCTCCCTCTCCTCACCATGTGAGATGTCTCTGCTGGGCTGGTTTTTCAGCTAGGCTGCCTGTCTGCTCCTCTCCACATGCTGACTCTTGACTGCCAGAAGTAGTTCTCACTTGAATCCATAGTCAGCTCTCTTTTCTCCTGCCATAGATCAAGCTCCTTACTGTTGATCTTTACCCCCCAACTCTATGCCTCTCTGTACTCTAAATGATGCTGCCTTATGGTTAGGTAGCTCTAGTACCAAACATATCCAATGGGGAAAGGAGAAAGAAGTTGTTCTCCTGCTATCTCATGTTGCCCTCTGATAAAGATGTAGTTGTCACATTCCTCAAACTTATTTTCTTCTTGTAGTATCACAACTGCATTCATTGCTGGTGGCTTTTAAAAGGCTACTATATACATAGCCAATCTTCTGTGAGCAAATGGCAAGCTCTTTTTTCAGTTCAACCAGGGAAACTTTTTCATACTTCATAAAATGATAAGAAGACAGAGAAGTTTGCACATAGTTCAATGCTTCCATCTTCTCTGCAAATTCCCTCATTTCTTGCAGTTACATCAACTAGGCTGGGCTAGCTATTCCACCTATTAAATATTTGCTATTCTCAGCACATCAACTATGATACTTTTTGGCACATTGCCCATATTCCTAATTCAGGATATTTCAAGCATTGTCTATCTGAGTGACTTTCCCAGTGCCTTGTACTAAAAAAACCTCACCAAGATCCATGTCTCTTTCCCCTGCTCCAAGCCACACTAATATCGAGCTCAATCAACCTCTTTGTAATGAATCCTTTGCTTCTATTTCTATCCTAAGACCAAGCAGTACATGTCTTACGTCTCCTAATCTTTTGAGTACTCAAAGCCAACTCTTTTGTTACTCCTGAGTCTTTTCATTTGTAGGTTAAACATACTCAGTTTTCTCAGTCAGCCTTCATGATCTGAAGGCCCTTCACCTCCTCTCAATACTTTCAAGCTTATCAATGTCCTTCCTCAGATTTGGCACTCATAATTGAAAAGAATACTCCAGATGGGATCTGACAGGCACAGAATATGGTAAAACTATCATCTTCATAGATTGAGATACCATTTCCATTTCCTTTTCTGTCTTTCCCTTTCTCTTTCTCAGCATTGTTTTATATTCTATGTGAGATCCAAATTGCAAATATGGTCCTTATCTTCAAGGATCATGTCGGCTGGCTGGGGAAATAAGATGGACATAAATAGGAACTAGAGAAAAAAATTTAAAAATATATAAACAAATGCTGGAATAAATAAATTTATATAATAAATTCTGTAAGTGAGTGAAAGGATAAGAAACCAATTTGTTTCCCAAGGGTACTCAAGAGTCAAGAAAGGAAGGCTTCATAAAGTAGATGGTACTTAAAGAAGCCTTTTAAGATAGTAGAGAAGCTTGATTGACCAAAATAATCTTTTCTTTACTCCTTCCTTCCTTCAATCATTTATTTGTCTGTTTATTTGACGTATTTATTTCTTTATTTTTTTGAGACTCAATGAATTCCAGGGAAAGCAAGAGCATAAAAAAGACATCAGATTAAGTATTGATAGAATATATAAGAACTTACCATTCCATGTATCCTCACCAATCAGAGTCAACTGTACCTACCTGCAGTTTTAATTCAGTGCACATGATGAGATCAGTGTTTGATTTTGGCACAGGGCTGAACCAAACTTTGTCTCAAAATAAAGTTCTCCTAATTCACTTTTCTCCTTGAAATATGGCTATTTTGCCTATCCTGATATCAGATACTTTCCTGGTTCTTAATTTTTAGGATTACCAAATTTTCTATAAAGATCCTTAGGGTTCAACTAGTCCAATTTACTCATTTTACAGGAGAAGAAACTGAGGCTCAGAGATGTGAAATGATTTGTCGAGTAATTAGTTGCACCAATAAAACTAGAATATCTCACTTTCCAGTTTACTTCTAAATTCAGTGTTATCTGTGGCCCACTTACCAGGACTCTTGAGCCCTTACCTGCAGTTACCTCTGATAATTTACATACTTCTTGACTTTTTTTCATCATTGTCTATATTCCTGCTGTTTTGTTTGTCCCTGACTTCTAATAACCATGCTCCTTTGTACTCATGTCAGACTCTCCAAAACTTGGTGTGATTAAATGTAATACATGAAGGCACATAATAATTCAGTTAACAGATAATTTTGATGAATGAGTTATAGGAAAGTATCTAATATAGCAAGAAGGAGCCATAAGATATGATTCCTCTTATTATGCACATTTGACTTATACTGTAATTGAGTTGTCAACCCATAATTAAGCTTGCTTTTAAATGTTTTTGCTTTTTAAATTTTGCTCCTATTTAGAGTATACCCTCGCTTGCTTGTACAACAGCTGCTAAAAATCAAGATGAATACAAGCAGAACTCTTGAGAAACACAAAACATCATTACATCCCATTCCCTAAACACAACCTATTTACTGCAGAAACCAAATTAAACACCATTAATATGTGCATCTATGCAATGAAGATTTCATGAGATTTAAGTATTTCACATTGAAAAATGCTACTTGACCCAAGTATTGGATGCCTTTATTACAATTAAATGTCTTCAGTTCACCAATATGATCATTAATTGCAAATTCATGTCCCTTGCACCACATGTTGACAATTCTGTGAGACAGTTACTCTATTTGAGTATTCTGATGAAGCCATTTGGATTGAATGGGTCCTTATTTCCAGGATAATTTTAATTCTGTAGAGTCTACTAAACTACCAAGAAAAAAGGCTAAATAAAAAGTTTTGTTACAAACAATGTGGGGAGAATGTTTTTGTCATATGAAATATGTAATATGGGAATGATTCAGTGTCTTAAAAATTAAAAAAAATTAGAGGTACACAAACAAATGGACTGAATAATTCTTCAAGTTTTTAAACTCACTTTAATAAATTAAAATCTTCCTCTAAAGTCTCTTTGTGGCATGGGTATTATCCTAGATACCTAAAGGCTATGCTAGCAGAACTCTCTAATATCCTACCAGACCACAAAGGTTCCAAGTGACATTTGCTCTCATACTTGTATGTTTGTTCTCTGAGGCCCAGCCTAGCTAAGTCTAGAGAAACTCATGACCAAGTTGACTATGGAAGATCATGGAACTACTCATAGACATTAAGTGGCCCCCATAGCATTACCAATTAATTCATTCACACCTGAGCTCTGGGTCTACTTGGACCCCTGTACTATTTGAATATAAATAATCTCATGAAGTTGCCCTCAGTTTCTAAGGTTGGGAAAAAATTTGACACATCTCTGGACTTATACATATGACAAAAAAGAAGATTCTAGCAGGAGCATTCCAGCAACTACTTCAAGATTTAAGTTTCAGGAATTCTTTGAGGAGGTAGATCCCTTGCACCTTTCAGAGGGCAGCAAGATTGAGCATGGAAGCATGTTACACTATCTCCTCCCTGACCCCCCCCCTTCCCGCCACACTTAATATGCCTTTGATGTGACTAGACTAGTAACAATGCATCCAGATAGGAAATTAACCATGATGAGGAAAAGAAAGCTTCAGGCAATAGGCCCTTTCCAGGGCAAGAAAAGGACTCTAAAAGGGTCCCAACTCTTGGATCCAAGCAAAGAACTATATACCTAAGGGGACCTTTATGAGGACTCTAGAATAGAGGAAAAGAACTTCTATCCAATGAAGAACTGTACATCACAACTTCGCCACATGAGTTCCCTAATTTTCATCCTACTTGTATATATTTGTTGGAAAATATACCTCAGACTTTGTTGGAGAATGTTTTGTACCAACTCTTCTTAATATGCAACCTTAGTAAATATCCCTAACTAAAACCAAGTGGGCCAGCTAGGTGGTGTAATGGATAGAGCGCCACACCTGAAGTCAGAAAGACTCATCTTCTGGAGCTCCAATCTGTCCTCAGATACTTACTAGCTGTATGATCCTGGGCAAGTCACTTAACCCTATTTGTCTCAGTTTCCTCATCTGTAAAATAAGCTGGAGAATGAAACGGCAAACCACTCTAGTATCTTTGTCAAGAAAACCCCAAATAGGGGTTGGGCAGGACTGAAACAACTAAACAAGAACAACAGCAACAAAAGCCAATTAATTCTGGCCGTCCAATTTACATAAGCCCCGTGGAAGAGGGGAAATATGAACTACAGTACCAGAAAACTTCAATCAACCTCACAGAGTTACTTCTAGAACCCTAAAGGGAGAAGTAGTCAGCCACCCTCTGGGGACCTAATCTGCTTCAGAGAGTGAGAGATCCCAGGAATGATATTATACCAGCATCAAGGATGGAACCCCTCTTTCCAACTTCCCTATTCCAGTTAAGGATATCACCATTTTTTTCAGTCTCTCAGGTTCATAAACTTGGTATTATCTTTAATTCCTAAGACTCCATCATCATAGACAGACAGACAGACAGACAGAGACAGGAAATCACTAAAAAATTCTTGCTATTTCAACATTCTTAGCATGTTCTACTCATGCAGTTGTATTAGTGTGGTGACAGAGCAGGTTCTTATCATCCTTTGCCTAGATTATTGCAAGAGCCTCCTTGATCTTTCAGCCTGTGTCTCCATGTTTCAGTCCATTCTTCAAGCTGCTACCTACGTAATTTTCTTTAGGCACACATCTAAGCATGTGACTTTCCCAATGCCTTCCTATTGCCTTTAGGCTAATAAATAAATAAATAAATAAACTCCCCTGTTTAGCTTGCAAAGCCCTTTATAATCTAAATTTATTTTTTTTAAGTCTCCTTGTACATCACTTCCTGTCCTTGACTCTACCCAAACTGAGATCTACCCAAACTGCCTTTTCCTCTGTTCCTCATGTGATACTCATCCTCCTATCTCTGTGTCTTCACTGGCTGTCCCCTAGTCTTGAGATGTCCTGAGTCCTCCTCCCCTTTGCCTCACAGAAAGCCTCTCTTGATGCCACCTTGCCACAGGAAGCTTTTTCTGAGCTCAGTTGCATGTGTCCTTCCTCTCAACCTGCTTTATATTTTAACTTTGTCCTTACTTTTATTCTTTATACATACTTACTAGTATGTATGTTCTTTATATTTATTCTGCACTTATAGATACATACCTGTATACCAAAATTACATATCCTTGCTATATAATTACTAGAATATAAGCTCCTTGTGAGTAAAAATGGTTTCTCACTTTATTTCTATTTACAATGCCTAGAAGAGTGACTGACACGTAGCAGGGCTTAATAAATACTTGTTGATTAAAATTTCTTGGTGACAAATCTCTTCTTCCTCACACCCCTTTTTTTCTGGATTACCTCACCAAGATAAAGTGCCAAGGAGAGTGAAATGATTTGGAATTCCATTTTGTTTAAAATTTAAGTAAAAGTTAGTCCTTTTAGAAAAAAATTGTCAATGTTGCTTTTCTACCACCACTCCAAAAAAGAAAAATCCATTTCTGTTTCTTTTTTAATAATCTTGCTAAAGCCACAATTCTCCAATCACAGGACAAATGTGGCTTCCAGCCAAGATGACACATTCATTTTTGTTCTGCCCAAGTATGTCTTCAGTTGTCTGTACTTGTAAATGGCATAAGGTAAATAAATAACTCTGAATGTAAAAATTCACATCGCTACAATAGCTTTGATACCTCTCATGTCAAGGACTTCAAATTACTTTTCCACGAACATTAACTATTATGCCTTACAGGACTGATAGGATCTCTATGAAGCTGAAATATAAGCAGTAGATCTGAGAAGGGTGTTGATTACCATAAATAATACAGATGCTCAGGCACTAAGCACCCTGTACATGGTGTGTCATTACTAAGAAATGACAAATTTCTTATAACTTACAAATTAATGAGCAATGTTGAAAATATAACATCAACCCAGCCCTTTCAAACACTATTTTTAAGACTCAAAAGCATCATTTTCCTTAAGAGATGTCAGAAATAAAATGTGAATTTATTTCCACAATAACCTTTTGTTGTTTGGTAGTCAGATTTAGCTTATGGAAACTTTAAGATTCTAGGATGTGTCATTTGCCTTCCTCATCAAAGAGAAGGATAAATTCTTTCTGGTTGAAATAAAATATACTACTTGTTCCCCCTATCTCAAATAGAGTAGAGGACTCCCTATAAACATCTTCTCTGCCTCCTCTGGCTTCCTTCAGGGTTCAGATTCTGGAAAATGCCTTTCCCAGTCCTTAATCTTAATATCTTCCCTCTGAGATTACCACTAGTTTATTCTGTTTACCTCTAGCTTAAATATAGTTGTTGGAATGTTTTCTCCCCTAGCAGACCATGAGCTTCTTCAGAACAAGTACTGTATTTTACCTTTCTTTATATCCCCACTAGTACAGTGCCTATCAGATAGTAGGTGCTTAATCAATGCTAGTTGATTGACCTATATCCTTATTTAGTTTCTCTCTCTATCTTTAATCAAAGACTCTGTGTATGGTAGGGGTAGTATCCTAACCCTTGGCCCCATGAAAATTAGGTCCATTTTCCTTTAAAAGGCTGGCTCAGGTGACTAAAGATTCAGGGTCATGACCTGAGTCACAAACTAGTCATAAGATGCTTGGCTGGTGCACCATGATGAGCAACTCAGGAAAGTGAGCTTTGATTAATTAAATAAACTCAAGGGGTCCTTAGTGCCTATACTTGTTGAATATCCTTCTCCTATGACTCAGTCAATTGCTTTTGGTTGACTGTTGAATGACCTACTAATGTCTCACTTTGCCCTAATATCAAATCTAAACTACCTTGGAACTAGCCTGACAAAAGCCCTGCCCACATTAAAATAAATAATAACTTACATTTATATTCATTATTTCAGTTTTATTCAAGAATTTTGTGAGGCAGGAACACTAGGTATTATCATCCTCATTTAACAGATAGAAATGGAGGCTTACAGTGACTTGTCCATGGTTAGAAAGCTGGCAAAAATCAGAGGTAGGATTTGAAACCAGGTTTTTCTGACTCTAAGAGGAGCACAGTATTACACGTCACCTAGCCTCCCTAAGGCAGATATACACCTCAATCAAATTTCCATTTACTTCACTTTTTTTAATTTTTTTTTTTTTTAGTGAGGCAATTGGGGTTAAGTGACTTGCCCAGAATCACACAGCGAGTGAGTGTTATGTGTCTAAGACTGGATTTGAATTCAGGTCCTCCTGACTTCAGGGACTGAGCTTTTTCCAATGTGCCCCCTAGCTGCCCCTAATGTGCCCCCTAGCTGCCCCTCATTTGCTTCACTTTTGCCCCTCACTAGACATATACAACATTATCCATATGAAATCAGCAATACTAGTGTCCTACAGATGTCCATTAGTGTCCAATATGATTTTGGTATATAAAGGGAAGGGGGAAAAACCAGAACTATCTTCCAGATATAACAGCATTAATATCATACCCATCCTATAACCAAAACAATAATAACTGAAATTTACATAGCTCTTTATAGTTTTAAAAGTGCTTTATGAATATTATCTCAGTTAAAACTTTTGATTCCATGACTGCTAGTACAACATGTAGAAAGAACACAGAACTTGGAATCAGGAGACCCAGATTCAAATCCTCCTTCAGGTAATTATTGTTTATGACTATGGACAAACTCTTACAGCCTCAGATACCATTTATGTAAAATGTGGGTATTAATATTTGGACTACTTCCTTTACAGCCTTAGGGGTTGGGGGAGTGCAGTACTTTGTAAGCCTTACTTGAAACACACTATCAATGAATAGTTTTTATTATTATATCATGGTGCCTGAAATGCCTTTACTTTCAAACTGAGACCTTTTCCTCATCCTTCTAGTTACTATTGCCCTCCTTCTTTACATATAAATGTAAGTTGTTATTTATTTTAATCTGGGCAGGACCTTTGTCAGGCTAGTTCCATGGTAGTTTAGATTTGATATTAGGGCAAAATGAGACATTAGTAGATCATTCAACAGTCAACCAAAAGCAATTGACTGAGTCATAGGAGAAGGATATTCAACAAGGATAGGCACTAAGGGACACCTTGAGTTTATTTAATTAATCAAAGCTCAATTTCCTGAGTTGCTCATCAAGTCAAGTCAACATCTGTTAAGCACCTACTACAAGCCAGCTAGGTAGTACATAGAGTGCTGGTCCTAGAATCAAGAAGATATGAGTTCAGATCCAGCCTCAGATGCTTACTAGCTGTGTGACCTTGGGCAAATCACTCAATCCTGTTTACTCTTTGTCTCAGTTTCCTCATCTGTAAAATGAGCTGGAGAAGGAAATGACAAACCACTCCAGTATCTTTGCCAAGAAACCCCCAAATGGGTTAATGAAGAGTCAGATATGACTAAAATAACTCAACTACAACAATGTGCCAGGCTGGAGATATAAATTAAGGCAAAAATAGTCCCTACTCTCAAGGAGCTCATGGGATACCATATGTAAAAACTGTATACAAACAAGATACATCCAGGATAAACTGAAGGTAATCTTAGAGGGAAGGAACTAACATTACAGAGGACCTAGCAAATCTTGCGGAAGGAGAGACATTAGCTGAGATTTGAGGGAAGACTGGAAGTAGAGATAAAGAGGGAGATAATTCCAAATATGGGGGACAGACAGTATTTTGTATACATTTGGTATTTACTTACCTATGTGCCTATGTTACCAGTACCATTTTGCCTATCGCCCCAAAGAAAGTAAGCAGCAGAAAGTCAGTGACTACTGCATCTGTCTTTATCCCTAGCACTGACAATAAAGTCTGGCACATTGATGGGGCTCAATAAAGGGTTCTGAATGAATAAATGAGTTCCTATTACAATAATCACCCCTCTTCAGATTAATGTTTCAAGGAGATTTTAATGAAAAACTAGGTCTGATAAGTGTGGTACATTAACTGTGATCCTAACTTTAGCAAGGGAGAGAAAAGTTCTTTGGCTACTAGGCACAAGCTAAGCACATTTTAAAAGTGTAGGAAATCAGAAATAGTTCATGAACAGAAATTTTTGGACAACAAGGAGTGTGGGTATTTTTGTGGGTGGTAAACTGGGCAACTTTAGGAAGAGAAAGGAAAATCATAACACTGAGTTAGGTGTCCAAAAGACAAAGATTGCCTATTTGCAAATCTACATAAGGCTAGGCCAGTGAGGGTGGGGTGATAGAAAGGAATATTAACATAAGAGAAGCTAATGAAAGAAAGAAGGTGTAACTTACAAAGTGCACACAGGAAAATAGGAAAACAATTAAAATCAATATTTTAAAAAAAAGGACAAAGAAAAGTGCTGTGCCTATATGATATGGGAAAGGCAAGCTGATGTAAGGTAAGAGAAGATATTACAGGCATTATTGCTTTCTATTTTTAAAATATCTAATGTTACATAAAAATTGAATTGTGAACTAGAAATAGACAACACAAGTTTGGAGAGTCAAACAGAGTAGTTAGAGCAGGTGAAAGAAGGATGAAAAAAAATGTTCAAACAATCTAGGTATCTTCAATATGGAATAGAGTCTCTTCCTCTATTTGCATGTTGAATTCCTACCCATCCTTTAAAGTCCAATTCACATCCTGACTTTTCCATTAAATCTTTTTTTTTATCCTCAGTGGATGTTCACAATCATTACCTCTTCCACTATCACCCCATCATTTCTGTATCTAAGCTTTGTGTCTCTAATGTATCTGTAATAGAATATCATATACTATAGTTCTGGGTGTCTGTGTTTAGGGGATCAGGGACAGATCAAAGACCTCGGGACGCAAAGCCCGATAAATGATAATGAACCTGTGAGCTAAGATTTGAAAAATAGTTGGGATTTCAATAGTAGAAAATTGGTTATCTCTGTGTGTATAGGGATTGGAAAAAGATTCCAAAGAATTGAAATCGCAAAAAACAAAGGTATGTCATAAGACAGAAATAAAATAAAAACAAAGTATATTCAGGACACAAGGAATATAGACTAATTCAAAACTTGGGTTCTTCTTGTATAATACAGTGAGATAATTAGGGGCTGCACTTTGAAAGGCTTAGAAAGATAAACTCAGCAGATAGATTTTATCCTATAGGCAAGAAGGAACAAGTGTCAATCACAATGACAATTTAGAAGATTAAATATGGTCATACATGCATGATATGTATGACAGGAGAGAATCCAGCAATTTAGAGACATATGTGGATCATACTATAATAGTTTATTCATGACAGAATAAAGTCTTGCATGGTAGAAAGATCACAGGATCAGAAATTAGGAATCTTAGGCTTTAGCCAAATTATGGCACTGCCTAGCTATTTGAGGTTAGCTAGGTGGTGCAGTGGATAGAGTTCTGGGCCTGGAGTCAGGAAGATCCATCTTCCTGAGTTTAAATCTGGATTCAGACACTTACTAGTTGTGTGACCCTGGGCAAGTCGCTTAACCCTGTTTGCCTTAGTCTGTCATCTAAAAAACAAGCTGGGGAAGAAAATGGCAAACCACTCGTATCTTTGCAAAGAAAAACCCAAATGGGGTCATGAAAGATTGGGCACAATTGAAATGATTAAACAACAAAGCTATTTGACCTTTGGATGAATCCCTTCATCCCTACGGGCCTCAGTTTCCAATTCTAAAAGATGAAGAGAATTCAATGACCTTTAAGGTCCCTTTTACCTCTGTGGTTCCATAGTTCTACAGTGGCAGAACAGAAATGGAAATGAAGAGACAATAATGAGAAACATCATAAAGTTGAATCTACAAGACTTGGACAGGCAGAGACTAAGGGAATAGAGCAGGATAAGGAAAAAAAAAACAACTCCCATAATTCCAACTTGTGTGACTGAGAGAATGGTGGCCATTAAGAGAATCATAGAATGCAGCTACAGAAGCTAGTTTCATAAAGCAGATGATGCCTGTCTCTCAGCAATCTTATATTTCTTTAAGATGCCCAAATGTCATCTTCTCCCTGCATTTTTTTCTAATTACCTCCCTTATAATGCTTGCCTTACAGTGTTTTATCTGAGTTTATGCTGTATCACTCTAGCAGGATTTAGGTTCTTTGAGGATAGACAGTATTCTCCTTTTATGTTTGTATCTAAAAAACCTAAAGAGTACCTTGAACCTAGTAGAAACCAATTAATATTTGTTGAATTTAACTGAATGTCTGTTGACTGGTGAGGATATCACTTCAAATAACTATACCTTTAATATACAAAATTAAGTATTTGAAACTTAAATTTGTTATGGAGTTAGTATTTGTATATGGAGCATGGAATTGTGTATAACAATACAGAAATTGTTAAAAGAGGGACCATTGGACCCTGAGCCTCCTTTGAAATAGCATGCCTCCCAGGATCTAGTATCTAAAGCAAGGCTATACCAAAGATCCTTAGGACAATGTAAAACTGTATTTTAAATGTAACAGGTGATATTGTTTTAGTTTCAAAATATAGAAAGAATAAAATATCTAATTTCCTTATACAATATGCAATCAAATATAATGGAAATTTGGTTGGAAATCAATGCCCATTCATTGAGGAATGGCTAAACAAATTATGGTCTATTAATGTAATGGGATATATTACTGGGTAGAAGGAAATAATGAAATGGACCTTTTCAGAGGAAATGAGGAAGACATTACAGATGTGATGCAGAATTGGAGAGAGTAGTAAGAGGACAATAATATATATGATGACAACAGCATTACAGAGAAACATCAACTTTGAAAGAGTAGAGAATTCTGATCACTCAGATGATAAACAAGAATGTATAGGACTAAAGATATAACATGTTATCATTATCTTTTTTTCTTTTTCTAATTATCAGTAAGAGTATAGGACAATATGAGAGAGAGATAATAAGTGACTGTAGAAATAAATTAATATATTTTTAAAAGTAAGTTACTGCTAACTACACCTCCCTCACTCATCTTCTTATTTTGCCACCCCAGTATCACCTCCTACTTTACACCACTCCCTAAAAAAAGAACAAAAATAAGTGTCATACCTTCTGTTATGACAATTAATTGTTTCCAAAAAAACCATGAAAGACTCACTTTGGAAACATATATAAAAAAAATATACTTGCTAATAATCTATTCCTTTGAACTGTATACACAGTAGAGGCAAGCCAGTACCCTTAGGGGCTTGTGAGTGAGTCATTGACTTAGAACAGAATTAGGCTTTAATGTAACAGATTTCTTTTCCTGTATATATTGTGAACTAGATCACCTTCAGAAATGTTGAATAAAACTAAAGCTGGTAAACAGTTTGTTTGTTTGTTTGTTTGTTTTTGACCAAGAAAAAAGGCTACTTTCTAAGCATTCTACTGAAATTTGCTTACAGCTCAAAAAAAAAAAAATTAAAAAGATTTACCAACTGACTAAACCCAGGCAATTTCACTCTTACATGCATACTTGGTACTTAATACATTGCTGGACCCACATCTTTCCACTGGAGTTAGCTAGAATTTTTACATTCTGGTCCCATAAATAAAGAGGCAAAATTCACAGAAGGAAAAAAAAATACTAAGACCCATTTAATCATTACTCTTTGCTCTCATAATATCTTATTTTTGCCTTGAACTTTCACTGACTCAAAAAATAGTTCTGCACAAAAAATGGGTATGGATAGCATAGCAAGAAATGAAAATCCTGCCCTCAGGGAATATATAGCACTCAAGTATTAAATACAAAAGAAATCTATTCTGAGCTATAGTGTATAAGGTGAAAAAAAGACATTCAAAATATATTGAGGCTGGCACTCATGAAAAAAAGGGGAAAAAAAACTTTGATCAGGCAGCAACACTCATAACCATCTTTCCTACTTTTGATCCATGTAGCTATAGTTCTATTTCTTAGTCCTCAAACAATAAGTGACTGTTCAACTCTAGCAAAGTATTCAAAATTCAGATACCATTTCTCATGTTTCTCTTATGAACTTTACATATAAGGTAAAATTTGCCAAGCTCGTTAACAATAAAAAAAATAATATAGAAAGCTCCTTTTTTGTTGAAACTTAACTTTCTTCCATCACTTCCACTGTTAAGTATAATTCTCATTCAGATTATTTCTTATAAGCACAAGAGGGCAGGAACCAGTTTTGTATTTGACTAATGGCTATGTTTGACTGGCATCTATTTTTCTTCAGTCTTCTAGAATCATCCTTTAAAAACATATACTAAGTGCTTAGTATTGTCAACTCTTGAGCAGTGATTGTGATGGGGAAGAACGATGATACGGATATTCAAACACTGTCAATAGTCCAAAAACCATCTAGGTTTGGCTTTTGAATATACTAAGTAGGGGGTTTTGTTTGTTTTCAGAAAATTTACCAATTATATTTGGCTTGGACTAGTTATTAAAATTAGTTTTTGTACGCTGAACACATTCCAGCATTGGAACAAGAAGCCCAGGAATGTACCGAGGAAAAGCTGGCCTAGGCTTAAAAAACTGGCCTTGGATGATCTACAGAGTAGAATTATTTCTCCCTCACATCTGATAACGCACAGCCTTCCAATTCCTCAAAATGTGGTTCAAAGCTTACCAAATCAACGAAGCTTCTACTAATTCTAGGGCATCCCCAAATGCTAAGCAAATTAGTTTGTATGTGTCATGGCTAAGCAACAAATAAATCACTATTTTGGATGCTGTTTATGTTCCTATCGTCAGTTAATTTATTCAAGGAAGAAGTTATGCTGTCATGAAATAATTGGTGCATAGCATGCCATCTAAGTCCAAACTGTGTCCCTACCACTATTTAGCATAATGTTCTTCATAGAGTCAGTACTTTTAATTTAATTTTTAAAAATTAATTTTATTTAAATTTAATTAAAATTTTTTAAATTTAGTTTTAATTTTTATTGAAAGAATGAGAAAATTAAGATTTATTTAAATTTTTCACATCTTAAACTTTCCAACATGGAATTAACTATCCATGTAGTAAATGTGAGCTTAGGTAGTTATTTCACTTCTTAGTTGAGGGATTGAAACAGGACAGATTTATAAACCTGCCAAATTTTTTGGCATAGATCTGCCAACTTCCAAGTACTTCAAGGCTTTCATATCTTAACATATCTTTGGTCTCCTCTACCTGGGTTTTCCCTCCAATGTGTTCTCCTCTTGTCATTGGATGGGAAACCTATAGACCTGGTTGACCAGTACATCTACTAAACAGTGAGAATAGAAAATGAATGAAGTCTAGAATTGAATAGGAAAAGCATGAACTGAAATATTTTTGAGAAACTGTGGAAATGTTTTAATGACCTTAAGCTTTTCTCTAAAACAATGGTTTTTATTTTTAATATTAGTATTATGGTGAGTCATAGCAAATGGGATAAGAAAAATATTTGGCATTTGTAGAGAAATTTAAAGTTTGCAAATGTTTTATGTACTTTATGCCTTTTGAGAAAGGAAGGGAACAAATATTTATCCACCACCTAATATGTGCCAGGCACTATGCTAAGGACTTTTTTACAAATTGAATTTCATATGATCCTCATAACAATCCATGAGGTAAGTGCTATTATTGTCACCATTTTATAGGTGAGGAAACTGAAACAAGCAGAAGTTAAGTGACTTGTCCATGATCTCACAGCTAGGAAGTATCTGTGGCTGAATTTGAACTCTGCTCTTCCTGACTCCAGACTCAGCACTCTATCTACTTATCTAATACCCCACCAGCTACCTCTGTTTACCAAGAATTAGGGATATTTGTCCAGTTAATGAACATAATTTTTCATTTGATAAGAGTAGAGATGACTTATTTTTTTTAATTGTAGACAGTTACCTTAATCATCTGCTATAATAATAACATTGCACATAAATTTCCAAAATCAGTAGCAGACACATAGAAAGTTGCCTGTATCTTCACAATTGGCATGCCACTATATTTTATTCCAAAGAGGACTACAATGAAAACTTATCTAAATATTGACAATGTTGAGTCACTTAAAGATAACCTTTTCACTTATGGATATTCTTTTTTTTCTTGATAAATGTATTTCAATTGAAGATTTGACTTTTGAATTTTAATTACCCTAAAATTTGAAGTTTTCTAACTTTTTGGAAGAAGAACCTGTGTCCCCTTTTTGGGCCTGCCTATTTTCAGCTGAAGAGAGTTAGTTGTTCACATGGATCACTTGGGAAAAATCAAGGAAATTAAAATATATCAATACTTGCCACTAAAATTACCACCCTCTACAATGACATTTTCTCTCTAATTCTCACTTTCTACAAGGTGTTTCAGATAGATATTGACTCATATTAAACAACCACATTTGACTGGAAATGCTAATGATATTGCTTGTGAAGTGTGTGGGAGGGCAGAACAGGGGAAAGGGAATGTTAAAATCTATATTGCATCATCTGAGTAATCAAAGGTTTCCCAAATCATTGTCTCCTAATATAGGACTGATACATTCCCACTATTCAATCTGTGAATGTGCGGGTAATGGGATGCTGCAAGTCATTAGTAACTCTGCAATGCTGCAAAGGTGATTTGTATACTGCCAATTGTACAAGATTGACATTTATAAAAACGAGAGAATACCTATTGCCTAATAAAACCTGTGAGGAAAAATACCCTAAAAGATTGTTGTGCTTCTAATCAAAAGGCACTGGATGGAAGTAGAGGAAATTTAAAAAAAACTCTTTCCTTAGGCATTCCTATGCTATTTTTAGGTTTTTGTTATTCAGTTCAGCTTAGGTCTACTCTCACTTTTAATGGTTTTGGAAGTTTCGACTTGCATAGAAATTATACTCAGTGTACTTTAAAGTTACTTTACTTTCCAAATAGCACATTCTTGGAACAGTATAAATATTGCACATACATATACAACACAGCTCACACCCCAGCGTTGCCAAATGCCCAACCTGTGCTTTGTTAATTTATTTGTTAATGTTGTTTGATGCACATATAGGCAAACTAATGTCCCAATTAGAGCTTAAAGCATCTCTGTGGACTTCAGAGCACGCCCATTAGGCATCATGGTGCAGTAGAAGAAACTATGGATTTGGAGCGAGAAGACCTGGCTTAAAATCCTAGCTCTGCCACTTGCTGCCTGTATACTTTAGAAAAAATATGTAACCTCTCATAGCCTCAGTTTCCTCAACTATAAAATGACTAGGTTGGATTAGATGATGCCCAAAGTCTTTTTCTTGTTCTAAATTTTTTGATCCAGTCAGTATAGTGGCTGGATGAACTTCCATGTTTATAAAATTGTCACTTTGAATACTTCAAAATCTGGTTAGCTTTTAGAAACAAAATAAAATCATTAACAGGGGTATTAGAAGTACTGTCATCTGTAATTCTCTTTACTACTGATCTCTGCTAAGGCAAGTCACTGCTTTCTAATTTCCCTAGTCTTATCTGGTAAATGTGCTTATTGTTCCCATATCTTCTTTATTCTTTAGTATAGCTAATATTTTCAAATAAAACAACCATGAAGGTTTATGAATTATAAAACCATACTAAAGATGGATAAGAAAAAAATCAAGATGAAGATAATTTCCTGAAAATTGCTTAAACCTTAGGAGGGGCCCAAAATCACCCTATCGCTATACCACCCTTCTAAAAGGATTAAACATCACAACATTTTTTTTTTTCTGGAGAAAAATTTCAATCTGCTGTCATTCTTTTATATGTCTCTGTCAAAAATTTTAAAAAGAAAGTCCTTTACTTTTCAGATTCTCATACCCTCAATCCAGTAGTTTTGCCTGGGCTCAACTCAGGTGCTGCCTCTTCTATGAAACCATGCTTGAGCTGACAAGTTCTCATGTAAGTGATCATTTCCACTTTAAATCCGTGTTTAGAATTCTCCTGAATTTTCCTCTTTTGTACTTATCTCACTCCCTCTTGTAACATAGGTACTTAAGTACATCACTCCTTTACATTAGAAGGTTGAATGTTGGTCTTCTTCCATTGCCTGCCTTCATCCACTACATCATGATGCTTCTCAATAGTAAATTAATGAAAATGATGGAATTAATTAACATATATGCATGAATGAATGATCTGGCCTACAAAGGTGAAAGCATAAAAAATTTGCATGTATGTATCATATTGTTTTGGTACAGTTACATTTATGATAACATTTTGTAGCTTGTTGCAGTCTATTATGTATTGTCTAAAATTCCTGGCAGAGAAATCATTATAAATTCAATCTGCCCAAAATGGAAAGCTGTATTTTCCAGCATGGATTCATGTATAAACAATACCCAAGATTACTCTTAATTACTGGCCACTTATTTAACAAAGTTGAGAATTTCACCACTCACTTATGATGAAAGGTGCTGTCCATCTCCAGAGAAAGAACTGGTAGAGCCTGAATGCATATCAAAGATACTTTTTTTTACTTTATTTTTCTTGGATTTTTTGGTCCATGTTTTCTTTCATAGAATGATTTACATGGAAATGTGTTTTGCATGACTACACATGTATTAATATAACTATGTCAAATTGCTTGCCTTCTCAATGGGGTAAGGGAGGGGGAGAGAATTTGGGACTCAAAATTTGAAGAAAAAGAATATTGAAATTGTTTTTACATGTAATTGGGAAAATAAAATATTAAAAAATGGAAAAAAAAAAGGAAGCAGGGAAGTGCACCACTCAGGTAGATCTGTAGCAAACTTGTTATGGCTTATCTAGCTTTTGGCCTGAGTGGTATAAACCTTACTTTCTACATGGTAAAGACTGGTATTCTAATTTATTAGCCCTTTTATTTTCCTTTTATTAAGGAGCATGAATAATGCACAGAATTTGAGTGTATGCAAATGACTTTTTAATCTTTCTATATGTTTCTGAATTGTCAATTAATCTTAGAAATGAAAAGAAAGATAATTGAAAATCTTTTATTCTTAAGCAATCATCATTTACTAGATTAGCTGCTTTTCAATTATGACATTGTTTAGGTTTCTTTCTGTTAAATATAATTCAGCTTGTCCACCTGTGCAAAATATAATCATCCCTGGGGCCTCTTCCCCTAGTAGTTAGCTCTTCTAGTTTTAGTCATATCACTCACTGTAACAGCTGAGATTAATGCTGCTTTTCAACCAACTTTAAGCAAGAATATTCAGATGCTTTAGCAGCTGCCCAGCTTCTTAAGAACTCACTAATCCTTTAATCTCCAGACACTTTTTTTCATAAAAGATTCACAAGCAAAACAAATGCAATATGGATCAAAAAATTTAATCAGAATGCTTAAAATGCAATTACATTCATCAGGGTGTTCTGTTAGGCTGGGTATTAAATCTGGGCTTTATTCAATATCCTCCTTTTATTATAAAGCAATATTTTTCCACTCTGTAAACCATCTGATCCCTAGGCTAATGTCCTCTTCGTCTAAATATTAAAAAATGAGAAAGAGAGAGAGAGCACTATTAAAAAAATGAGCTGAAGAAAAACTTCAATGAGAATGCAAGAAAGTTCAAATAAGCCCCTGCTTTGAGGATAATTGACTGGGTAGTTTCTAGCACCTGGGATTCCATAGTTATGAGCTAAAATAGTAACTGTAAGATCGCTCATTTTCTTGAAATGACAAACAAATGTCTATTTGATCTCACCCCTTCAAGAGAAAATTTCTCCAATTTGAATCTGAAATAACTGTCTATTGTTCCACATGTCATATTTGCAAAGTTCAAACAGAAGAACACTGGCTTCTTCATGCAGAAAGAAGAGTCCTACAAGTCAAAAATTCATCATGATTATATCTCTCCAATTCTCTATTTCACATCTAATATCATTGAAGTGTAACAACAGCTTTGAAATACAGCACTGTCCACCACCATTTGATTTGAAACAGCTGATTGCCTTTTTAAGTCTGTATAGCAGCTATTAGACTTTGGTAGGAGTTTCGTAAGATATATGAGAATTAAGTAAAGCAAAGGCAGGGGTAGAGTGATTTCTTTCAGCAAATGCTATACGTATGTTAAAGGAAAAAAAATGCACAAACACCTTAGGGTTCAAGCCATTAGGAGTTTCAATAATTAATTAATAATTGTTTCTTCAATTGATGAGAAATGTGCCAGCTCACCACTTTTTGCTTCCAAAATTTTTCCCTACCAACGTGACCCTTTATTTCAGTCTAATGTAAATTTTATAGTTTGGAACAGTAAAATTAGGGATGATTATATAACTGAGAACATTCTACATTAAATCAATAGCCCAAAGACTCCTAAGATGAAAATAAACTGAATATTTAGCTAATCCATTTGCCTTACCTTCCTGCTCACTATCTTCCTATGGAAAAATAGAAGAATCCTTCATAAGGTATAAGAAACAAGACCTTGTAGAATTCATAGGATCACAACTCTGGAGTAGAAGGCAATTGTAGATATCATCCAATACTTTTACAGATAAGGAAACTGAGGCTGAGAGAGGTTAAAGACTTGTCCAGGACATATAAATAAGAAGTAGCCAAGCCAAGATTTGAATACAGGTCATCTGACATACAGCACTCTTTCCAACAATTTATATTGCCTCAAGAGAGGCCAGTTGTAGAGAGGACTGTATGTTCCCAAAGTCTACTACAGCGTAGAGGATAGAGAGAATCCTATTCACTGGCAGAATCATTTTCTTACCTAGACCTCTTGACTACAGGTCTTTCAAAACAGACGCTTCACAGGCTAGTTCATGATGACAGGGATTTTTATTTTGGATCAAACTCAAGAGTAAAAATGCTAAGGGCCTAAGATCTGTTGGAAATAATTTCATCTCAAATTATGGCAAATACAACATTTTGTGCCACTGGGTCCTGCAGAAGAGAATTCAGTGAAGGGAGATATAATTTCACAGAAGGAACTGAACTCTATATACTAATCCCTTTAAGTTCTTTCCACTGGGCCTAGGTTGGAGATATGATGGAGAGTAAAGCCCAATGCAGGGATATAAAATGGAAATCAATCAAAGAGAAAGAGTACCTTGTCTTGAGAACTTTACTAACAGACACTGAGCTGAGCCTGACATTTGTCACACTTCAGTCTTTGTAGTACATTAATTTGCCACCAGAGAAGTAATGGGAATGTCACTGAGCCAACTACACATAAAATGATTTTTCTCAGCAAACTGTGGTTCTACCTTTCCGCCTATACTAATGATCTCCACACCACCGACCTCTTAATCCTCCCCTTAATCTTGAAACTATGGAAAAATGTCTTCTCTCTGTCACTTATTGATTAGCACAATCCTCTACAAATATGGAAGACATTCATTCCTTTCCTTTGGGAATCTCCACATTGGATGAACATATCATAAAACTCTTGTCTTAATGTAATTTTTCAAAAGAATTTATGTTCTTATCAGGTATGGCTCACTATCTTGAACTACATTCCATAACACTTCAATGAAAGAATTTAAAACAATTTTAACAAAGCAATGGAAACTATGTGTTGTAAATATGCTAATATGAATATGGTTTTTCCATACTGCCTTCAATTGATAATTCTTCTACTTTTTCACTTTTGTAACTCGCTTATCCCCAAGATCAATATTCTGTGTCAAAAGACTCATCACCGTATCAGACACATGATAGCATCTTATCTTCATATATGTGTGTATGTGTACTGTAGTCATATTTAAAACCATAAGTGTGATTATTTTGACATATGAAGCAATCTACTGCATAGTAATTGAACATAGCTTTTATAAAATTACATTTTGCTTTAATCCTCAATATGCTAAAGCATCTTCACCTAGGTCTTTTTAAAAATGATAGAAAACCACTTTGAATAGAAGGCCTTTAAACAAATCTCAGTGCACATTTGTTAAAAATGTGACTGAGGTGCCAAGGTATAGCAAAGCAGAAATATTAAGAAGGTACAAAATACTACAGTTCAGGAGCAAATATAGTGTATTGGTTTTAGTTATAGCTACAGAAAAAAACTATCTCAGTAAAATCTAATTTCTGAAACAGGCTCTTAAGAGTGTTCAAATATATTTGCTTATAAGATTAACTGACTTGTCTAGAGTCACACTCCTGGCATATGTGAAAGATGGGACTTCATAGCAGGTATCGCTGATTCCCAGGTCATCTATCTTACCCACTACGTCATCCTGTCCAAATTTTCTGAAAAGATCTCTAATTTTCCATGCAACCAAGTAGTATTCTTCCTTCTCTGTGAACTGCACGCAGGTTTTGCACAGCCTCAACAAGGCTCTGAAGTCCTCTATGTGATTGAATGCCAACTGAATCAGAGAACCATATATCTGTTAGTCAGTGGCCTAGAGAATTGCACACTCATCGTTTAGGCAATTGTAACATAAGGGCATTGAATAGTATCTCAACATGACCCCAAGTACACCAGTGCCCACAAACTTCCAGTTTCACCCCTAATCATTCCCTAGCTAAATTTCCTAAGTAGCTATATATTTGGGACACAACGTTACATACCTTCTTTTAGCAGGTGCATATTAGTTTGATCTCAGTTACATCAACAAGAATATTATTCATTTCCTTCAATAAATGTTTACTGGACTGTAATTATATGAATGCTGTCCTAAGCATCAATAGAATTTTTTTGAAATGCAAGTACTTCGAGTTAATAAGAGAGATGGGTTATTGAAAGAAAACAAAAACAGCCCTTTAATGTTGAGACAGTGTGTGATAAGTACAATAAGAATGATATATAATACACACACACAAATTCAGACAAGGGTTAGACTGACAAGAGAAGATTTCATGAGGGAAGTTTTAACTGAAAAGAGTATTAAAAGAAGGAATTTGTCAGAAGATAGTAAGGTTTGGAACAGAGTAAAGAGACCAGCGCACAATAGATGGTAGAAATGATATTAGAAAAGGTACAGAGGTAAGGAAGCAAGTTATGATTAAGAAAATACAACCAGTACAGGTAGTATAAAGAATGGGGTGGGTATATGTGTATGCATATATATATATAACTTACATGTATATACTTATGTGTGCATACATACACATATATATAAAACTTTCTTACATACATATACATATAAATACATATATGCATACATACACATACACCATGATATACCACACATATGCAACAGGGAACAAGTTTGGAATATATGCCTAGATATTTGTATCAAATTTTTGTTGGTTGCAAAAAATGCAAAGATTTTTGTAGTAACAAAGATCAGGGAAGAAAAGTGAATGCCCATCAAATAAGGAATTACTGAACAATACTGATATAAAAATGTAATGGAATATCATTGTACCGTTAGAAAAGATGAACATGAAGAATCTACAGAAACTGAAAAGAATTATATGAGCTATTACAAGGTGAAACTAGCAGAAACAGGAAACCAATTTATACAATGACTGATAACGTAAAGGAAAATAACACTGAGAGATATCAGAACTCTGAACAATATAGTGAGTGCTTAACTATGACTTGTGAAGATTAATAGTGAAATATGCCTCTACCTCATGATATATTGGAGGTGGACCAGAGATTTGGAATGAGGTATACATTTTTAGAACTGGCCAATATCTTGATTCGTTTTGCTAAACTGTAATTTACTTTTCATAAAGAAATTTTCCTAAATTTGCATGTGTGTGTGAGAGACAGAGACACAGAGTTTACGTGTGTTTATGTGTGTGTGTGTATGTGCGCATGCGCGCGTGAGTGAGAGACATGGACAAAGAGACATAGAGAGGTGAGATTATATATATATATACATACACATATATATGTATATACACACAGACATATACATATATATGTGTGTATATATACACACACACACACACACACACACATAAATCACCAAAAAGTGATATTTAAAAAGATCAATAAAACACTTTAAGAAGAAAAGACATAGCACTGAGCCAGGAATTAAGCCGAATTATTATTCAAATGTTTAATATTTTATTAGTGTCCTACCAGAGTCTGGTAGAAGTAGTATCATTATCTGAATTGATAATTTTGCCTCTTAAAGGGCATCCATGACATCAGGAAAAATACCAATCAATCAGGAAAATGAGCCAAAAGAAAGACTTCTTTTTGGACATGACCAGTGTGGGAATTTGTTTTCTTTAAATATGGTTATTTATTACAAAGGTTTGGGTTTTTCTTTATTTTTTTCACACATAGGAAAGGGAGAAATTTTTTTTCTGTTAATGTGAAAGTAGAATTTTTATTTAATTTTAAAATGAAAATAAATAAAATAGATACAGCTTCTCAGTTTCCCGCAACACAAGAAGACAGCTCACAAAATGTCAGTAACTCTCAGACTAACTGGGAGTTTCACCACCATGAGAGTCACCACAATACAACACACCTTGTTGACCACAGTTTTTCCAATTGGAGATGAGAGAAACCTGAACCAGGGCACTATATTCCTACTAAGTATCCTTTCCATGTTACGATTGTAAAACTTCTTGTCTAAACTGTTAGATTGTGTACAAATATCTCATCTTATTCAATCTGGATACTGAAGTTCAAGACTAGATCAAATCAGGATCAGCCTACAATATATATGGATCATTTTCTTAGCAAAATATAATTTTCAGGGGCTGAATTAATGTGGTTGTCCTAAATCTTGCTAGATTCCCCAAACCCCTCAAGACAGAAAAAAGTGCGATAAATTAAAAAAGAGTGAGAAGACAACAAAAAGAAAATGAAAACTCTTCACAAGGAAAACCTCGCATAAAGTAAAATGTACCATGATGAAAAAAATGAAGTTAGAAAAAAAAAGAGTTAAAAAAGACTAATGCAATGAAAAATATTATGAGCTAAATGAAACTGAGGAGGAATCTTCAGAAGAAAAATAACATTTTGATGACTATGACTGCGAAATAAAAATGGAACTACTATAAGAACCATCAAAGTACCTGAACTCATTGAAAGAATTAAAGAAAGAAATTGAAGTTTTGCTATGGAAACTCCATGGGAAAAGAAAACATATAAAAGGAAACTAGTTTATTTGGCATGAAAAAGGCAAGGTAATGATTCATTGTTTATTTGCTTCCAGGAGGAAAAGACTACTATCCCACAGAAGTCTCAAATCCTCTTAAGATAACTCAAGGAACAAAGAGTTCTCAGGCAGAAGTATCTTAGAGGAAGGAGATGGAAGGGCATTACATGACAACATTTCATGAAATTAGTAACCCACAGAGAGAGAGAGATTGGTCAAATAAAGGGGAGTCAGAATGGCAAGTGGGGGCTGAGGGGGAGAGAACATCATGAATGATACTCAACATAGCTAAGCAAGGAGACTGGGAAAAATATATCAATAAAAGTAAAATGAAAGGATTTGGGTTTGGCAAAAAGCCAGGGGTGGGAGATTACCTGTTGTGCTTATGTAAGTAAAACAAGTAATATTTACCTAAGGCTGATTTTTTTTTTTAAAGTAAAATCCAGTTATTTGAAGATGGGAGGTGGGAAAAGGATAAACTGTAGATACATTGAGTCCAGCAAAGCAGGCAGCAAGGCACCTAGAGCTGCTGTTTGTAAATTTAAAAGAGATACTTTAACAGATGTAGCAACTAAGAGACACAGAAAATAGTGTGCTGGACTTGGAGTCAGGAAGATCCATGAGTTCAAATTTGGCCTCAGACTCTTACTAGCTGTGCAACCCTGGATAAGTCACTTAACCCTGCTTCCTTCAGGCAGGAACAGCCTTAAAACATAAATATATTAGTATGATATATGATTAAAATGAAGGACTAAAGTAGATTTTCATTGTGTTTCTCAATAATTTAAAAAAAAAATGGTAATCATGACTAAGGATAAGATAGACACTGTGAAAGTAGACCAATAAGATAAGTGTGCTTTAGGATCCATAAGTAATGAAACAGTATCAATATTAAAGCTGTATGCAACTAGTGTAATATTGAAGTACTTAAAGGAAAAGCTAACTCAGTTAATTCATGACCTCTCCCCCCCCACTCAGACTTCAACAAGCCCCCCTGAATTTAATTACCTTCTTTTATGCTGAGTGAATCTCAAATCTATTCTCCTACCCTAAACTCTCTGCTGACTTCCAGTCTTGCATCTCCAACTGCCTTTCAGACATTTTGAATTTGATGTCCAGTAGATATCTCAAACTCAATATGCCCCAAACAGGATTCTTTATCCTTCTCTTGAAGCCTTCCCCTCTTCTACCTTCCTTATTACTATAGAAAGTTATACCATCCTCCTGCACCCTCAGGGTCACAATCTAGGAGTCATCCCCTTCACTAGCTTTCCTCACCACTCCCATCCTCATATCCAAGATGTTGCCAAGGCCTGTCAGATTTTCCCTTTGTAACATTGCTAAATCCCTGCCTTTTCTCTGACATTGCTACCCCTCTGCTGCAGTCTGTCATCACCTCACAGTTGAACTATTGCAATAGTCAACTGGTGGGTCAGACTGCCTCAAATTTCTTCCTACTGCAATCCATCCTCCATTCAGCCAGTCTCAGAGAAGGTTAGAGAGTGGGCCTTAGTCACATACCTATTATAAGAGGTGGGATTAAAATACAGTTTTGATCCACTTTGCCATACATTCACCTCCAAAGAGATTTTAAAAGATATACATACATTCATACACACATATATTTAAAATTAAAAGGTTGTTTTTTTTAAGTCAATGCCATTAGAATTAAAACAAATGAGGAGTTGGGAAAAAAAATTCAGAAATCCAAAATCTATTCAGGATTGGCATAAATCTATAATATCAAGATCCATTCTCCAATAGGTAAGTATATTTCAAAATAAAAGGATAAGGAAAGTTATTATAAAAGAAACTTAATATACACATAACTATTTGGGAAAAATTCAAAATAATTTTAAATCAGAAAAAATGGAAATTAAAACAACTTTGAAATACAGACCTAATTAAATCAGAAAAGATTATAAAACATGATATAACTCCTATGCCAAAGGCTGTAAGGGAAATGAAACCCAAGGAGGGGTAGTGCCTAGCCCAAGTCAAGTCAACAAGCTTTTATTAAGTGCTTGTAATATGTATAACACTGTTCTAAGTGTGAAGAATATAAATAACTCTCCCCAAAAAAGAGCAGTTTCTTAGTACTTTGCAGTCTTGACAAGAGATCATTCACATCTTATAATATACACACACACACACACACACACACATACAAAACAAAGAAAAAATCCCAATATAATTTTGACTAAAGATTCATTCAACTGGCATACAAACTTCATGAACTCTTAAAAAATTAAGTCCTTTATTGATATCTTCTTCATCATAGTTATCTCAATGATCTTTCCTCCTCTGTCTTCCAAAGAGCCATCTCATATAACAAATAATATCTTTTACAGATGAAAATAATTCATCACAACTGATCAATACACTGAAAAAGTCAAAAACAGGTGTAATCTCTAGCAAAGGGGTGGGGAACTTGCAGCCTCCAGGCCACATGAGGCCTTCTAGGTCCTTGGGTGTGAGCCTTTTAACAAATCCTTTTATTAGCCAGGCTGCAGATTCCCCACCCCTGCAATCTAGTATCAGTGGACCTCCTACATCTAGGGAGGGTTGGGCTGGGGAGTGTCCTCTCATATCTCTTCTTTTGCTGCCTGCTTGATCTTTATAATCTGATACATTTACTTTGGATTTTTTTGGTGGCTAGTTGTTCTTGCCATTTACATTGCTGTAGTAACTGTGCATTTTGTTTTATTGGCTCTGCTTACTTGACACTGCACCAGTTCACATAGATTTTTCCCCCACACTTCTCTGCATTCATCATACACATATTTTTTTTTTACAGCACAGTAATATTCTATTACATTCATGCACCACAATTTGTTTAAGTATTCCCCAATGGATGGACATCTATGTTGTTTCAACACATTCTTGCTATTAAAAAAAAATTGGAATATATGGGGACTTTCTTTTTATCAAAGGCTTCCTTGGGTATGTACACAGTAATGTAATCTCTGTTTCAATGAATAGTGACTTGTTAGTCACTTTATCTGTATAATTTCAAATTGTGCTCCAAAATGGTTATACCATTTCACAATTCCACTAAAAATATATTAGTATACCTACCATGCCATAATCTCTATAAAATGGATTATTGTGCCCTTTTTTGGTAATTTTTGCCAATTTTTAAGATATACAATGAAACCCCAGGTTTGTTTTGATTTGTATTTCTCTTATTATTTGTGATTTGGAGCATTTTTCATGTGGTTGTAAATACTATGCAATTCTTTTAAGAACTATTTTTTTCATATGCTTTGACCACTTATCTATTAGGAAATGGTATATAATATCTATATCTATATCTGTATCTACATCTATTTATTCACACTTATATGTATGTAGTATGTATGTATGTATATACATACACATATGTTTGTGTAGGCCATATATCTTAGATACAAAATCCTTATCAAGGAAAGTGGATGCAAAGGTTTTTTTTCCTATTTGACTTCTCATTGTAGATAAATTAATTTTGTGCAGAAACTTTTCAGTTTCAACTAATTAAAGCCACCTATTTTATCTTGGGTAATTACTTCTATCTTTTGGTTAGTTATGAATACATAGCTATTAGAAGTATATGATCTGTTTTTCTCATAACATTTTTATAGTATACTCTTTAATATTAGGTCACAATAGATTCAGAATGTATTGTGGAGTGTGGCAATAAGATGTTTGTCTAAACCTAATATCTGCCAGACAGTTTCTAGTTCTCCCAGCAGTACTTATCAGATAAGGAGTTCCCCCTAACCCCTATATAATTTATATTTTCCACTTTATCAGACATTGCTGAGTTCTATTGTTTCTGATCTGTCCTTGGCTAGTCTGTTCCATTGATCTATCTCTCAATTTTTGACCAATACAAAATGGTTTTGGTGATTGCAGCTTTATAGCATCATTTGAGGTCTAGAAGTGCTATTTCCTGCAAATCGAAACAACCCTGAGGTACCACATCACACCGATCAGATGGGCCAACATGACAAAACAGGAAAATGATAAATGTTGGAGAAGATGTGGGAAAATTGGGACACTAATGCATTGTGGGTGGAGTTGTGAAATGATCCATCTATTTTGGAGAACAATTTGGAACTATGCCCAAAGGGCTATCAAAATGTTCATACCCTTTGACCCAGCAATAGCACTTCTAGAGCTATATATCCCAGAGAGATCACACAAATGGGAAAAGGGCCCACATGTACAAAAATACTTATAGCAGCTCTTTTTGTAGTGGTAAAGAATTGGAAATTAAGAGGATGCCCATCAATTGGGGAATGGCTGAACAAGTTTTGGTATATGAATGTAACAGGCTGACTTCAGAAAAACCTGGAAAGACTTGTATGGTCTAGTGCTGAGCGAAGTGAGCAGAACCAGGAGAATGTTGTACACAGTAACAGCCACGTTGTACGATGACTAATATTGATAGACTTAACCCTTCTCAGCATTACAAGGATAAAAGACATCTCGAAAGGACTCATGATGGAAAAGACCATCCACAAAGAAGAAAGAACCGTGGAGTCTGAATGCTGATCGAAGCATGCTATTTGCTATTTTTTCTTCTTCTGTTGTGTTTTGTTTCCTCTTTCTGGTGGTTCCTCCTATTGGTTCTAATTCTTACTTACAACATCACTAATATGAAAATATGTTTAATAGGATTGTATATGTATAACCTATATCTGACTGCTCACTGTCTTGGAGAGGGAGGCGGGGAGGGTGGGGGAGAAAAATTTAAAACTCAAAAGCTTATGGAAGTGATTGTTGATAATTCAAAATAAATAAATTTAAAAAAAAAGAGGGAGGTAGACAGAATCTCAGACTAATGGATTTTACAAAATACTTACCTAGTCTTTATGTGAATTAAAGAATCTCTGGATTGGAAAGGAAAAACAAAAGTACTATTTCCCCTTCATCCCTACTTCTTTTCAAGATTCTCTTTGATATTCTAGATCTGTTGTTTGTTTGTTTTTATATGCATTTTGTTATTAGTTTATTGTATTCTATAAAGAACAACCTTGGTAATTTGATTGTTATAGCATTAAAAGTGTAAGTCAATTTTGGTAGTTTTTTTTTAAATTATATTGACATGGCCTAACCATGAGCGTCGAATATTTCTGTAGCTATTTAAATTGTTCTTTATTTCCTTAAGCAGCGCTTCGAAATTGAATCTAAGCAAGCCTTTTGTGTTCTTTGAGACTGTTCCTCTGATGGTGGTTTCCTAAGGGGCAGCTTCTCAAAGAGTCTCAGATTCATCCCACATCGGGAAATTTTAGGTTCAGCAGCCTAGCTTTCTGTCACGGTCCAGGGTAACTTCCATAGCCTGTGGAGTCTGAATCTCTATGGCACCAGAAAAAGGGAAGAAGAATTGCATTTCAGATGCTGGTTTCTGTTGTAGGCCTGTTTCCTGTCCTTGGGTCTTGCAAGTTAAGTCTCACTGCTGGTAGTATGGGAGGGCAGGGGAAAGGTACTGAGTTAGCTCAGGGTCAGTGAACATTTTTTAATCTTTTGAATTATGAGTGTCTTTGACGATAGAGACAGCTGAAGTTATTTTATCTTTGGTGCATACGTTCTGTTTTGAAGTGGTTTGGGGTATCAGAGAAAATCTAGTCCTCCATCTTGTTGCTCTTGTAAGCCAGAAGTTCAACTTCATGAACTCATAAAAATACCTTCCCACACCTTGGTATCATCAAATTCAACCCTTTTGTCTATGACAGAACAGAAGCAGAAATCTTCAAAGGTTAATCTCTTTGTGAAAGCTAAATACACATTTTGCATGAATGAAAAAACAAAATACTAGAGGCTTGGAGTCAAACACCTGCTTATTATGTTTCCACCTAGCAAGAAAGGTAAACCAGTAACTTACTCAAATATCAAGTTTGGATCAGGGCATGAAACACATTTTTTTTATTATAAGTATATAGATATAAGCTGTTGATAACCTTTAATAACCAAAATAGTTTAAAAGAGAAAAATCAATCAAAATTTATTTTTCTCTTAAGTAAGCATCCGTTATTTCTGTTCCTTCATCCGTGGGTTTCTTTCAGCAAAGTATCTACATTGAATATGCATTTTATGTCATATATACTCTCACAAGATCTTTAACCTGACTAGGCATCATCCCTCTTCTTTCCTCTAGCTTTTCCTCAGCATGAATGATGAATTTTAATCAAAACATAAAAACGAGAAAGAACAAAAGGAATAACAGAAAATCCAACTCAGAGCTGAGATAGGTGATGACCATTTATAAGCTTCAGCAGCTGCTAGAAGACAACTTAAAAGGGTCTTGTCAAATAGACGAGCTGGCTAATTATAACATACATTCAATGGACTTGAAATTGTTTCATTTGGGTCAAGTCTAGTTCCATGACAAAGATAAACATGAGTTGTTGTCTTACCTATTATCACAAAGAGCCCTAAAAGCAGAATACATATTCCATCAGCTACAAAAGAGGGACTTGGAAACTACAAAAATTTTCAACTGTAGAGCAGTGATTTTTTTCCCCCACAGATGGAATAAATATGCATGTGAGGCCTGGCACTACATCATATCTTCTTAGTATTTGCACAAAAGCATGAACATAGGATCTCAAGAATCTATGAAAAAATGGTAGTTGTTTGAAGGTTGGTTTTACCTGTGTTGCATATTTTGTCAGGCACAAGAAGTATATACAGAAGGGTAAGGAAAATGCTGGTTTGCATTTACAATTCAAACTTCTGTCCTCATGGCCAGTTCTTTAATTAAGGCTCCTGCATTGATTAGAGATATTATTCTACAAAAGCATACTTTCTGATCTTAGTTCTTTAGGGTAAAAATGCATATCCTGAGGAATTAAAACTCATAATACAATTTTACTCACTAAAAAAAAAAGTTTTTTTTTTTTAATCCAGAGCAAATTTAGAAAACCTCCTAGTTATGGATGAGTCTAAATGAAATGAATTATAATTGTATTTTCCCTTTCTGTTGTACCAGGGATCGTTGCTCAGGATGGTTGCTCACTTTTCCAACCTCAGTTCACAAATTTATAGTGATGATAAAGCAAACAGAAAAGGTATAAACTTTATATACATTCATTTACGTGTGCCCCCTTTCAAATACATTTGAAAATGTAATTTTGTTGTTTACATTTTCTAAATAATCTTTGAATGTTCTCATTTCATCCCATATTCATTTGATCTTTTTTTCCTTCACCAGACCTATGATGTTATTATCTTAAGGAGCTCCTCTGTCAATGCACTTCAGCATCTGATCTGCAACTTAAAATCAAAGAAATTTGTCAGCAACACTGAGTCAGACATCAAGGGACTAACCTAGGGTCACACAACTACTTTTTAGAATGTATTTCTATTTAATCATTCAGTCCTAAGTTTTTTCTTTTAAAAAATATGTAGGTGATGAAATAACTATGTGACTGGTCTACAAATATAGAGGCAGCTAAGTAACACAATAGATAGAGCAATAGGCCTGGAGTCAGAAAGATTTTAGTTCAAATTTTACTTCACACACTTACTAGTTGTATGACCTTGGGCAAGTCATTTAACCTCCATTTGCCTCAGTTTCCCCAGTGGTAAAATGGGGAAAATTAAAAGACGTATCTCACAGGATCAAATGAGATAATATTTGTAAAAAGCACTTAGCAAAATGCTTGGTACTTAATATGTGCTATATACATGCTTATTTCTTCCCTGTCCCTTCTCAATTAGATGCTGGTACAAGTTTTTCAAGTTTTCTATAATTTTTCAAACATGTTAGAGGCAGTACTTAAACCTAAAACTTCCTGATTCTGAAACCAGATTTCTGTCTACCATCATGCTGCCTTTCAATGTTGAAATCATGTCAACAAATTCCTTACCACGTAATTGAATTTCATGTTTTCTGAGATAAACTCATATTTACACATTTAAAAAATTGACATTTAGTTATTTTTCTTAAGAAAATGTATATATTCTAAATTTCTAGAAGCTGAATTCAATACTTTCATCTTATAAAGGACTTCTGGGATGATGATTCTAAGGACTGATTTGGAAATCAATTGCCCTTGACCTCACATGGTATGAATGTGCATGTACATGTGTGTGTATGCTAAGTGGGCCTGTAGAAAATAAAGAGGCTGAAAATTAGGGTTGGAATTACCAAGCATTATATACCAAGTTGTTAGACTGCATGTCACTTCTTCACTATATAACAGTTAGAAATGCAAAGCATTCATGTGGAAGGGAAATGCAGTATTCATCCATTTTTAATTTGTATCAGAATAATAATATATTTGTAAATCATTTGAAACTTACGTCAAATGGCATGGCAATGAAATGCTGCTAATGCAATGTACTTAGCTCCTGTTAAGAGTTTCACTTTTTATGAAAATTCATAAATGCATGGTTTGCTTGTGCCAAAGAGTGGTTTGGCAGTAGTCCTGAAGATTTATCCAAAATCAATTTGGTTCTGTAATCCAGAAAGAGTCAAATTGCAAACCAACTGTTATTCCAAGGCACAGCCATGTCAAAAGAGCTCTTTCATAGATAAAAAGATAGTAAGACTGTGGATTCATGATGATAGACAGAGATGGAGAAGACTCTATAGTGTCTTTCCCTGCTGTTTTTAGTCATTTGACTAGTTCCACAGTTTTTAATTACCCCAATTATTTTCCCAATCAGTTAGTTTGTTGCTGATTACTTCAGAGCTATTAAGTCTTCAACAGATGATAGAATCCAACTCTTCTTCAAAAGCACAAAAGTCTGTGCTTATTTGTTGTCAGTATGTACTATGAAACTCACAAAACAAGTTTATTCATGTCAAGTTTTAGATTAAAAACAGATTGTTCCTTTTATGTGCTAACAGAGTGGAAGCAAAATAAAGGCACCCCAATTATCATTGTCTCTGGTTCTTTATAGTGCTTTACCCATCCAAGAGAAATAATTAACTAGCCCTTCTAGTTTGCTACTTCTTCACAAGTTTAAAAATTCTGCAATTTTCTGCCTTTCTGTCCCTTTGCTAGCACAATTAAAATTTACTGAAAATAAATATCATACATTTTATTTTCTCAATAGAAATCTCTGATATGACAGGATGTACTGGAGAAAGGACTCTTCAGGAAAAAAATTAAAATAATTATTTACTGTTGGATATTAAAAACAGCATGAACATATTAACATTAGCAGGATACTAAAACCCACAATGAAACTTGTAATGTGGCATAATAATATCTTCAGTCTAAAATTAAATAATTTATAAAATAAATAGTTGAAAAATAATTAGGGGCTGATGAAAGTAAACACTGATGGAAAGCAAGAAAAATAGATTTTTCTAAAGATGGAAAATAAGAAAATGACTATTGGTATAACCTCAGAAAAAGCACTGCTTTAAAAAATGTATTCATCGGCAGTATGAAGCATGAGTTACTTCCTCTGTGCCCATACAATAATATTATAAGGATGAATACTTAGAAAATGCTCTCTATATAAAATAAATAATACTAAATTATGAAAATTATAAAATCTATATAAATATAAAATATTGCTATTGAGTTCAATATCATAAGTATTCCCTTTTTCTATTTTTCCTTTCCATTCTCTTCTTGCTCTTGCTTTTCTTCTTCTTGAATAAATCTTTTATTTTATTGATACAGAGAAGTCTTGGTCCCCTGATAAAACTTCTTCTATCAATGTGGATTAACTGGCACTTATTCTGCATAGTACATAGTCTTAGAATTACCTGAGAAATTGATCAATTATTTGTTCAGGGTCAGTCAGAATGTGTCACAAAGAGTATTTGAAATCAGTCATGTCTTCCTGACTCTGATGCCAACTCTATATTCACTATTTCCTATATCTAATGCCAACCCAATGCTCACTACTTCATGTTGCCTCTCACACCAAATATTTTCTAAGTGCCAGCTCCAGCACTGCCACTAAAAGTTATGTGATACTAGACAGGTTATATAATTTTTTAGGGGTTTGGTTTCCATATTCTGTAAAATTGAGGACTGAACAAAATGTTCTCCAAAGTCCTTTCCAATACAGACCTTCTATGATTTTATGAGTTTTAGCACTGGGCTAGGTAATGAAGAAGGTAGAAGAAGTATAAGAATGATTTATGTTCCAAAGAACATATAATTTCCCTAACAGCAATTGATTTTTGTTGTATGTCTGTCTGTCTGTATGTGTGTATGCATATACACACCCCTTTATGTATTAACATGGTCTGTCCCCCTTAGAATATAAGCTCCTTGAGGATAGGAACTGTTTCATTTTTATTTTTGTATCCCCAGGGTCTGGCTTATAGTAAGTGGTTAATAAATGTGTGCTGATTGATACATGATATATATATACATATATGAAAAAGATAAGTATGCTAGATGTTATATGACTATGAATGGCACCAACGATATGGTAAGTCATAGAAGGGAGAAATCAATATGAAAAGGTAGAATGTGAAGAACAAGAAAGAAGAAAGTTGAAGAGAAAGGGACAAGGACACATAAAGTAAAACAATATCACCAAAGGTATGGAGGGAAAAATCAGAAGGGAATATTGAGGGAACAGTGATGAGAAAGGTAAAAAGAGTTGCACTTCATAGTCATATGGTAACACAATAATGAAGGCTAAAATAATAGGAGCTATTTTATAATATTAAAAATATGAAAATCTTAATTATATTATTCCATGACCTCCAAAATATATGTCCATTATCTGGGGACCAGTGTAGGTAATTGCAAAAAGGCTTATCATGGGGTGGACTGCCAAGTGGTGTGTTTCCAGCCCCAGTCACTGTCACAGATCATAAACAAAGTACTTGTAGAAGGAGTAGCCTGTAATGAAATTCATCTGTAATAAAATTTCATTTTTAATGAAATTACAGATTTGTGAAGTATTGAAGCATCCTCACGTAGTAAATATTCTGGCTTACTCACTCAAAACTGATTTACACTAGCAAGCTACGTTCCCAGAGTGAAGCTGCTACCTGTTCCCTTGGTATTTCAGAAGTAAATCAAAAGGATTATGAGATGTCTTTAGTATTATCATTTATAATCTCCCAATCCTGTGTTTCTCCTAATTATTACCGATTAACATATATTAGTCAGACAGACAATTAACATTTAGAAAGGGGTACTAATGAAGGTGGTATAGTAAAAACAATGGATAAAATTCCTTCAGAAGTGTCTGATGTACTCTCTCACTAGGATATACAAAGTACAGGGGAAAGTGGGCTCAAGCTTAGAGAGTACATGAAACACAGAAGTAACTAACAGCTCTTGGTGGCTGTAATATTTTTTTCCCCCTCATGTTTGGGTGCTTATGAAGTTTTCCTTAGGCATGATATAGCTTTTCTGGTGAACTGCTTGCATAATCTTTGGTCTGTCTTTCCTGAGGGTGCCAAGTGCCTCTAATTCAAGTGCTGGATGTGGTTAGGCATGGTTTACACATAATTAACATTACTAATTGATTCAATTCATGTGCGTTCTCATCTGATTAAACTATAGGGCAAAGTGGAGTGGATAATTGTTGGACATAATTCACCCTCCCCCATATTTACTTAAATAATTTTAGACCTAAAGTTTTTTTTATCCCTGTTCCTATTGATTTTTTTTAAAAAATTGAATTTTATCTAAGTCTAAATAAAACATCATTTATTAAAGTTATGTTCTACTCATACTCTTATTGCAGATATTCAAAATCTCTAATAAAAGGATGAATTGTGGTTACTTTAAACATACAATTCAACATTTTGGTTATATAACACAGAGAGTAATTAGTAAAGCCAGGATCTTTTAATTTAGAAATAATGGAGAACTTTATTTTTTTGGTGCTTTTTATATGGTTCTTTATTTTCTAAGACAACAAAGTAAAAATCTACAACAGTTTGAATTTACTACAAGATTAGGAAGACTTCAGAAAGGAACAGAATCAAGAAGTAGAAATCAGTTGCCAACTCAATCAACGAATTAAAAAAAAAAACTTATAAAGTACCGACTAAGTGGCAGGTAATAGGAATACAAAAACCAAACATGAAATAGAAGCCATGATTACATATGTAAGTATACAAAGAAAATATAAGGTAATTTTGGGATGAAGGAAGAACTAGCAGCTGGGAGAACACTTCATCCTTCTTGATATATCTGTTGACTTTTCCACTGTTAATAACCTCCTCCTGAAGTTCTCCTTTTTGGGTTTTTCTGATTGCTATCTCCTGGTTCTCTTCCTTCCTGTCTGATCACTCACTCCTAAGTCTCCTTCACTGGATTATCATTCAGGTGCTGTCTATTATAGTTGGGTATAAGCTGGAGTTCTGTCTTGACTCTTTCCTTTCTCTATACTCTGCCTTTGTTATCACTTCATTCCGAAGGGTAAAATGATCAGATGATCATTGAACTTAGCAGATGACTCCCAAATCAATCAGTCAATCTATCTATCGATCTATCTTATCTCTACCCTTCACCAACTATTAGACATGTCTTCAATGATGTCCTGTGGCCATATATGCAAAACAAAACTAATTATCTTTCACCCCAAGTCATTTCCTCTTCCGAACTTTCCTATTTCTATCAAAGGTAGCAGCACCCATCTAGTCAGCATAGTTTTCAATCTCAGATTTATCCTCAACTCTTTTTTCTCCCTAATCCTCAGATCTAATCAGTTACCCAGTGTTGTTAATCCAACATCCACAATGGATTGTCAATTCTACATCTCTAACACTTTCTTCTGTAGTCCCATGGCCACCCACCCTTCACCTATACTTTTTCAACATACTTCAAATTAGTCTCCTTGCTTCTAATTTCTTGCCTCTCCAAATTCATACTCCATGCAACTGCTATACTGATATTCCTAAAACATGTTTCTGACCATATCCAAAACTCAACTCAAGAAGCTTCATTAACTATTTATGTCTTTTAGAGTAAAATACAAATTCCTCTATTAGGCACTTAGAGGCCCTTAAAAGCTGGCACCAGCTAGATTTCCAGATTGATGTAATATGATTCCCCACAATGTGCTTTGGGTATTAGTTAAAATGACCTATTTACTAGTCTATAAACTAGAAATTGCATCCCCTGTCTTCATGCCAATGCACAGACTATGTCCCATGCTTGAAATGCCCTCTCTACTTGTAATGCCCTCTTGAAATTCCTTACTCTCTTCAAAGCTTATTTCAGCTACTTCCCCTTACAGGAAAATTTTGCTGGTTTCACTCCCTCCCCCATGCTGCTTTTTCCAACCTCAAATTATTTTGTATTTATTTTGTGAATATTTTGTATTTACCCATGTCAACTGCTATATATGCCTAATAAATTGGAAGCTCCTTGGGGTTGGGTCAATTTTGTTTAATTGTTTTGTACACATTAGGTATTTGATAAATGTTTGGTAAAATAAAGTGAAAGGGAGTTAGGATGATTTTTATCTGGAATAATCAAAGATGGCTTGGAGTTATGGGAGTATAATTTGATCTGTGTCTTAAATGATACCTTCCTTTGAAGGAATGACAAGGAAGAGAAGAAAGACATTGCAAGGCAGGTGGAATGAATTGAGAATTCTTTCAACACACACATATGTCAATTTTCATCAGCATCAAGCTAACTTAGGGTCATATTACTTCTTTATATTAATGAAACTTTCTTTCTAACCAGACTTACAATCTTTAGTATCCTTCCTTCAAAAATACTCTTTCACATAGTTGCCAAAGCTACAAAAGGCTGATAACTCCAATTCTTATCCACAAGTTTTCTGTAAATCCCTATTACCTATAGTCCTAATCATATGCTCTTTACGTTGGCACTCAAAGTCCTCCATGGTCCAAATTTAACCTACACTTTGTTTATTCTATATTAAATACACATTTATTAAGCACATATTTTGCAAGACATTGGAGAGTTGTTGAAGATATTTAGATGCAACACAGGCTTTGCTTTAAGAAATTTACAATCACTTCAATTATGATCGGGGTCAAGTAAATAAATACGTAAGATAAAAGGGAAAAGGTTATAATTTCAAAGTAGGCACTAAGAAAAAAATTCTATGAGAAATGTGAATAGGCAAAATATATTTTGGTTAGTGGACAGTGAAGAAGTGATCAGAGAAGACTTCAGGAGCATAGTATTTGAGTTGAGCCTTTAAAGAAAGTGAAAACAAAAATCAATAATTAGAGATCCCAGGGGCAGTTGATTCCAGGTAAACATATGAAAATGGCAGAGACAAGAGAGGGTTAGATGACAACAGGTGAAGGAGAAGTAGTTGAATTAGTATGGAACATCAAGTTTACTAAGGGTATTAATTTGAAATAATGCTAGAAAGGTACATTTGAGAAGGTCTAGAGGGCACAGTCCTTAAAAGAAAGCTAAATCACACCAAATATTATTAAGAGCACAATGGGAATCAAACAGTTTTGGACCCTGTAAGTAGCCAAATGCAATAACCAGAATTGAAAATCCAGCAACTGGTATCTATGTTAGTGAGATTTTAAAAAGACCTCTTTTTCAGACCAATTTTTTTTTTTACGTCATGCTCTAAATAAATACTACTACTACTACTACTACTACTACTACTACTACTACTACTACTA
>NW_020954580.1:13269210-13339088 GCF_900497805.2 Vombatus ursinus | reverse complement strand
TACTACTACTACTACTACTACTACTACTACTACTACTACTACTACTACAACACACACACACACACACACACACACACACACACAATTTTTCAGAGATCAAGGGACTGTATTTTGTATTTGCTAAGTCCCAGGCATTGTGCTAAGTGATGAAGATACAAATAAAGGGGGGGGAAAGTTCATAGCCTCAAGCAAATTACATACAAACAGGAAAATAGGTATACACAGGATATGTAGAGTATATTAATATGTAGAGTATATTAATTAATATGTAGATTGAGGTGAGATAGTTTAAGAATTATTGGACTACCTCAATGCCATGATAGAAAAAAAAAGAGCGGGGATATCATATTTCAATAAATTATCAAGGAAAAACATGCCAATATCTTCAATTCAGAGGGTCAGATAGAAATTAGAAGATAGATTACCACCTAAAAGAGAATCTAAAATGAAAACTCCTAGGAATATTATAGCCAAATTCCAAAACAGACAGAAAGAAACAATTCAAGTATCATGGAGCCACAGCCAGGATCACACAAAATTCAGAGGCTTCCATGTTAAAAAAGCAGTGGCATTTAAATATGATATTGCAGAAGGCAAAGGAGTTAGGATTACAACCAAGAATAACCTACCCAGTAAAACTGAGTATAATATTTCAGGGGAAAAATGGAAATTTAATGCAATAGAGGACCTTCAAGCATTCCTGATGAAAAGACCAGAGCTGAATAGAAAATTTGACATTCAAACCTATGACTCAAGAAGAATAAAAATGGAAACATGAAAGAGTAATCATAAGGGACTCAATAAAGCTAAACTGTTTACATGCCTCTATGGGAAGATGATAAACATAACTCAAAACTTGTATAATTAGTAGGGCAGTTAGGAGGAATCTACATAGACAGAGGTATGAGTGTGAGTTGATTATGTTGGGATAATCCCTAAAAAAGATGAATGAATGAGAAAGAGGGATGCATGGGGAGAAGCAGGGAAGGAGAGGTAACAGGGAACTTTTTTCTTACATAGAAGATGTACAGAAGGAGGAACTTTTTATTGGAAGGGAAAAATTGGGGTAGGTATGATCAGTTCTAATTGCAATTGGTTCAAAGAGGGAAAAATACACAGAAACACACATACACACACATATGCACTCTCAGTTGGATATAGAGATCTATTTTATCCAACAGGGAAATAGAAGGGCAAAAAAGATAAGAGATGGGGGGAAGGGATGCTAAAAGGGAGGGCAGATCACAGGAGGCAGTGAAATCAGAAACAAAATATACTTTTGAGAAGGGACAGGATTAAAAGACAGAGAGAATGATAAATAAAAGAAAATAGTATGGAAGAAAATACATAATTAGTAATCAAAACTGAGTATGAATGGGATAAGCTCAGCCATAAAACAGAAAGGATAGGAGAATGGATTAGAAACTAGAATCTGACAATGTGGTGTTTACACTATTTGTTATTGTTATTCATCCTTCCTTCTCAAAGAGGATCAGTGACACCAAGAGGGTATGATTTTTTGGTGTTTATAAGAGACACTCTGGAGACAGAAACACACACCGCATTTAAAAAGGGTAGAATGGGGCTAGGGCAAAATCTGTTATCCTTCAGTTGAGGGCAGAGGCAGCAGTCAAGATCTCAGACAAAGCAAAAGCAAAAATAGACCTAAATAAAATTGAAAAGCAGGGAAACCACATTTTGCCAAAAAGTACCAAAGAAAATGAAGAATTATAAAAAAAATTAAGGGCAAATTTCTCTGATAAAGGTCTCATTTCTCAAATATAAAGGGAACTGAATCAAATTTATAAAAATAAGTCATTATCCAACTGTTAAACAGCCAAAGGAGATGAACAGTTTTCAGAAAAAGAAATTGAAACTATCTATAGTGATACTTTAAAAAGTGTTCTAAATCACTACTGATCATAGAAATGCAAATGAAAACACCTCTGAGGTAACACCTCACACCTAACAGAAATAACAAATGCTGGAGTGGATGAAAGAAAATATGTTGACTAATAAACTATTTGTAGAGTTGTAAACTGGTCCAATCATTCCAGAGAACAAATTTGAATTATGACCAAAGAGCTATACAATTTTACATAACTTTTCACCCAGAAATATCACTACCTATTAGGTCTATACCCCAAAGAGATAGAAGAAGAAGGAAAAGTACCTATACATATAAAATATTTATAGCAACTCTTTTTGTGCTGGCAAAGATTTGGAAATTGAGGGACTACTCATCAACTGGGGAATGGTGGAACAAGTTGTGGAATATGATTGTGATGAAGTAGTATTATGCTATAAGAAATGACTAAGGGGTTAGCATTTCAAGGGAAAAAACAAAACAAAACAAAACATGGCAAGACCAATATGAACTGAAATAAAGTGAAGTGAGAAGAGCCAGGAGATCATTGTGCACAGCAACAGCAATGTTGTAATGATCATAAACTATGAATGACTTGACTACTCTGATCAATAAAATGATCCAAGACAATTCCAAAGGCGTCATGACGAAAAAATATTATCTACCTCCACAGAGAGAACTGATGAACTCTGAATACAAATTGAAGTAAAATTTATTTTTCTTGATTTTCTTTGTGAAACGCCTAATATGGAAATGTGTTTTGTACACTTTCACATGTATAATTGAAGCCATTTTATTTACCTTCCCCAGGAGATGGTGGAGAGGGAGGGAGAGAATTTCAAATTCAAAATTTAAAAAGAAAAAAAAAAGTTAAAAATAAATTTAAAAAAAAAAACAACAACTTCCAGACAGTGGCCTGACATTATGATAGTTTGTCTAGCCCAACAGTTCTCAAAGTGTGGGCCATAGACTCCTTCGGATCCTGAGACTATTTCAAGACGTATGTGAAGTCAAAATTATTTTCATACCAATATAAAACATCATTTGCCTGTAAAAATACTTTACCTTTTTCAACTATGTATCTATGTGAGGTTAGATTTTATTCATATACTTTGAGCAAAATAATATATCACAAAAAATTGAAGGTAGAAACAGATATGATGCAATTGATCATTAAAGAGATTTGTAAAAACATATCTAAAACAATGCCAATGTCCTAATTTGTTTTTGTTTTGGAAATAATATCTATTTTTTCTTTAAAATGTTGTTTATGATAAAATATTTTGATAACTATTTCAATATAATTGGTTTCCTTTTTAATATTTTAAATTTTATCTTATATGTTAAAAAATATTGTAAGAGGAGTCTAGAGGCTTCTCTAGGCTGCCAAAGGTGAGCACGATATACAAATACAGTTGAGAATGCTTCATTGAATGGGAACAAAGTAAAAATAAATATAAGAACTATTTAGAAGGAAGACACATAAGGAATTTAGTGACTGATTAGCTATAGAGAATGGAAAAAAGATTTATCAAGTTGGACTATAAGAAATTTGCGCCTATATGACTAGGATAATAGTGGTAATATTGATAGCCTCATGGAAAGGTGATTTTCCCCCATAGGGGCTACAATGGATAGTGAGAGACATATGTGTTATCTTTTGGATATTTTGAGCTTTAATCAATGTTGAAGTATCCAAAGTGACAGTGCCCAGGGGGAAAGAGATAAAAGCCTGAAACTTAGGAGAAATGCCTGGATTGGAGAACTGATAATTATCAGAATGGAGATAATAGCTGAACTTTTAAGAATGTACTAGGCTGATGAAAGACCTACCATTCAGATGCTTTGCAAACAAAATTAAATGAGGCAAGATTCTTGCTAGATATGTAAGAGATAGGGTGATAAGTTCTTGAGACTGATTTTCAGTAACAAGATACAGAATAAATAATCCTAGACAGTGACAAGGGACAACTCCCCACTCGGTTAAGTTACATTTAATCTTTATTACAAAACACTGGATATTTGAAAGTTCTAAAATTTTAATTATGAACAGCAATGCTTATGCTTCTAAAACTATATTTCTGTGATCATGACTTTTGCCAAATATTTAACTAGCTTTGGCTACTCCATAAACTTTTATTAAACTCCTCCTATGTACCAGCCACTGTACTAAGTGCTAGGGATATGAAGAAAGGCAAAAGATAGTCCCTGCTTCCTAGATAGTGCCCTGCTGAGAAGGAAGAGTTATGTTGGCCCTAACCACATCAGTTTTGCCTGCTTCCTTCCATACCTTTAATGGAGACACACACACACACACACACACACACACACAAAGAAAACATGACAGCTGAAATTTGGATACCTCTCTTAATGACATCATACTCAGACTCCAGGTTTGTCCCAAAGAGAAGGAAGATGATCCTCTCATACTTTAAAAGGACATATACACAGTCCTTTTAGACCATCAGGACCATTCTACAGAGGAGAGAAGAATGCTTAAGATGTGTTAAAATATGATTTTTTTCCTGGTGTGGATCTATGAGGTAGGAAACTAACCCCAGCAATCCAGAAAAATAATTTCTCTGCAATGTCATTTTAAAGAACTTCCTGGAGGAAAAAAAAGAGAGAGAGGTTAGGTGACTTAAGAGAGTCATAGAACTACTGCATTACGGGCAAAATTTGAATCTACCTCATCCTAACTCAAAAATAAGCCTTCACTCTACTATACCAGCTGCTTCTCTGAAATTATCTGTGCAGTAAGAAAAAAAAAGCACATAAGAAAAAATGTGCCAAATATTTTTGAGTGAAAAAACAAGATACAGAATAAGGAACTAAGACGAAGAATGACTTTTTAAATGTGATTTTAGGAAATGATGTATCTGAATAGTTGAGTATGAATTAATGCTTGGTCAATGTGATGGGCTCATTGATCCTAATCTTCAGTGAGAAAGGACTTAGCTAAGATACAGAAGACCCTTTTATTGAAGGGATATTCCAGGACAGAGGGCTATAGGGAAGGAGCCCTGAATCAGGAGGGAGTTGGAGACTTTGAAGGGTCACACAAAGACAGAGAGAGCACTACTGCTGTTCTTTTCCAGAAGTTTTTTTGACTTCTGGCTCTTCAAATAACTTCTATGATATCCTTTTCATAGAGAAACCCCATCTTCCTTTCAATCCTCCAGCTTGGAAAAGACCAATTGCCATTTGTCTTGATCTTGAAGACTTCAGTGTCGCCCAATGTACAACTCAATCTCAATGCCAGGGTCCTTTTCTTTCACAGTGTTGCCCAGCTCTAGATAGGTGAACTCAAAGACATAGAGTTTATAATGCTCCACCACAATGCTGACCCTGTTGCTTGGCAGTGCCTCCTCAGAAGCCTTACTAGCTCAGCCCTAGGCTCCCTGCCTATGGCTCTGCTGCACTTCTCCGCTGGCCTGAATCCAGTCAAACAGAAACATGGACTGAGGGGGCCTGGAGCCTGTGGAACTGCCCCATATCCACTTGTTGTTTATTGATGTTTTCATGTTGTTGTCTTCTTCTGAGTTTGAGTCTTGATCTCCCCTGCTACTGTAGTAGATTTTTATGGCCAGGTTCTTTTTTTGATGTTTGCTAATTTTCCATCATGTTTTTTGACTTCAGACTTTATGTTAAAATCAGGCTTTGTTCGTTTGGTGTGAGGAAGTACTGTACAGACCTTCAGGCTTCTTTGCAATGCTCTTTTCAGAGCTAGTTCTAGCCATCTGCACATTTTGGTGCTTCCTAGGGGGTGTGATCTGGGGGGGGGAGGTGTTGTCACTACTTTCCCACTCTGTACTCTGATCTTGACCCTTCTTTCTCTGGAGCCACAAGCAATACCATTCCTTTTGGCCCTGGAACTGTGACTAGATCCTGTTAGAGCAGGGGTTCTTAACAATTTTTTTTGGCATGGGTTCTTTTGGCAGTAAGGTAAAACCTATGTTACTCCTCTCAGCATATGTTCTTCTGTGCATAAAATAAAATATATAAGATTACATGAAATATATTTATGTGTGTGCTAACAGATCTCAAGTTTAAGGATCCCTATCCTGCCAACCATAGAGATTCAGGATTTTTTCTTACTGACAAGTAGCACACTATATTAAAAGGCACATGGGATTTAGATACAAAAGTTCGAGTTCAAATCTCAGCTCTGCTATCCATGTGACCATGAGCAATTAATGTCATCTTTCTGTAAGCCTTAGTTTCCTCATCTGTATAATGAGAGACTTGGACTGATGGTTTCAAAGGCCCTGTTGAGCATTAAGTCTTATGAATGTCTTCATTTTATAATTACATGGAGACCTTCTAATAGTAATAAACTTATGCATTTTATAAACTTTACTCAAGAATTATAAAAAAATTCAGCTTTATCAAATAGTTAACATGTATTGGACTCTATGTTAGGCCGTGGCAAAAATGAAATGACAATAATAGTATTGGCAATAATGACTGACATTTATATAATACTTAGCATAGTAATCTTATTTGAGATTATCTCATAATATTTGTGATTATCTCATAATAATCTCATTTGAACTTCATAACAACTTTGAGAAGTAAATTTTGGAGTCATTATGATTTTCATGTTACAGATGAGGAAAGTGAGCCTCAGAGAGATTAACTGATTTGTCCACTGTCACTAACTACAGTGAGAGATGAACTTTGAATCCAAGTCTTTCTGACACTAAGTTCAGCCCTTTGAATACAAATATGTAATGATGCACTTCCTCTCGTGTAGCTCACAATCAAATCTGGGTTGAGCAGAGGAGAGAAGAGATATAAATACAAGTAATCATAAGTCAGAATGTAAGTTTAAAAAAAAAGAGAGATAATTGATAAAATATTGATTCTACTTAGTTCATTTACTATGTATTTAGCTTTAAAAAACCCCAACTACTAATATTTTTAGTCTTCCACAATGTATCTCTAATTATCAGTTGTTGATAGAATTAAACTATCCCTTCTACTTTTGCTCTATTTTGGTATTGAGTTTAGACCCTGACCCTTCTGAAAATGTGACCTTTGTTATTACTAATACTCTCTCTGCTCTTGATTAAACTCTTGCCTATTCTGAAGTAAAGTTCATTGGTAAAACTCCTCCTCAGTTTTCAAAGCTCATTGACAGAGCTCAATCAAAAGATAAAACACAATCTAGGACCCATGGATACTGGACATCACTTGAGGCTACTGATAAATTTCACATTTGGTGGTCTTTCTCATATGAGTTGTACTACAGATAATTTTCAACACCAATTACAAACAAAAATGGAAGGCCACACGATATCGACATCTTCTCAGCCCCTCAACTGGCAATAATCAGGTAAGGTAATGTCTAAGAGATTCCAAGCACAGTGAAATCCCTGGCCTAGAATCTCATTTCAGTGTTTACATGAACTAGGTTCAATCTTGGGAACTAGTAAATAAAATATTTCTCCTTGACTCATTTACCCACACAGGCCTATTTTAGATAATACCATAATTTAATTCAGTTTTTTTCCTTGAACCACAAAGTTCCTTTGAGAATACCTGGATTTTGCTCATATGTAAATATCCATAAAATAGGAAAGAAATCCTCAACTCTTATGGAAATATTCAAATGTCATATATTGGAAAGGTATTATTTTACCGGAAAAAAATCTAAAGAAATAGTCGCCAAAGAATGTTTTTTCATTCACTGTCAAGCCATACATTTCCCAGCACCCTATAGAGTTTTTTTAAACATAGTACTACCCACCCTGGCATTGAGGTACCCTTACAAGAGGAAACTATTCACATTGCTAGAGAATCACACAACTCTCCCCCAGCCCCAGTGAAATTCATCTCTCCCAGAGATCAATACATTTCTCCAGACTTATAGTATGGTTGTAGAGTTGAAAGAGGTGAGTAATCTGGCCCTCGATTTAGCCACACAGCTCATATTTGGTGAAGAATTCCTTTATCACTTAGCTGCTCCTACCCCGTTACTACTGGTTACTATTCAGCAAATCCTGGACTGGTCCAGGATTTACTTGCCACCAACTACTTCCTCCATACCATGCTATGACTGGAGATATCTTGTTCCCTAATGTCATGGTTGCCTGGAAAAAACTGAGAGGCCACACAGACTTCCCACTAGGAAAATGAATTTGCTGAAATTACTGTCAATCAACCAATCAACAACAAAGTGGTCAAAAGGGCCAAGGGAATTCTTTGGGTAAGGCAAGTTCATACTTTATCAAAGAAATTACTTTGTCAAAAGAATTTCTCATGTGAAAAGAAAAAAAATAGAAATATCAGAACAAAATCCCCTTTAGTGGGGCAACAAGTACTTTTATACCTTATATAGACAGTTCTTGCTTTACGTAAATTAACATAATGCAAATTTGACTTTACATAATGAATTCTGAAATAATATTGATTGCTATTATCAACTATGCAAAGAAAAAACAAAGAGCCACTGTCCAAACATCTCTTGATGGCGTCATAAAAATGTTGTGCATCCATTGACCAGTGATAAAGGCTATTAGCAATTGGTGGGGAAGGGGCAACATGTTGCAACCTATGTTAACTTTGTTATAAAAAATGGTGTACACTTTATCATTATTTTACCTTTCATTTCATAATTCTGTTTACCGTGGCATAGTATTTAATATATCTGCATTTAGTATATTTTATGACATGCTAAGGTAGAATTTTGTGTATGCTTTTGTAACATAGGCTAAGTGAAGTAGGTGGGTAGGGAAAATTTGCATTATGTAAAAATCAATTTATGTAGACATCTATGGATCTGTCCACTTACGTAAAATGAGAACTGTCTGTATTGGAAGTCATTATCCATGTTAGAAAAAAGTTTACATCCATTGGAGTAATGAGTAGAATATACTCACTAAAACTGCAACACAACATTATTTCTGAGTACTTTAATGGTAACTGTTCAGGACTAAATGTAGTAAATTTTTTTAAGACTAACATTAAGAAGGAAATACATTGTTACTTGAGTTATTTCACTTATTATGCCAATAATTTGTTGACATGAGCAGTTTCTCCTCTGATCTTATTGGCAGTGCTTTATAAACCTTAAAGCTTTATATAAATCTGGGTTCTTATTCTAATTAGGATAAGAATGCTATTCTTTTCTGATGAGAAATGACTTATAATCATGCTGTGTAATGCCCTGGTACTTTCTGACTTGGTGGCACAATCGATATACTATCATAAAATCCACATTCCATGAGCATTTCAAAAGTGCATTTTTAAACTAAAATCTCATTCCCTTTTCCTTCAGTCTCAGAATGGTTTCTTAGCAATACACATTGTTTTGACATCAGTATAAGAGCTAAAAACAATAGAGTGACAAAATCTATAGACAGTTTATTGCCCATACTGAATTGAAGGCCAGCTGGTAAGGATTTTATGAATATAAATTACTATAAAATCTGTATTATAATATTATCCTGTGATATACTGTTATAGAAGATTAAAAATCACCATCTTTTTGTTATCATAAATACATAGACATGCGATATCTCAAGGGCATAGGATATTATGACTACAAGAAAGCTTCTCTCAAAAGCCTTCTACCTAAGAAACACCTGGAATTGAAGGGATATCTTCTTCAACATGGGGTGACTAATTTTGATTGTAAAAAGTTTGTTTTTCCATAAAAGGTCATATGTCCAGATGGACAAAATAAAATGTTAAATGTCCTGAGTCTACTCATGTCTGCAACTATGAGGATAATACCAGGAAAACCCAAGTCTGACCAAAAAGATAGCTATACCCATAGTTAAGGCCCAATGAAAGCTCTGAAACATTGCTGTTCTATAGACACCTATAGATACTTTACTCCCAGGCCTGGAAACTTTCCAGAAGATTAGAAAGATCCATTTAGTTACTACTATTGCCTCAGAGCCAGTCCTGGGTCCCTATCAACAATAACTCATTCTATATCCCAGAGTTAGACCAATGTTAAGGCGAAGTTAGTAGCTGCCTATAAGGCATGATTTGAGGGGTACTCAAAGTTTTGTTTATAAAAGAATCCTTTCTCCATTCTAGCCAGAGTAATTCAGTCTTTCTTTGAAACCAATTTGATTTAATAAATATTTATTGAGTGCTTACTATATCCAAGCTATTACTCCTAGATACTATTCAAATCAATTTAAGAAACATTTATTAAGTACCTACTATGTGCAAAGAACTAAACTTGGCCCTTAAAAATATACAATTTTTAAGTAATACACAGCCATTCCCTTATGAAGCCTAATGGAGAAGGACATAACCCACACATAGCCCACTTCTTGCTAAAGGCAACTCTGGTAAGTCATAGCTTCTCTGGGTTATAGTTTCTTTCACTGCAAAATGAGGGAGATTGCAATAAATGAATTCTAACATTTCTAACAGTTCTAAAGCTACATGTCTATAATCCCCCTAGTTAATAGACATTATATATAATATTTTTAGTAAACAATATAATATGTAACAGTATATATTAATTATATACATATCATATATACATGTATATAAATATACATATTTAAATATATAGTATGTGTATATATACATATATATACACACACACACATACATGTTTGCATGTTTGTAGATGTGTGTGTATGCACCATAGAGGTATAAAACAAAACATTTTCTTAGATCCATGGTGGAAAAATGGCTATGGACTAGAGATATTATTCTTCACCAGGCCACACTCCTGATACCTCAGATTTTCTCTACTCTGTTACAGAAACTCCTTCACCTTGGAAGTTCATTCTACCCTTGAACACATTGGAAATACCCTCCAAACTTCTCTTCCTCTGATTGGCTGGTTCATCCCAGAACCCGCATTATAAGGAAGTCACCTAGGTCTGCTATGTCTTCCTATCTCTCCAAGCCATACTCCTGACTCATAACTCTCTCGAGTTTTTCTACTATCCTGTCCTAGTGATTATCCCCCCCACCCCCCTCCACATCAACCCACTTTCTCTCTATATTTTCAATTTTCTTTTAGGGGTGGTCTTCCCCCATTTGTCCCCAAAACTATTGGTCTTCCTGTTTGTATTAGTCATTGATATTACATTTTCCTCACCTCACACATAAAAAACAAGCCCAGGGAAGTTAAGGGATATGCCCAATTTCATCTCATTAAAAGAAGCAGAATCACAATTTGAGCCACAGATTTGAAATGCAGCCCACTTTTCACTGATTCCTACAAATATCCCTAGATAAGGGAAACTTTCTAAGTATTGTTGTTACTTGAGTCACTCTTTCTCTTGGGCATTGTTTCCAAAAGTCCTTGGAGATAACCCATTACTCTAGCAAGGTCATATTAATATATTGGCAGAGATTTGTTATCAAAACAAATAGTAGCCCAGTAAATTGTAGAGAATGCCCTGAAGGAATGGGAGTTGATTGGCAATTGTTTACAGTAAGGAGCAATTCTCAGCATGGTTCCTGCCTATTAAAGGCTAGCTCAGGCTCCTGTGGGGAGCCACAGCTAATCAGAGAGCTCATATGGTACTTTGAGTGCTTAGGAAAGGGTTCACAAGAGGCAAAGTCCTGTGAATCTTCACATATTTCACAAATTCATTCAGGGTTAGTCTTGTTTTACAGAGTATTTTCTTAGTTCTTGTTTGTTTTTTTAAAGGCTGAATTCCTCACACCCTCAAGGACCAGCTGTTGCTAACTTTAAGTGACCTGTGGTAACAGAATAGATGAACACTCAAGGTCAAAAATCTGATGTCTTTGAGAAGTTCATGTTTTCTTATCATCTGAAGTAGAACATTTGAAGGTTGTCAATTACATAAAAATTAGATGTGTGCTTTTCTCATCACTTTTTCATTTGTTTGATTTTTTTTCTTTAAATCTGACTGGTTTCTCTCTGCAACTCTTTTTTCCACTTTTACCTTCTTCCTTTCAATTCACACATTCCAATTCCTGTTTTGTTTTCCTTCCTAGTCTCACACTATGATTTATATTTCTCTTCACTTTTCTGCAATTAACAATTCAGCAAAACTTTATTATCACTATATGAGAAGCAGTATGATAGAGAAATGACCTTGAAGACAGGAATACCTGAATTCTAGTCTCACCTCTGACACAAAATATGTAACTATAGATCCCTAAACCTCTTAGTGCCCATGGGGCAGCTAGGTGGCTCAGTGGATAGAGCACCGGCCCTGAAGTCAGGAGTACCTGAGTTCAAATCTGGCCTCAGACCAAAACACTTGACACTTACTAGCTGTGTGACCCTGGGCAAGTCACTTAACCCCAATTGCCTAAAAAAACAAAAACAAAACAAAACAAAAAAAAAACCTCTTGGTTCCCAAGCCAGCACTTTTTAAACTGTGGGTCACAAACCCATGGTTGAGACTCATAGTTTACGAAGAACCAAAGGGTCACCAGTGGAAAAATGTTTAAGAATCCCTGCATGGGCAACCAACTAAGACAAGTGGCAGAGAGAATGGAAAACTACTTTTCTAAAGGGAATTTCTCTCCTGAGTGTATACTATACCAATGAAATCACAGGTCCAGTTGCTAAACTATCCCTTTGCTTAAGACACTATATTAGTCACTAAGTATACAAAATTTTAACCACACAATCCCCATCCTCAGAGACTTTATATTCTACAAGTTTTTAATCATGGAAGTGAAATGGCCAGACTTATGATTTTAATAATATTTAGCAGGTAAGGTGGTTGATGAAGATGAAATTAAAGCAATTATTAGAAGTTATTTTGCCCAGCTACATGATAGTAAAACTGAAAATTAAATGAAATGGATGAATATTTACAAAAATATAAACTGTCTAGATTAACAGACAAGAAAATAGAATACTTAACCCTATTTTAGAAAAAAAATAAATTGAAAAAAACATAAATGAGTGACTTAAAAAAAATCCCCTGGAATAATTAATTCTAATACTAGGTAAACTATGTAAAAAGAGATTAAAAAAAGATATTGCTACCAAATTCCATTTCTGATACAGATATGGTTTTGATACCTAAACCAATGAAAGCAAAAACAGAGAAAGAAAACTATAGGTCAATTTCCTTAATGAATATTGATATAAAAAAATTTAAATAAAATACTAGCAAAGAGATTACAGCAATATATCACAGAGATTATATTCTATGAGCAGGTAAGATTTATACCAGGAATACAAGACTAGTTCAATATTAGGAAAACTATAAACATATTTGGCCATATCTATAACAAAAACAACAACATAGATTAATCAATAGATGCAGAAAAAAAAACCTTTGACAAAATACAATGCCCATCCCTATCAAAAAACACTAGAAAACATAGGAATATATGAAACCTTTCTTAAAATGATAAATAGAATCTGTCTAAAACCAAGAGCAAGCATTAACTATAATAGTGACAAAACTGAAGCCTTCCCAATAAGATCAAAGGTAAAGCAAGACTGTCCATTATCACCACTATTATTCAATATTGAAGTGCTAGCTATAGCAATAAGACAAAAATACATAAATTAAATGTAAATTAAAACAACTCTTAGTTACTACCTCATATCTATGAGATGGGCTAACTTGGAGGAAAAGGAAAATGACAAATGCTGGAAGGGATGTGGAAAAATAGGATACTAATGCAGTGTTGTTGGAGTTGTGAACTAGTCCAATCATTCTGGAGAAGAATTTGGAATTATGCCCAAAGGAATATAAAACTGTATATCCCTTTTGACTCAGCAATACAACTACTAGGTCTACATCTCAAAGAGATCAAAGAAAAAGTAAAAGGACCTATTTGTACAAAGAACATTTATAACTGTGTGTGTGTGTGTGTGTGTGTTTGTGTGTGTGTGTGTGTTTGTGTGTGTGTGTGTGTGTGTGTGGTGGCAAAGAACTGGAAATTGAGGGGATGACCATCAATTAGGTAATGGTTGAACAAGTTGTCGTATATGATTGTGATGGAATGCTATTGTGCTATAAGAAATAACAAGCAGAATAGTTTCTGGAAAACCTGGGGAAACTTATATGAACTGATGCAAAATGAAATGAGCAGAACCAAGAGAATATTGTAACAGTAACAGGAATATTATAAGGATGGTCAGCTATAAAAGACTTAGCTACTCTCATCAAATCAGCAATCCAACATAATTGCAAAAGACTTAGGATGAAAAATGCTGTCCACTTCTACAGAGAACTGATGACTCTGAATGAATGATGAAACATACTTTTTTATACTTTCTTTTTCTTGTTTGATTTTTTTATCTGTGTTTTCTTTTGCAACATGACTAACATGGAAATGTTTTGTATGACTTCACATGTATAATCAAAATCAAACTGCTTGCTTTCTCAAAGAGAGGAATGGAGTGGGAGAGAGGGAGAATTTGGAACTCAAAATTTTTAAATGATTTTTAAAAATTGCATGTAGTTATGAAATAATTTTAAAAAGAATTCTTTAAGGTAGCCTCTTATACAACAGGCTGTAGACACAGGCATGAAAATTATTTGGTGATTGTCTTCAAAGTGAATATTGTTGATGATAAGATCACAATTGTGAGGGAACATCATCTGTATTCATGCTTTCTTCATAATCAAATGCATATTACTAATAATAGATGAGAGGCAGTATGCCATAGTGTACAGAGTTTCAGCCTTGAAATCAGGAATAATTAATAATAAGAATGATAATATTAATAATAGTAGTAGCTAGTATTAATATAGCACTTTAAGGTTTACAATGTACTTTACAAATGTTATCTCATTTAATCATCAGAACAACCCTGGAAGGCAAATTGTTAGTATTATCTTCAATTTACAGATGATTAAACTGAGACAAATAGTGCTTAAAAGACTTGACCAGGGTCACTCAGTTGGAAAGTGTCTGATCCTTGATTTGAATGTGGTTCTTCCTGGCTCTAGGTCCAATGTTCTATCCACTGCACCACCTAACTGCCTCCAGAATACTCGGGTTCAAATTGTGCCTCTCACATATACAGACTGTGAATGACCAAGTCACCTAACCTCTCAGTGTTCTAGGCTAGTGGTGTGAAACTCAAATAGAACTGAGGCCACTAATTCCTATAATGGGTAGTATATTGACTTAATTTAAAACTGAACATTATCTATGTTTTTTTATATTCTGTTAAATCTTTCCCAGTTACATTTTAATCTGATTCCACTGTGTGTTTGACACATCTTCTCTAGGCAACTCTAAGATCATAAATTGCAGGAAAGGTGATTGCTTGCTTTGGCAGAGGGAGTTTTCTCACCTAGGCGATCTCTATGCTAAAGAAATAATGCATTGAGTCCCTTTTTCTTGGACCTAATAACATATCATCTCCAGAGGGAATTAATGCATCAGATAGCATTTGTACCTGATGATCTCTGAGGTTTCATCTAAGAGGGAGATTCTACAATTCTATTAAGTTTGAGTTTTATTTTTATATATACAACTGCATTATTATCCTTTTTTAAGAACATCAGTCTGCTGGAGGAGGTTCTAAGGCCTGTACTCTCTTAATTCAGGTTTACTGTTGGAGATAAAAGGAAACATCATAAGTTAATGAACAGTTAATAAAAGCAGAGCAGCTAGGTGACACAGTAGATTGTGTATTGGGCCTAGAGTCAGGAAGATTCATCTTCCTAAGTTCAAATCTGGCCTCAGACACATGAGAGTTATGTGGACACATGAGAGCTATGTGACCCTAGGCTATTCGCTTCACTCCATTTGCCTCAGTTTCCTCATCTGTAAAATGAACTGAAGAAAAAAAATGGCAAACCACTCCAGTATCTCTGCCAAGAAAATCTGAAATGGGGTCACAAAGAGCCAGACACAACTGAAACAACTGAACAATAACAAAAATTAGCCCTAACACAGCAAGAATATTCAATAAGGATACAGAAGCACTTAACTTCTCTAGACCCATGCCACCTGAGCTCCATATGGAAATGCAGGATACAGTGAAGCTAAGCTAGCTCCTGTACCATTTTTTAAAAATTTTAATTAATTTATTTATTTTTAGTTTTCCACAATCACTTCCATAAGCTTTTGAATTTTAAATATTCTCCCTCTTTCTCATTACCTCCCTCCCAAGACAGCATAGGCTCTACATATACATTCCTATTAAACATATTTTCACATTAGTTATGTTGTAAGTAAGAATTAGAACCAATAGGAGGGGTCACAAGAAAGAAGAAACAAAACAAAACAGAAGAAAAAGAAGAGCCAATAGTATGCTTCAATCAGCATTCAAACTCCATAGTTCTTTCTCTGGATGTGGATAGCATTTTCTATCATGAGACTTTAGGAGATGTCTTAGATCCTCTTCTGTACCATTTTGACTGAAATACAGTACATGAAAGGGAAGAGGGTCCAATAAGGTTTGAAAAGTGACCTGAAACAAAACTGTTAAGAGTTTTAAATGCCAAGCTAAGGAGTTTGGATTTTATTCTTCAGACAAATGGGAGTAAGGAACTGAACTTATCAGGTCTTTGCCTTAAGAAGATCATTACGGCAACTTTGTAAAGGATGATTTGGAATAGTCAGAGATTAGAGGAAAGAGATCAAACAACAAACATTTACTAAGCACCTACTATTTGCCAAGCAGGTGGAAGGCTTTTGCAATAGTCAAGGGTGAGAGGTAATGATGGCTTGAACTAAGTTGATAGAAGAGTGAGAGGAGAGAAGGGGACATTTGCAAGAGGTTGACTGCCAGGATTGGCACCTGAATGAACTTGGGAAACAAAAGAGAGGAAAGATTCAAAGATTACTCAGAGATTTCTGCCTGGGTAACTGTGAGGATTGTAGTACCATCAAGAGAAATTTTTAAAAATTTATCTATTTATTTTTAGTTTTCAACATTTACTTCCACAAGATTTTGAGTTCCAAATTTTCTCCCCTTCTCTCCCCCCCCCAACTGCGTGCATTCTGAATATTCCTTTTCCAGTCTGTTCTCCCTTCTATCACACCACTCCCTTCTCTTATCCCCTTCCCTTTTGGTTTTCCTGTAGTGCCATCAAGAGAAATTTGAGAAGAGAAGGCTCTTCGCTGCAGGCAGAATTACACCACATACCTAGTATGCTTTCATAAGGCTACACGTATTCACCTGAAGAAAAATTTTTGCGTGGCATATGTGTGGAACTAGGGAAGATCAAGTGTAGACACAGAGACAAGACTCAGTGACAGACAACAAATAGGACTCACCAAATAGACTAAATAAATACAACTTTAAAAGATTATTCTTTTTGAAGTTAGACATACATTTTAATCATTTGCTTTAATGATTATTCATGAATGAATTATTAATTAATGCTCTGGACTAAAAATATCTCTTCACACTTGCTAAAAAATATTCTCTCAAAATGGAGGGAAAAAAAACCTTTTAAAAAAAAAAAAAGCTAAATTCTTCCACATCATTAGTATTGCTGCAAATTCCCAGCATTTGATCTTGTTGTAATTAATGTCTAGTTTGTAAGAACATTTCCACATCACAAATCTGAACATACAGGGCCATACTGTGTACTGGAGGGAGAAGGGGGATAATATCTATAGAGGAAATGTTGTCAATGTCTTATTTTTCAGTGTGTCTGATAATTCTATTGTACATGTGCAAATGTACATGTAGACACAGAGGGCAGGCCAGGAGGCTGCCACAGGAATGCAGCTTTTCATTCCAAGCTCACTTGAAAAAGGAAACACTAATTGTTCTGAAACCCTAGGCCTCTGGTAATATGTTCTGAGTTATGAGCATAGAATCCCCAAGCTATCAGGGAGAAACTAGATGCCCAATATGCAGAAAAGCAATTTGTGATAGTTTTACTCAGTGGAAAACATCCCCCATCTTTCTAGGCCATGTTTATCTGAAAGGCCCTTCTTTCTTACCAACAGGTCAGCATACTTAAAAATCAAACGACTGGAAATAACCCCACCAAACTACGTGACTATGGCAGGGGATCACTGCCCTATGCTTTTTTTTTTATCCTCTCTCCCCCTCTTTCTAAATTTATCATTATTGATGTTGCTATAAGGTAATATGGGTGTTACACAATTCTTAATCTGGGATCCATGGACTTTGGGGGTTCCACAGACAAATTTCAAAGGGTTCATTTACCTGAATGTCAAAAAATATATAATTGTATTTTCATTAATATCTAACTGAAATTTAGCAGTTTTTTTAATTGTTTAAAAACATCCTGAGAAGGGGTCTATGGGCTTCACCAGACTACCAAAGTAGTCTATCACCCCAAAATGTTAAGAACCCTGCCCTAAATTATAAATAGATGATAGAACTGTACAAAGAACATACAGAAACATAACTGGAATGCACTATGCTTGTCGTAGGGAAGAAATATGGATGTCAAGTCCCTTGTCAAAAATATGGTAGGAAGATTATTATTTAGGTCCAGATTGGACAGCATGACTTCAAGGGTTCAATTGAGGGTTAGAAAACAACTTATCAGGTATATTTCAGTGAAGTTTTGTTTTGCGTATGCATTGGACCAGGTGACTCTGTAATGTCCCTTCCAACTTTCCCATTCTGTGATTTGATTCTACCACTTTCCAAATCTGGAAAATGTCCCCTAACAAAGTGGTGTAAGGATATCACTAGGCTCAATAGTGGGTAGAGAAAGTCTCAATTCAAGATTGAAAAGGCAGCTTTGGGGAAGATTTGGAATTCAGCACCTTAGGAAGAAGAAGCAAAAGTTCTGGGATTGTAATTATAATACTTGGGTTCAGGTCCCAGCACTACCACACCACTTTTTTTTTTATTATTATCTTGGGCAAACTGTTTCATCATTCCAAACCCCAGTTTCTTTCATCAGTGAAGGAAGGACAATAACACGGGTATTTCCTAACTTATGAGTTTGTTCTGAAGAAAGTGTTTTGTAAATACTTGAGTGCTATATGAGCTGAGTAACTGCTGAACTAAAACAGAAAATGTTTTTGGGGTATTTATGATGTTTTTTCTTAAAAGTTATGTGATAACCAAATAAAAGTCATAGACTATTATGGTTGAGAAGGCCTTAGGAATCAGGTGAAGAAACTGAGTCTCAGAGACAGTTACAGAAACATACCTAGTTCATGGTAGAGTCAGGACTAGAACCCAACCCAGGCCAGGTTGCTTTCTACCGGGCCACAATGTCTGTCAAAGCAGAAGGAGTGAAAAAGTGACTTCCTGTGAAAATTTACAGGAGTTTACCTGATCATCTAAACACTGAAAATGGAAAAGTAGAAGGTATCAGAACCCTTCTCTCATAATGCACAATTGTTAGAAACTAGAAGCAAAATCTGTTTTGTTGGCTACCTTAGGTCACAGAACAGAGTTCAGATTACCTCTAAGTCAAGCCAATTCTCTTCTAAGGCACATTTTCTCTGTTTCAGAACATAACTTGTGGCATTTTGGTGACTTGAACACATTTCAGAGGGCAGAAATCATGTCTTGCAAAGAAATATCTCTTAAAATAGTAATGCGGTCCTATACGTATTTTCTTATACAGTGCTCCTTTCCTGTTCCATGAAGTACACTCAGCATATTATTAGTAAGCATTTTCAATATTTAGAACACTGAGCTAGGCACTGGGTGAGATAAAAAGATGCATCCTCCATCTTTGGAAGAACTAAAACATACTAAGTTTAAGGAACATGATGCCTGGTTTTCTCCATAGCCCATGTCCCTGCATCTCTTTGGTTGTTAGTTATTAATATTTCATTAATTTTCAAGCTACAGCAATTTCCCCCTGAGATATCATTAATAAAATACTACCCAAATCAGCAAGATTACAGTCAAAGTGACCAAACTACAAAACCTATTTAATTACCTAGAATTTTTTTTTTTTGGAGTGCTGAGCACTTGCTTTAAAGAACTGAATCATCTGCTACTTTGATGATTACAAAAGGTAATTCTGTTTTGTTAGTTATTTTAATTAATTCTCATACTTTCCCCACTTATGTTTATTTCTGTAAATGTCCTTTTAGAATGACAATGAACCATTCTTTAAGATGAAGGAAAGATTATGAAAAGCTTTTGAAATAAATTTAAAAACAGACATACTATAGAAATTTAATGCATACTTTCTCCTCTTAATAAGTTTTCTATATTTTGGTCAAAAAGTAGACTCTGTCAATTTGAAAGGCTCACTTCTGCCAGACTGTTCAGTTCACCTGCATTGCTTAAATCCTCCAACACCTATGAGGATATCAATTTTGCTGACGCTAAAATAATGTGTAATGTCCAGGAAGAGGTATTTCTGACAAAGGAAATTTCAAGTCTCAGTTATCTACTTATGGATTGTAAAGGAATGGCTTCTTCTCTTTCCTTTACCCAACTTTTGGCTCAGCCTCTGGTCATGACACCCAAGTAATGAAGATCAGATAAAAGAAGAGAGAGGGAATCAAATTCACTTTGATGAGTTGCAGATGTCTGTCCTGTCATCTCCCATCATCAGTTAGTGGGAAATCAAAGGTTACCAAATGGGGCTGAGGACAGAATAAGTTGGGGATGATGCTGGCAATCGTATGACTTCTTTGGAAAGGGCTCAGAAAAAAAGATGGGATCTAGGAAAGTAAAATCTCAGGACACTCTTCTTAGCCAGATATTGAGGATGTCAATCCGCTCTCATAACCAGATGGTTGACATTCAAGTCCTCCCTTTTCTCAATGCTGGAATTCCCTCCATAATAGCTCTGATAAATGGTCTTCCAGCTTTCTCCTGGAACTCACCACTTCAACAGACAACCCATCCCACTGTTGAGCAGTTTTGAATGTGAGAAATTTTTCCTTACATTGAGCTAAATATCCTCCTGCTTTCAACTTCCACACAGTGGGGTTAATTCTGACATTTAGAGCTCCCCAGAATAATTTGAGTCCCCCTTCCACAGGACAGCCTTTCAAATATTAAACTTGTGCTTTTTAACTTGGTAATAAAGAGAGTTCTGCACTTGAAGTCAGAAAGACCTATGTTTAAATGGTGTCTCTAACTGGTAAACTATTTAAACTCTCTGAGTCTCAGAATCATATTATCCTTAGTACCTATCTCACAGGCTAGTTGTTAATTAGTATAATATGCACAAAATACTATATAAATGATAGGGGAGCTGGGTAGTGCAGTGGATAGACTGCCCAGACTAATGTCAGGAAGACTCCTCTTCCTCAGTTCAAATATGGCCTTAAACACTTAATTCCTGAGTGACCCTGGGCAAGTCACTTTGCCCTGTTTATCTCACTTTCCTCATTGTAAAATGAGTGAGAAAAGGAAATGACAAACTACTCCAATATCTTTGCCAAGAAAACCCCAAATGGAGTCAAGAAAAGTCTGACATGACTGAAATGACTGAATAAGTAAATGACAGTTATTAACTTTTAAAAACCATATTATCATTTTTCGGTTAGGTAAAGACTCACAGACATTAAAATATAACAGAAGTGTCAACAATATTACAACTACCCAATATTTTTCTATTTAATTAAACTACAATTTACCACCATGAATGTTTTGCACTTTATTTATCTATTTATTCATTCATTCATTCATTCATTCATTCACTCATTCATTCATTTACTTATTTTACTTTTAATTCATGAAATAAAGCAAGCATTTCCAAAACATAGTACAATCTTAAAAAAAGACTACACAGGAAACTGCAAATCTACTACACACAACTTGCTATTCCTTTCAAATATACAATGAAATTATCATGTAAATTTATTTTTTCCCTTTTTTTCTTTCAGTTCCCCTCACCTGCCCTAGAGATGTTTACCGTTAGACACAAATAGGTATAAATATGTGTGTATACATGTTACATATATACACACATACATACACACACTATATGTATATGTATGTGTATATATGTGTGTGTGTATATAAATATATATATATAAAACATTATTCTATATATACTTCTATTTGTCAGTTCTTTCTCTGAATGCAAATAGCATCTTTCTTCATATCTCCTTTATAGTTAATTTGGGTATTTATAATAGTAAAAAAACTTATTCACTCAAAGTCATCCTTAAAACAATGTTAATTGTTTATGTATACATTGTTAGTATATACAATGTTCTCTTGGTTCTGCTCATTTCATTCTTCATCATTTTGTGCAAGTCTTTCCATGTTTTTTAAGAGCTAATCATTTCTTATAGCACAGCAGTATTCCATCATAATCATACACCACAACTTGTTCAGCCATTCCCCAACTGATAGGCATCTCTGCAATTTTCCATTCTCTGTCACCAAAAAGAGAACTGCTTTTAACATTTTAGAACATACAGGTTCTTTCCTTTTTTTTTCCCTAATCACCTTAGGGAATACACCTAGTAGTGGTATTGCTGGGACAGATCGTATAGGTAGTTTAATATTTCTTTGGGCCAAATTCCAAATTGCTCTTGAAAGTGGTTGGATCAGTTCATAATCCCACCAACAATACATTAACCCTTATTGTTTTAACTTTCATAATCATAGGTAGGACCATAGATTTATAACTGGGAGGGATTTTAAAGGTAATTTAGTCAAAAGATTTGCTTTACCAATAACAAAACTAAGTCTCAGAAATATTAAGTGACTTGCTCAGGCTAACACAGGTAGAAATTAGCAGAGCCAAGATTCAAAACCAAGTCCTCTGACACCAAATTCATCATCCTTTACATTATACTATCATGATGCTATGTGCTAGGTGCTGGTGAAGGTACGGAAAAAGACTTTGGATAAAAGCTGCATAAGCCATGACTCCAGCCCTCATTGTGCATATAATCTACTCAACTGAGTAGCTTGAGTTGGCAAATAACATCTTTTGAATGAATTTGAAAAATTTAATCAATTCTTTTTAGATCATTGTTTTATAATTTGATGATGAAAATATGATTTCCATCTCTTTTTTCCTTAAATGGATGGGAATTGCAAGAGGGTAGATTTCACCCTATTATAATAATGAAGACCGTGCCAACAATTACAAATTTCAAAAAACGAGATGGGCTACTTATTAATAATAGTAATAACAATAACAACAATAATAGAATTTATATATGACTTTAAGGTTTACAAAATGTTTTACAAATATTACTTCATTTTATTCTAAAACAACTTTGGGAGTTAGTTGCCATTATTATCTGTATTTTATAGATGAAAAAAAATTGAGGCAGACAGAGGTCAAGAGACTTGTCTAGGTTCAAACAGCAAGTAAGGGTGCAAAGCAATATTTGAACTCAGGTCTTTCTGATTCCAGATCCAGTCCTCTATTCACTGAACCATCTGGATGCTTCTATGAGGTAGTAAGTTCCCCATCACAAAAGATCTTGACACAGAAAATCTATGATTGGTCACACATTCAGTTGAGAGGATTCTTGGTTTGGATTATATATTGTCTGAGGTACTTTTTACCTTTAGGAGTCTGTGATTCTACTGCATATCAATTCACTATTATGAATTGAAGATAATGTGTCTAGGATGAATTTGAGTCTTTTTGTCATTAATCTATTTTTCTTAATGATCATCAGGTATACAGTCTTTTTTCTTTAAAAGATGTTTAAAATTAAGCCTCTTTCAAAGGTAATGAAGCTTTAAACATCTCCTCAATTTCAATCTGGTCTTAACCTGCCAAGGAGGCACTACCAGAGATTCTAATTTGTTACAACAAATAAAAGAAAAATGAAGCTCATGTATTATAACAGAGTGAGGCCAAAAGGGTAACATTTCCTCTACCATGCCTGAAACGAAGTCAAGAAGTGACTCTCTGAAGCTTTCACTAGAAAAGCTGAATCTGTAGTGATGGTGAAGAAAATCTATCCTGAAATTGTACCGAGTAGAAGAAAGGAGAACCAAGAATGATGGAAGATCTGTAGAGAAAAATAAAGGAACAATTGCCATGATCTTACTAATGTTGAGAGTGAATTTGATCAGCTTTAGTCACACTTAGAAAGGAAAGAAACGTTAGTTCAAGTACATCTTTATAAAATGTACTGTGAAGGCTGATGTTTTATTTTTCAATGAAATTTATTTTTTTCAAAAATATAGAGTAGAAAATGCTGAATTCAGTGGTAAAATTATGAATTACATAATATACCTATTTATAGGAGAAGTAATATAACATTAATAAGTTGTTTTACCAACTGATCATCAACATAGATTCCTGCATTTGTATAACCTTTTCCAAAGCATTTTTACTTAGTTAACTCAAGTGATTATCATCACCCTCTTTGAAGGAAGGAACAAAGAAAGGAAGCAGAGAACAAACATAGCACAGTAGAAAGAAGGATGGTCTGGGAGTCAGAAAAGTTGAATGTGAATCTCACCTCAAATACTTACTAAATGTATTGCCTTGAGCAAGTCACCTCTCATTTGTAAAATGGGCATAAATATCCATACTTCCAACTCACTGGATTGTTACTAAGGAAAATGTGATGATTTGAGCTACTATTATTAAATATGGTGGGGCAACTAGGTGGCACAGTAGATAGAGCACCAGCGCTGGAATCAGGAGGACCTGAGTTCAAATCCGGCCTCAGACCAAACATTTGACACTTACTAGCTGTGTGATCCTGGGCAAGTCACTTAATCCCAACTGCATAAAAAAAAAATTATGGTGTACACAAGTTAACACCATTTTACAGATTAAAAGAAAATAAAAAACTGAAGCAAGAGAGGTTGAACAACTTGGACCTGAGACTAGAATTCTAACCTACTAAGTAGCACTCAACACCTTTAGTTACTTAAGATTGTCCTAAACATGATAATATAATGGAGATTAAAATCTTATATTTGCTTGTTTGAGATCTGATATTTTCTTTTTAGAAAGGTAATATTAATTCTCATATATGTGTATGTGTCTGTATATATGTGTACATATATATTTATGTACATATATTTGTGTATACATATCCTTAAGGTATATGAGTTCATATGTATATATGTCTTACTTGATATCCTGAGGTGGGCATCATTATTACCTCCATTTTACAGATAGGGAAACTGAGGAACAGACGAGTTAAGTCAGTCAGTCAGTCACTGTACTGTAAAAAATCTACTATATGTCAGGCACTGTGTTATCCACTGGGGATTCAAATAAGGCAAACAATAGTCCCTGTTGTTATGGTGTTCTCTGTCTAATGGGGGAAGCTATGTGCAAACAACTATATACAAATAAGATGTATACAGAATCAATTCGAGTGATAACAAAGGGAAAGGACTCTCATTAAGGGGGGAGGGTCAGCAAAGGCTTCTTGTACAAAGTTGACTTTTAGTTGGAACTTAAAAGAAGTTAAGGAAGCGCAGGAGGCAGAAATGAGGAGGGAAAGAATTCCAAGCATGTGAGACAACTAAGGAAAATACCCAGAGTGGGGAGTTTGAATGTCTGGTGCCAGAAATGGCAGAAAAGCACAAAAGCCCTGGGAATGAGCGACAGCATCCCCAAGCCCACTGCTCCTGCTTTCGGTCCAGGTCTCACAGCCATTGCCTGGAGAAGTGGCTTTTTGGAGAAGGGACCAGCCATCCCTACCACCTGTCAAACAACTGCACATACAGGGCAGACAAGCCAGCCTAGCTAAAGCAGCAAAGCACTCTGAGAAAGAGTCAGGAGGTAACATGTTCCAGGCAAGTCAAACTACCACCACCACATTGACCACCACACCTCCCCAGATCCCAGTGGTCTGAGCACAGCACCATGAGCCCAGGAACCTTTGGAATAGCAATGCTTTCAGTCCAGTGTCTGCATACATCATCCTGGGAAGCCAACCCCCATGGAGATTCAGGCTGACAACTGCTCCTGCAGGTCCTTCTTTTGAAAACCTCTGAAAGAAACTTCTTGACACCAGAGTCCTTGAGACTGTCAGATGGTTCAGCATCAGAAGCTGCGATGATTTTATCAGTGCAAATGACATTACAGAAGTGGCATTACCATCTGCTTTGCTCTCCTACCCTGGGCCCATGAGACTTTCCCATCTGACTTTTATTTTTATTTTCATTTTTTTTTCTGTGAGGCAGTTGGGGTGAAGTGACTTGCCCAAGGTTACACAGCTAGTACGTGTCAAGTGTTTGGTCTGAGGCTGGATTTGAACTCAGGTCCTCCTGACTTCAGGGCCAGTGCTCTATTCACTGCTCCACCTCGCTGACCCCCCATCTGACTATTAACTGAAATTTTCTTTATGCATTGCCTCACCTATTAGAATGTGAGCTTCTTGAAAGCAGGAACTGTCTTATCTTTCTATTTATATCCAACGCTTATAGCAGTCCTTTTCATTTTATAAGCACTTAATTTTTTCTCATTCATTCATATCTTTCTAAATTGAGCATTCACGGAATCATAGTGTCAGGTCTGGAGGGGATCCTGGAGAGCATCTATCTCAAACCTTTCATTTTACAGATGAGGAAACTGAAGCCCAGAGAGGCAAAGTGACTTGTCTAGGGTCACACAAGTAAGGAAGTATTAGAGGCAGGGTCTCAATCCAAATTCAGCATCTTCTCTACCACACCAACTAGCTACCTTTCCATGAGTTTAGGACAGGAAAGGCAGTTTCAATCCTCTACCAGGCTCTAGTTTCATTTTATATTAAAGAGTTGACAGATATGACAAGAAAGCTCTACTGGAGGCCAAGTTCCTTTTGTCTTTTATCATAAGGATTTGTCTCTCTTGTCTACCCTGAGAATTATTAACTTCTTGTTTCTCTTGAGCAATAAAGATTTTCCTTGTGAGAAAACCTATGTTTTGTTGATGCTTATTTTATTAGCTGTTTGTCCTTCTAAATATAAATGTGCTTTGAACTAATAAATCAGGTATGCAAATTAGGCATGAACCACAGGTTCTGAAACTAGGAAAACTGGGATAAGTTGACTGAAAATCAGGCTCTAGGCAAAAAGAAATTTTAATTAAAGCACAACCTCCACTAAAAAGTACTGGTGCTGAATTTCTTGAGGCTATGACTGCTTCCAGGCTTCCTTTACATCATCACTATGACCTTGGTGGATGTGAGAAAGACTGCTGAATATTTTGTAGTAAATACAAATTTCTGGGAAATATCAGACTTTAAAAAATTACATATAAAGCTAAAATAATTACCTTTTAAAAATCAAACCACATTTTAAACATGCTATGAATATATACTTTTTGTAAATTATTCACAGCTTTATCCATTTGGCCTGGTGATATTTGAGAACATAGTGTTGACACCCTCTTGCCAGCTGGAATAACACACAGAGGCTTTTGTCTAACACTCAAGTAGTTGCCACTAGATGGCACTTAAGTTGAATGACTAGGTTTGATATTATACTGGTTGTTCTGTAATTAAGGCTTGGGGCGAGGTGGGGGGGGCAGGGGACGGACACACACACATGCAGCTAGGTGGTACAATGGATAGAGTGCCAGGCCTAGAGTTCATCTTCCTGAGTTCAAACCTGGCCTCAGTCACTCACTAGTTGTGTAACGTTAGGCAAGTCACTTAACCCTGTTTGTCTCAGTTTTCTCATCTGTAAAATGAGCTGGAGAAGGATATGGCAAACCATTCCAGCATCTTTGCCAAGAGAATCCCAAAGGAATAACAAATATTTAAATACAACTGCTGTTATAATTACAACAAAAATTAAGACTTTTACTTTAAAAAAAACTATTATAAAATACAGAACTGGGAAAGGAAAAAGAAAATATCAAACAAAAATATCTCATTGAATTTACAACAATAACAGTAGAAACCTTCTCTTCCTAAACCACTTCTGCCTCCCATGTCCCCATTAGATGACCTTGTCTCCATTTTCATTGAGATCAATCTGTCACAAGGGGAAATCTTCAAATTCTTTCTACCTAACTTCAAAACCTCTGTCTTTACCCATTTTCTCTCTCATTCTCTTGTTTCAGAAAAAGGGATAGTCTTTATTGAATTAAATTTTATTCTTTTCAACCAATGAAAATCCATCTATTCACCTTCCACCCCCCTCATTGAAAAAAATGAAAATACCATTGTAACAAGTATTCATAGTCAACCAAATAAACATACGTACACTTATACATATGCATATGTATGTTGGGGCAGTGGGAGTGAATTTTTCAATTTGCACTCTGTGATCGTCTTCAAGGAGGTGGGTAACAAGTTTCATCAGGAGCAGAGCTAGATCTTCTTCAGGCCAAATCTAACCCCTCTACTTGAGTTTTAGGTCCTATCATCCCTCCCCAATCTCATCTAGGTTCTCCTTTCATTTATTATCTCTTTCCTTTCTTGCATCATCATTCTTTTCTTCTCTATGGACTTTTCCCCTCTTCCTACAAACACAAGCAGGTTTCATCAATCCTAAGGAATGCACTTATGCATATATACATAGATATAGTGCGTATGTGCATATATGTCTGTGTACACACACGTATGTATGTATATTAGATGTTATATTCTTTTAGGACAAGGAACTATCTCATTTATCTTTGTGTCTTCTTCATTGCCTTCCCATCTAAAAAACTTTGGGAAAAATAGTTTTTATCTAAGATAATTATAATATTTTTATAAACAATTACATAAAGGGGCTATATGATGATTTCCAAAGGAATTCACATTTCTATCTTATTTGTGCCTGTAACACTGAAGAAATAAGAAATTTTCGTCACCTGGAGATTAGTGTTCCATGCAATCTACTAAAGACATAATAATATATTATGTTCAAGTAACTATATACCCTATAAATATGAACAAGTTATTATTTGGATGGAAAAAGTAATTTACTCAGCTATTTTCAATAATCTGTTTAGCTGCCAAATAGTGAAAAGTTTTTTTTTTTGTTGTTGTTGTTGTTGTTGGTTTTGTTTTCTGTGTTTAAATTAGGAAGACCACACAAATTTATCTGAACTTATAGGACTAAGTGACTCCAAAATGAGTACAACTTTTTTTTTGGGTGAGGCAACTGGGGTTAAGTGACTTGCCCGGAGTTACACAGCTAGTGAGTGTTATGTGTCTAAGGCAGGATTTGAACTCAGGTCTTCCTGACTTCAAGGTCAGGGTTCTATCCACTGCACCACCCAGCTGCCCTGATGAGTACAATTTTAAGAGGATACCTTTTCTAATAATTCTAGGAGCAAATGTCGATCCAACATTTAGGGTCTTCAATAAATTTAAAATAATAATTGAAGGAAATTATTAACTGACATATATATCTTTGCTAACAGGAATAGAATTAGTAATTATTTTCCTGTTGGAAGATCATGTGGTCAGTCACTTGCATCCAGATTATACATGTCTATGGTTGTTAAAGATATCTTAACTGCTGACCTTAATAGAACCAGAAGGTTCATTGAAAGGTTCCACAAACCAATATTAAAACAGGTCATGTGGAGTCTAAAGATTAACTCAACTCCAACAAGTCTTTCTTAAAAATCTCTTTTTCACCTTTAACTCTCTTTGTGCTAGAAAAGATGTCCTTCTGAATGTTTTCATTTTGATATTGCACAGATCTTTTCCTTCTTCTAAAATCCTACTTGGAGGTAGTGGGTGTTCAAGAAAAATCTTTTAATTTAATGAGGTTCATTGAAATGCAATTGAAATTAATCAAGTAACTTAATTGTATTTAAATGAATAGACTTAAGCCTGTTAGGCATTTGGTTGGCAAAGAAGCAGGTATGTATGCCTGAAATCTCAGTTCTTGTCTCATTCCATTCATAGAATTCTGTATAGTCACCTTGAAAGCTGAAGCCTCATCTTCTCCATAAGACATTAGATGTTACACAGGGAACATACTCTTTTAACAATGTCCTATTGTTCTTGGGAAAACAACTACAGCATGGATTGACATTCCGGAGTCGATTTATCAGTCTTTCTTGCATCCTGTTCCTCAAAGGCATTAGTGCATTAACTGCCTTATTAAAGTTACATTCATTTTATTTCCACTCCAAAGTAATATTTTGCATTTGCATAATGCACCTATCAATAACACTTTGCAAGACATTTATTAAATTTCTGTAATTAAAGGTAAAGGAGAGATTAAGCTAAAATAACAAACTGCTAAAATTTTATATTGAGAATAGTAAGCCAACCAAAGAGTAGTTCATTAGATTTTTTTAAAATGATAATCCCTTGCCAAATAGAGCTGTTAAAATTAGAGTATATTGTATTTCACTACATTTAAATTTGATAAAAATCTGACAGTGTTTCTTCTAACACCAATAAGGTACTGCCTGTAATTTCTGTGTGTCAAAGAGAGTTTTCAAGAAAAATCCCCAAACTCAAATCCCAAGATTCTCACGATATCAAAGTTGTTCCAGAATGAACTGTTAGCTTCCTAGGTAGAAGGATCAGATAGGGAAATCACAGCCAAACACAATCCCCAAATCCTAGAAAGGGAAGACAGATCATTTCTGTTTATCTATATGACTGGCTGCCAGCGCAAAGAGAAATCTCACTGGTGGTTTTTCAAAGTTTTCCATGAACTACCATTTGTTACCTAATTAAGAATAGCTATTTCCCTAAGCAGAGTAATATAATACTATTAAAGGGACGAATGTCAGGTATAACACACCTGTCTTGATTGGTAAGTCAATTAAAAACTAAATAATTGATGAAAATTCATCCCATAACAAGGCGGCAACAATGGAGTATGAAGTAAAGTTAAGTTAGTCCAGTGACTGTAAATAAGGATCCTTTCCCTGTAAACACCACTTTTGGCAAGTTTTTGCCTTAGAGAATGATCATGCTGCAGCCTGGGCTCCAGAAGGGGAGGCTCTGTCCACACTAAACGTAACTCAGAGGCCAATGAGGCAGCCCTCCACAGAGAGAGAGACACACACAGAGACAGAGACAGACAGAGAGACAGAGAGAGACATAGAGAGAGACAGAGAGAGAGAGGGGTGAGAGACAGAGAAACAGAGAGAGAAACAGAGAGAGACAGAGAGGGAGGGAGACAGAGCGCAACCAGAATCCCAAGTTTCATTCTTTAAAGGGCAAGGAGAAGGAAAAAGGATAACTAGAAAATAAAAGCCTTTTATATTCTCATTTAGAAAATCTCCTCACGCTAACTGGTTGTTATTTCTGGGTGCACTGTGAACATGGAAAGGCAGTTGTTCCCACATTTTAAAGTAGCTCCAATTGAATGTTTAACCTTTTGGCCAACCACTGTCACTATCTAATGGCTATTTTACATAGAGTATGCAAACATGGGGAGCACACACAATTACCATTTCATAGAGCTCCTAATGGGCTAGATAGATGGAAGAGAAATCAACCCATGGCCTCTGTGGTAGAGAGGGCTGGATGAAGAGATGGTTGCAGTGATTTCAGAAGAAAAATGTCACACCAGTCAAACTCATTTTTTCTACTAAATGGTGGGTCCTTTAAAGTGACCCCATTTTAAATAATTAATGCTATTTCCATGAGCCTCAGAATCTCTATAGATTATTCACAAAGAGGAATGATTATACTTTCTAATCCTGGTGTTATATTTAGTAACTTACACAAGCCTGCAGCAGACATGAACCTCTTAGTGCACTCAAAATAACCACCTTTCCCTAGCATTCACCACATGTCCACTGTTGTTAAGTAACAGAGTTTATTTACTTGACACCAGCAAACTCTTTCTTAGTACAAATTCAAAAATAAAGATAATGATAGTGATAATAATAATTAGCATTTATATAGAGCTTTAAAGTTTACAAAGTGCTTTACATTATGGCATTTAATTCTCATAATGACTCTGGGCTGTAGGTGATATTGTTATTCCCATTTTGCAGATCAGGAAATTGAAACAGATAGAGGTTGAATGGCTTTCTCAGGGTCACACTGCTGGTAAGTGTTTGATGCCAGATTTAATTTCAGGACTTCCTGACTACCAGGTCCAGTGTTCTATCCACTGCATCACCTTATCTGCCTCTTTCGATGATGCAATTTGCAAGCCGGTATTTTCTGTGTTGGCAGCTAAAGCAATATTAGATCTGTTGCTTTCCACTCCAGAGATGTCAAAAAATGAAAGTAAGTCATTTCTTCCAGATGGGTATCTCATATCTGGAATTCAACTAGAATACAGCAAAGACACACTGAAAATCCTAGGCAACGTTCATATGGAAGTCATGGAACACCATATACATAAAAAATAAAAGAACTTTTAAAGTTAAAAATACAGTTTTTAAAACATCCTTATACTCCTGAAATATTTTATTATGTTTGGTTTTGCCACAATATGCACTATTTAACACTCGACTCCCTTCCAAATGTATTCTCTGAAAATAGCTAAATCAAAATATTTAGCCATCAATCAGGCAATGAGCATTTATTAAATGCCTACTATGCATCAAACACTGTGCTAAGTGCAAAGAAGAACAAATAAATGTAAAAAAAAAAATGCCCTGCTCTCAAAGAGCTTACAATCTAATGAGAAAGACAGCATGCAAACAACTATGAACAAACAAGCTATATACAAAATAAATTGGAAATAATCAACAGTGGGAGGGCAACGGGATTAAAAAGAATTGGAAAGTCTCCTTGAAGGTGAGATTTCAGCTGGGATTTTAAAGAAGCTGGGAAAATACCTGCCACTTTTTACTTTTGTAATAATAGTAATTAACATGTAAATAGTGTTAATCTGTGCTCTGTCAAAACTTCAAAAAATACGAAAGTTGGAAGGGTCAAAAACAGAAGTCGTGGAATGTAAAAGGAAAGCCCTTTCAAATATCAAGGAAACATTCCAGAAAGGGTCTTAGGAAGGGCTTGAGGCTTGAGCAACTCAGCTGTACATAAATTTATAATAACTAATAATAATTAATAATAATGAATTTATCAAAAGATACAGATTACCTCCACATCTTTGTTCATAGGCACTCATCTGGTTAAGGCTCCAACAGGATTCTCAAAAATTTAACTAGCTAGTCACCATAAGTAAGAGTGGCATCCCTCCCTGAGTATAACTTGTATTGAGAAAGGAAGAATGGTGGAACATGAAAGGGTAGACTTTTATACAGAAGTGACAAACTTCAGATATAAGGCACTGAAGGAGTCAGTGTCCATGTCACCGAAAGAAGATAGGATTCTGCCAATCCTAGGCTAAGAGTTTCTGCCCTTGTTGAAAGAACCACTAAAATTCTAACTGAAAAGATCATTGTAATACTCCAACAGAAAGGACAGCAATCACACTCATCTGAGCCAGGGGATAGTGGTAGTAAAGATTTTAGCTGATCATCAAATGGCGAGCCCAGAAGATCAACTTGTCCATTACAAACATCATGGGCTATGAAAATTCCAGAAGCCTAATGTAGTTTCAGGATGAAAATCCTATCCTTACCTGCCTGACAGAGTACAGGAGGTGTAATGGCCTGCTCAACTCAGCCCAGTAGTGTCTTGACCCCTTTGCCTGAGACACTCTCCCCTGTAAGCAATAAGTCTAGTTGAGCACTGGGGCTACTCCTCCTTCACTGACACCAGTGCTATATCCTATGGCAAATGTTATCAGGGCTCTCCAGAGGAATAAAGGATCCTGAGGCCCTGCTGGCCTAGAACTGCTTTATTCATGAATGTCCACTAGATGTCCCTTACTACCATTATACTTTCAGTTCATGTCCACTCCTTTCCCTTTCTCATAGACTCTATTTTGGGGAAAGAAAATCCCCATTGGGAAGGAAGATGCATTATAACCATTGATTTTGCCATGTCAATTGAATATATGCCTTTTCTAAAAGATGAGTTAAATGACTGATTGGCCCGAAGCTAATTGACTAGGACTCATGATCTACAGTGGTAGGACCCAGGGCATTACCCCTAAAACTCAAGGTGCCAGTTGTCCTATGGAGACCACACTTGTCAGTGTGACTTCAGTTGGTGCAGTAGCTTGGAGAGGATGCTTCAAATGTTTCAAGATTTAGAAAATGTTTTACACACATTATTCCATGTGATTATCACTACAACTAAATGAGACAAAATCCCAACCTAACTTTCTATGGCCTCAGGTTTGTTGTCTTTTAGTTTTGCCTTAATTTACATTATTGTAATCACTAGGCCTAGCTTTCTTTTGACTTTGCTTTCTTCAATCACATAGCTTTATGACAGCCTTATCTGGATATAGTATACCCAGATATAATTTGTTCAGCTAGCATCCTGTATTATTGGGTCTATATATTGTTTCTATACCTTTGCTTTGATATAGTGGCACAGGACATAGAATGCCGGGTCTAGAGTCAGGAAGACTTGGGTTCAAATTTGGCCTCTAGGACTTATTAAATATGTGACTTTAGACAAGTCACTTAACTTCTACTTCCCTCACTTTCCTCAACTGTAAAATAGGGGGATAATAATAGAATGTACCTTCTAGGGTTGTAATGAGAATTAAATGAAATAATAATTGTAAAGCCCTTACCACAGTATCTGGCATATAGTAAACAATTAACAAATGCTTGTTTCTTTCTTTCCTTCAAAAAACACTTTACTCACATTAATGTTCCAGGGAGTATTTTTTCCTATATACCTTAAAATTTAAATACATTTATATAGGTTAGCTTGGCCCAATTGAAAAGCTACTAGACTGGGATTAAGAAACCCTGAGATCCAGTTCCATATTTATCATTATTGCTTTTCTGTTTTCTTTGGCTAAGTAGCATTGCAATTTCTTTAGCTATAAACTGAAAGACTTGGATTAGACGATCTCCAAGTAAGGTTCATACTCATTAAAATTCTATGATTCTATGTTTTACTGAGAAGAAATAAACTCATATTTGTTTAATACATCTTGATAAGGGAAAGAAGAAAAAAAGATGTCTTGTTATTTGTGATGTTTCGTCTTACAAAAGGAATTCTGTAGTGTTCAAGGTATAAGGTAATAGTAATTTGTCTGTGACTTCCAAAGGAATAAAAAATGATTAGGATCTCCAAATAAGAACCACTTATGGGAAAGAGCACACTTAAAAGTTTTCCCCTGTCTCTTTAACAAGTGCACTTCCTGGTAAATGGGAATTGTTTCAAACAAGAAAGAAAAAATGCCTGTTTAGCTACCTGGACTGAATACCTCAGGGGAACATAGCAAATGTCTGACATTGTACAGTATAGTAATGTTGATCATGACTGCAACAGTATGTGACCTGCTGTCAGAGCACACTGGGACAAACCAAAAACATGTTCCAAATGTCCTCATAAATACATTACCCACCTGGGGGATGGTCTCAGCCAATGACTACTGAAGGATAAGTTTGTCATCAACACATTGCTCACTGTGGTCTTCCTGCAAGTCACAGAAGGTTTATTACATTCTAAGATGCCATCTGGGGCAATTTCTACCATCTTAGCCTTACATTTTAGAGACAGTAGTTCATGTTTGGGGTATTTATTACTGCGAACACATTAGGCATAATTGGATTTGTCCAACAAAAATGACAGCCCCTGTAACCTAATGATTTCTCATATAGTTTTACCATTTTTGATAAAAAATCAGTTGCTGCTGGTATGTGGGAGGAATCATATAGGAAGCTGTTTTCATAGGCAACACTTAACCTAAAAGCTGGAAGGTTTTGTCTTTAGATAAAGATTAGGATCAAACTACTTGATTTGGTATCCTTTCTTTATTAAAATGCAAATCTATATCTAATGGGCATTTAAGGATTCACGTCTTACAGGTCTTTAAAAGAAACATGGCAGATAGGTGACATAATAAATACAGTACCAGGCCTGGAGTCAAGAAGATCTTAGTACAAATGCAGCCTTAGATACTTACTAGCTCTTTGACCCTGGGCAAGTCACTTAACACTATTTGCCTCAGTTTCCTCATCTATAAAATGAGCTGGAAAAGGAAATGGCAAACCACTCCAGTATCTTTGCAAAAAGAAAATGGGGTCCACAAAAAGTCAGACACAACTGAAAAATGACTGAACAACAAAAAGAAACATTCTCTAGTTACACCTTTTGAGACAATAAAAGATGGAATATAAGGCAATACTAGCTTAGGGATTTAAAACACTGCAGAAATGCCTGTACTTATAATACCTTTATATTATACCTGCCAGCCCCAATCTCAACTCAACAAATAGCACAGTGCCTCCTATGAAGGAGAAAGTATAATTTTGAAGAGTAGTCCTTTTATATTTCTTCCTTCTGTTTCTCCTCTTACTTTTGAGGACAGTCTTCTTCATTTGAGCTCCATCCCAAATCCTAAATGAAAGCCATTCTCATCTGCAAACATCTATCTGCTAGATTTTTTTGCCCATATTCATATCAAAGATCAACAAAAATGCTTCTAACAGGTATTTGAAAGTTACAATAAAGTAAGACTATTTCAACCAAAAGTCTTCTAAATTAAAATTCCCCTTTCCTGTAAGGTAATTTTAAAAGAGGAAATTATATCTCTATATTGAATGTATCTTGAGACATCTATTCAGAAATTTTTTCCCATCTATAAATACAGATGTGCTCCGTGTCCATAAATACAGCTAATTTATAATTGGAGAATTCTGTAGGGAAAAAATTTATACAAATAAAATAAATCTGCTAACTGTTAACTGGTAGTCAGTGGACTTAAAAACTTGCTCATTAAAATCACAAATCTTTGTATCAGACTCAAGTATAAAATTCATTTAAATCCATACAATTATATAATATTAATCCTATTTGTCCTTTCCATGACATGAACACCTCTCTAGGATAAAATATTATTACCTCACATCTAGATAATATTTGTTTTGCTCAAGGCCTCTAATCTTTGCCTTTGTCCAAAGAATCCTACAAGTAGCTCTCAAAGTAATCTTAACAAAACCCTATTTTCATCATGGCATTCCCCTACTGAAAACTCTTTAATACCTTAATAGTTTATAAGACAAAATCCAATCATTATGACCAAGTAGGGAATAAAATCCATATTCAGATCCCAAATTAATTTCTCTTCATGAATCTTTTATTCCAGCCAAATTTCATTTATCTACTGAACATCATACATATTACTCCTAAGCGCTTTTGCTCCTAACTTTCATGCCTTTTCCTTCCTTGCCAACTGATGCAAATCCAATATATCCTTCAAGATATGAGTTTTAAGGGGTAGCTAGGTGGCGCAGTGGATAGAGCACCAGCCCTGATGTCAGGAGGACCTGAGTTCAAATCTAGCCTCGGACCAAACACTTAGCACTTACTAGCTATGTGACCCTGGGCAAGTCACTTAACCCCAATTGCCTAAAAAAAAAAAAAAGATAAGGGTTTTAACATTTGTGTGTATGGTATGTGTGTTATTGACCTTTTTTGGTAATCTAATGAATTTTAAACCCCCATTGTCAGAATGATTTTTTTTAAATCCACAGAATTGCAAAAAAGGAAAAGTAATTATTTTGAAATAAAGCTGTATTTTTACCCATTGAAGTTAAAAGACCATCTGAAATCTATTTGTGGACCCCATTAGGGTGTGTGGACCTCTAGTTAAGAGCCTTTACCTTAAGATCCCACCATAGTTAAAGTAGCAATCATCAAAACTACTTGGTCCTGGCTAAGAAATAGAGTGGTGGGTCAGGGTAATATGTTAAGTATGCAAGCACAACTGCCAATGACTATATAAATTAAGACTCTAGCTTCTGGGATAAGAAATCACTATTTAACAAAAACTTCTGGGAACACTGGAAAAATATATGGCAGAAACTGGGCATAGACGAACATATCATACCCTATACCAAGATAAAGCCAAAATGTGTACAGGATTTAGATATAAAGACTGATACTGTAAGCAAACTAGAAGAGCAAGGAATAGTTTACCTTTCAGATCTATGGAGAAGGGAAAAATTTATGACCAAATAAGAGATAGAGAACATTATGAAATGCAAAATGGATAATTTTGATCACATTAAATTTAAAAGTTTTTGCACAAACAAAGCCAATGTATCCAAGATTAGGAAGGAAGCAGAAAACCGAGAAAGGATTTTTAAAACCAGTGTCTCTGATAAAGATCTCATTTCTAAAATACATAGAGAACTGAGTCAAATTTATAAGAAAACAAGTCATTCCCCAATTGATAAATGGTCAAAGGATATGAACAGGCAGTTTTCAGAGGAAAAAACTATAGCTATCTATAGTCATATGAAAAAAAAACGTTCTAAATCACTATTGACTAGAGAAATGCAAATCAAAACGACTTTGAGGTACATCATACCTATCAGATTGGCCAACACGATAGAATAGGACAATGATAAATGTTGGAGAAGATGTGGGGAAATTGGAACACTAATGCATTACTGGTGGAGTTGTGAAATGATCTAACCATTTTGGAGAGAAATTTGGAACTATGCCCAAAGGGTTACAAAATTGTGCATACCCTTTGACCTAGTAATACCACTTTTAGGTCTGTATCCCAAAGAGATCATAAAAATGGGAAAAGGACCCACATGTACAAAATATTTATAGCAGCTCTTACTGTGGTAGCAAAGAATTAGAAATTGAGGGGATGCCCATCAACTGGGGACTGGCTGAACCAGTTGTGGTATATGAATGTAATGGAATACTATTGTGCTGTAAGAAATGATGAGCAGGCAGTCTTCAAAAAAACCTGGACTTACGTGAACTGATGTAGAATGAAATCAGCAGAACCAGGAGAACATTGTACACAGTAACAGCCACATTATGGGATGAGTGACTTTGACAGACTTAGCTCTTCACAGCAATGCAAGAATCTAAGACAATTCCAAAAGTCTCATGATAGAAAATGACATCCACATCCAGAGAAAGAACTATGGATTCTGAATACAGATGGAAGCATACTATTTGCTCTCCTTTTCCTTTGTTGTTTCATTTTATTGCTTCATTCTCATGGTTCCTTCCATTAGTTCTAATTGTTCTTTAGATCATGACTGATAGGAAAATATGCTTAATATAAGTGTATAAGTAGAGCCTATATATGATTGCATGCCATCTTGGTGGGGGAGAAGAGTGGGAGGGGGAGAAAACTTAAAACTCAAAATCTTACAGAAGTGAATATTAAAAACTAAAAATAAATTAATTATAAAAAAAGATCCCACTATAGTCCTATAGCTTCCTTGAAACCAACCCTGATCATTACTGTAAAGAGTGACTTCTCCCTCTCCTGAAATCCTGAAGCACTTATTATTAAGGTGAATAATTATAGTTTTATATACATGTGTATTTATGTACATATATTTATACACACACATAGAGTACACATATGCAAACACACATGTATCTGTGTGTATATATATGTGTGTGTATGTGTATATATCATCCACAGCATCTAACATAATGGTATTCACACAGTAGTTGCTCTGTATATTTGCAAGTTATTTTTTTAAATAGTCATAGAACTAGAAGGATTCTTAGATATCATTTAGTCCAAAACCCCTTGTTTTACAGATAAGGAAATAAAGGTCCAAGAGGAGTTAGGATCTGTCCAAAGCTAGTCATTCAATGCATTTCAGAGCTTCAACCAGAAGCCAAGACTCTTCACATCCAGTTAAGGGCTCTTTCCTCTACACCACAGTACTTCTCTTGCCAGAAAAAAAGATGATTCCTAGGGAGATGCAATCCAAGACAAGTAAGGCAATAATAGGAGAGCACACAGCTGTCTTTGATTAGATCAAGTCAGCAGCCACTACTCAATTTTACCCCCCACATTGAAAGAACTGGTTGATTTGATTACTGGGCCACCATTATTGATCATTGAAAATGTGTTGTGACAGACATGCTTCAAGAGGAAAAGGCAAACATTATCTCTATTTTCAAGCTAACAGGGTAGATTTAATGAGCTATATTCTGGTAAATGAGTTTGATTCCTGATGAAATGCAAGAAGACACTTATAGGAGCTCTTTAAAAAATTTTAGAAAGATATAGGATGATGACTAAGACTTAGCATAGCTTTATCCAGAACAGATCATGATGCCCTAATTTACTTCCTTTCTTTACAGGATTACTGCACAAGCAGGTGAAGGAAATAACATCAATAAATTATTATTTATGAAATACCACAGGCCTATAGGTACTGTGTTAAGTTTTGGGGATACAAGTGCAAAGAATGAAATAAGTCCTACATATAATCTAATGGAGGAGAAAATTAGTATAAAATACAAAATGTATACAGCATAATGATAAAATTAATACATATATACACAGAGGTATATATACACATATTTATATGTAAAGTAGTTGAATAATTACAAAGTAGTTTGGGAGGGAGGCCATTAGCAGTTGGAGGGATCAGTAAAGTCTTCATATAAGAGATGGTACTTATGTTATACCTTAAAGAAAGAGAGGGACTTTATAAGAGAGCAGTAAGGAAGGAGTACATTCTAGGCATGAGAGATGGTCAGTGTATAGGCACAGATATGAGAGACAGATAATAGTTTGTTAGGAACTTAGAAAAGACGAGTTTGGTTGGATCAAAAGTGTAATTTTCAATAAAGCTTATTCAAGCATGCTTAGATTAGATGGGCCCTGAGGCCCATCCCTATTCTGGGATGCTCTGAATTTGCTTACATAGTCAATGTACAATTGATTAGTAGATTTTTTGATGATGTGCATGTGCTGAAGCCAGTCTAACCCTTTTAATAATCACCATGACAGAATAGGATCATAGGTCTAAATAACATATAATTAGCTTCTGCAAACATTGAGTTATAAAGGGCTTTGGAAGCCAAAAAGAGAAGCATATATGTTATCCTAGAGGCAAAAATAAGCCACTGGAGTAAATTGAGTAATGGAGTCACATGGTCAGATGGTAAATGAAGCAAAATTACTTTGATAATTCTGTGGAGTAGGGAAAGACTTAAATCAGGTAGACCGATTAGGAGATTGTCGCAATTAAGCCAGAGGATCGATGAGATCAATCTCTCTCAAAGCAAGTTTTGAATGCTGAGAAGAAGTCATATGTGAGAGATATCACAAAGATGGAAGTAGTATAATTTGGCAATCTCCTGAATGGATATGTGGGGTGAGGAAGAGGAAGGGGTCTATACTAAAGTTGAGGTTGTAAAGACAGACATGGTAGACATGGAGTTCAGTAAAACATTCAACCAAGTAAGCCAGCAACAAAGAAAAGTCCAATACAGCCCTCAGTCTTGTGAAGTCTCCTTACACTACCACAGTAAAAGTGACTGACTGCTGAAAAGAGGTGGGGAGGGAAGATGCTAGAAAATCACACAATCTTGACCTATAAACATTAACATGTTGAATTGCTAAACCCAAATAGTAGCCACAAATATGATCCAGAAGAGGCTTCTCTAGTGAAATGCTCCAGCTGTCTGTCTTTGGCCCCACTTCACTTAGTAATTTTTTTTTTTATCAATTGTATCAATGAAAGAAGTTGTTTAGTCAGTCTATTAGGGCTTTTTAAGCATCTACTATATGTCAGGCACTGTGCTACATTAGGGGATACAAAGAAAACTCATAAACGATTTTTTATTTTAGGCAAAAAGTATGTCAAATATGTTGTAGAGACGATTCTTGTTCAGGTATGATTGGACTAAATGGCCCCTGAGGATTCTCCTTACTCTGAGATTCTTTGAATCTATTTATATCAGCAATGTACAATTGATTAATTGATTCTTTGATAATGTGCATACACTGAAGCTTGCCTAACCCTCTGAGCCATCAACACAATGGAAGAAGAAGCTAAGTCAAAATGGTATGTAAGTATCTCTTGCAAACATTGGGTCCCCACTGCACAAAACATTTATTTAGTGCAGTTATCATAAATTGAGAAATTTAATGGGATGACTGTTTTCATGACCAAATAAAATCCACTGAATTACCAATCCTTTTAATGCTCATTAATAATATGTCATGGTTAGCCAAATTATCCAACTCCTTTAAAAGTTACATTAAAACAGAACTCAGATCAAAGCAATGACTAAATATCATTCTAAGGGACCAATGAAGAAACATGCTATCCCCCTCCTTCCAGATGGACAAAGGATTCAGAATGGTTTGGACATGATCAACGTGGGACTATTTTTTCCCTTTGACTATGTATATCTCTGCAGGGTTTTTTTTTTTTTTCAATTTGGATAAGGAGATATAGGACAATGAAAAATAGAACTGTTCATTGGAAAAATAAATTTTAAAAAGTTGTTTTGAAACAAAGAAACAAACACCTCTCTTACTGGACAGGTTATGATTGGCAGAGAATAACTCATGGTTCTTATTTATTACATGATTTAGGGTTTAAAATATTTTGTTCAGAATAAACTGATCTCAATTTTTTTTACATCCTTAATCCATTGGGAGTCTCTTTTATAATACAATCCTCATTTTAGATGAGATACAGACATTAAGTTACTTGTCCAAAATAACACATCCAATAAAGAATCTTTACCATTATTTGAAAAATGGATCTTTATTTTCAAGATCCATGGACTTTCTACCACATTACAGGTTCAAAGCAGACATGAAAAGGGTGCAAGTTCTTGATTCCACAGGATAAATGATGAAAAAGACTTCCATTTTAATAAATTGGTAGGTGACTATGGGTGTGGAATATTGAACATGATGCTATACATGGTGCACTCTGCTAGTTGGTTTTATTTTACCCTTTTTTTCTTTGATATAAAGTTCTTAGGGAATTTAGGGGTTATTTGGACATAAATATGATTTAAAAAATTAAAGCTATAAATTAAAGTTTAAAAATTGTATCGGTCACATTAAAAGCAAAGTTCAGATGGCTCCTATTAGTACAAAGCTTAGTGTAGTAAGCATTCTATTTATAGGATTTAGAGCTGCAAAGGAACATAGATGTTTTCTATTCCAACATTCTAATTTTATACAAGGCCCAGAAAGCTGAGGTAAGTTGTGAAAGATTACAAGGCAATGATTTATAATTATACCTTCTCTAAATTGCCCTACCTAATGGCCTTTCTCAATTCTCATCCTTTTTGACCTCTCTGTAACCTTTGACACTATAAATCACCTTCTCAACCTTGACACTCTCTCCTCTATAGATTTATGTTACAGCACTTTTCTTGGTTCTCTTCCCATATGTCTGACCTTCTCCTTTGCTGGCTCTTCATCTAGCATATGTCTGCTAACCATGGGTATCCTTCAAGGCTCTGTCCTAGGCCTCTTTCTTTTCTCCCTCTATGCTATCTCACTCGTTGATCTCATCAGCTGCCATGCATTCAATCATATCTATGTAGAAATTCTCGTATCTATTTATTCAGCCCTAACTCAACCTTCAGTCTTATATCTCTTACTCTCTTTTGGAAATCTTGAACTAAATGTCCCATAGACATCTTAAACTCAATGTGTATAAAACTAGATTCATTATCTTTCCTCCAAAATCCTCCCTTCCCAACTTTCCTACTACATTCCTTTTTATTTCTTGACAGTATTTTATTTTTTTCCCAATTACATGTCATAACAATTTTCAGCATTCATTTTTACAAGATTTTGAGTTCCAAAATTTTCTCTCCCCTCTTTCTAAAATTTTAGGCAAATTGATATAGGTTATACATGTGCTATCATGTTAAACATATTTCCATATTAGTCACAGTTGTGAAAGAAGAAACAGATCAACAGGAAAAAAAAAAGCATGAGAAAGAATAAAGTAAGTGAAAGAAGTATGTTTCAATCTGCATTCTGAGTCCATTGGTTCTTTATCTGGATGTGAATAGCCTTTTTCTTTGTGGGCCCTTTGTATTTGTCTTGGATCATTGTGTTGCTGAGAAGAGCTGAGTCATTCATTGTTGATCATCAAACAATGTTGCTGATACTATGTACAATATTTTCCTGGTTCTACTCTTTTCACCTTGCATCAGTTTACACAAGTCTTTCCAGGTTTTTCTGAAATCTGCCTGTTCATCATTCTTTATTGCATATTAGTATTCTGTTACAATCATATAACACAGCTTGTTCAGCCATTTCCTATTACTTTCAAAGGCACTACTATCTCCATTCACCCAGGCTTACAGTTTTTTGCAAGCATTCTCAACTCCTCACTTGAATGCACCATACATAAACAATCTATTTCCAAGTCCTGTTCTTTGTTGAAAATACCTTTGCAACATCTTCCATATACCCTCCCTTTTCTACTGACTCAACTGCAGCCCTTGCATAGGCCCTCATTTCTTCCCTTCTGGAAATTGGCAATAGTCTTCTGATTGCTCTCCCTCCTTTAAGTCTTTCACCATTATCAATAATCCTTCACTAATTTTTCAAAAGGAGCTTCTAAAAGCACAGGTCAGACCATGACATGAATCTCTTGGATTTTTGGATTTTTGACTTCTATTGCTTTATTCCAGATAGCTCATATCCTATATTTGACATGAAGCTTTTCCCAAATCTGCCAAATGTGGAATTGCCTTCCCTCTAAGATTACCACCAATTTATCCTGTATATATCTTGTATGGGAATGTATGTTTGCATCTTCTCACCTCATTAGAATGTGGACTCCCTGAGTACAAGGATTGTTTTGCCTTTCTTTGTATCCCCTGCACTTAGTAGAGATAAAAAGAAAGAGAGAGGGAGAGAGAGAGAGACAGAGAGAGAGAGAGAGAGAGAGAGACAACTTTATAAATTATTGTGGACTTGTTGATTGGAGTTGATATTGACTACAGATGCAGTGTTTTTTCATGCAAAGTAGGTTTTCAATAAATATTGCTTCATTGATTTCTTCTAAAATTAAACTCCTAAAGGAGATATAATATTTATTTTCTGCATGAGAACTCATTTAATTTATTTCTTAAATAATATATTGATCACAAAAAGATGCTTTCATGAAAATTCTCATTCTTATTTTGTAGCCATGACCAAAATGAAGAAAATCTAGTCAGTTCTCTTGTAGATCACCTTTCAGGTTGAATACATTTTATTAGAGAAACTTGTTCCCAAATCCTTGATCTTTTAGATAAATTTGATTTACAATAGGTTCCAGTATCTATGAAAGATCACAATAACAATGAACCAAAATATTGCCTGATAAGTGTATTATTAGAACAATACTCTAAAAGGAAGATTGGCTTGCTCAAAATTAAAGGGAAATTATTGACATAAAAAGCAAGCAAATACCAAGAATCTTGGCTAATACCTGCTGACAGTGGGTTTTAGCTGGATTTAAGTTGTTTCAGGTTCAGGTTCACTAGCTGCCCTGGCACTACCACCATTCACACACACACACACACACACACACACACACACACATGGAGTCACACAGTCAAATCCAGTTCTTCGAAAATGTAATGGGGAAAAACTATAAACAATGTAACCTCTAACAGTAATGAGCTCATATAAATGCTTGAACACCAGCTTGCTATCTCCTTGTGATTGCTTAACTCATTACTGCCCAGTATTTAGATAGATGAACTGGACATTTATGGCAGACTGGAATTTAAGGAGGAAACTCTTCATAAGAAGAATTTATGTGAAGTCATGAGAGAAAAAAAAACAATTCTTCACTTAATAAATGGAAGTGAGTGAATGTAAGGTAAACAAGGGACTGTATGTGAGGGGAAAGCTCTAGAGAATTTTTTCAATAGCTTTAATGGAAGAATGAGAAAAATAGAAGATTAAAACTTAATAAAACAATAATGACTCACATTTCTATCAAATGTTAAGGTTTACAAAGTATTTTCCTCAAAAATAGCCCTGTGGGGTCAAGTTTATTTTATCAGCAGAAATCCAACTTTAACTCATAAATGCAATAGGCTATACCAAATTTCAATTGGTTTGATCACATGAGGTTGACTGATAGAGATACTGAGATACAGTAGCCTTCTCCTTTCTCTTCAGAAACACAGCCATGTTGCACACTATAAAGTCCTTCAGGGTAAGCATGTAGTTGATGGAGTCACAGAATCCCAATGTTGTAGAAGAATTTATGAGTTCACCTAATACAAATCCATCCTGGACTCCCCTGGAAAATATTGTCAAAAACTGACGATTTAACCTCTGCTAAAAGAAACCCAATGGCAGCAAGTTCATGAATTTAGGAGGAAGTCCATTCTCTTTTGGATGCATGTGCTACCAACTAATTCTTAGCAATTTCTATTTATTGTGAAATTCTTCCTTGTCCTGAACCAAAATCTACTTTTAAAAACATTTTACCTATTTTCCATTCAAAAAGCCTTAATATAATTGAAGATATTAATTATATTGTATATAGTATATTACTACATATATCACATATATAATATAAATATATTACATATACAGTATTCCATCCCTTTCCACCCTAGTTTTTTTTTCTCCTTGCTAAACATTTTCAGCGTTCAATAATTGTCAAAATTTAATTCTGTGCGTGCTACATTTTTGTAGGCAGATGATCACACTCATTCCTAATGGCCACAAGAAAACATAGAAATTCATTCCCAACATTTCCTGGAAAACTGATGTTGCTTTTGATAAGATGCCAGTGAAATGCTATATGATTTTTACTAATGCCATAGGTTAATTATTCATTCATATAGGAAACAAAGTTACATTTGCGGCTTGAGAGAAATAATAACAGGAAAATAATCAAATAAATGAGTTATAGCATCTCAGAATTATAGAGCTAGAAATATACCAGATATCATCCAATTTTAAAGATGAGGAAATGAGGACCAAAAATGATGCTTGTCCAAGGTAACATGACATCAATAATGTAAAAAAGATTATAAACAAGACACATTAAACATGTAAAGGTATATATTTTTTTCTGTTAAAGTTCTTCTATGGTATAAGGCCCACAGACTTACTTACTATTCCTTTTCTATAGTCAGCAAAGTGTACTTGTTTTTAACCCAGTACATCGTAAAAATTTAATCTCATTTCCATTAGCTGAGTTGTTTGTAGATATGAGAACTCCACCTCATTCATCCAGTCATTCAACAAACACTTACTAAGCGCCCACCAGATTCAGGGTACGTGAATATTTAAAGGCAGTTATTATTTTCTGCATCTTTTGTTCCAAATTAAACAATCTTTTGCCAACTATGCCCTTTAGGATGTGTAGTTTCCCTCACATCTCAGCTCAGAGACCACTTCCTCTGAGGTTTATCCTGATTCCCTTGGCTTCTAATTCCTTCCCAAAAAATTACTTTTAAAAAATACACGTTTCCTCCACCATTGGTATCTCTATGATTTTGGGCAAGTCATTTCACTTCTTTAGGATTTAAGTTCCTATGAGGACCAGATAGAAATTAGACTAGGTGGGCTCTAAGAGTACTTCTAACACCAAATCTCTGATATTTAGTCCTATACCTGTATATGATGTCTTCCTATGCGAATATAAGCTCTATGAGGGCAGGTATTGCCTTGTACATTTGTATCCCTAGTGACTAGCACCTAGTAAGCACTTACTAAATGCTTATTGATTAGCTTATCATTGTTCTGTGTGATTAATTCATTCTAATATAAAAGTTCACAATCTTAGGTATGATATTTTACTGATAATTTCAGCTGTAATCAAACCACCAATTGTTGTCATACATATGACCAATCTACAAAGTCTGAGTGACTAATTATACAACTTTGAAACCGTAAGAACTTAACAATCATCAATAAACATTTTATAAATATACCACATACATGTGTTTATATACCCACATATGTACATATATCTAAACTTTATTTAACATTCTTTTTTTTTATATTTTTGAGTTCCAAATTCTCTGCCTCCAGTTCCACCCTCATCCACTGAGAAAGCAAGTAATATGGTATCAATTATACATGTGAAGTCATACAAAACACATTTCCATGTTATTGCCATTTGTTGCCATGATCAACAAATATTTTAATCTAAAAATGACAAGAAAAATGATTCTTAAGAAACCAGATTATTATGCCTTAAGAAATTATGAATGTGACAGATATGAATGTAATGTGATATTACTGCAGCAGAAACAATTATAAATGTGTAAGGTTCAGAGAGATATGGAAAGTCTTATATGAACTAATACCAAATGAGGGGAGCAGAAGTAAGAGAACAACTTTATTCAACAACCATAAAAATAAGATTCAGGAAAACATCTTGGAAAGACTCAGAACTATGTTCAAAGAACTGAACTACTGGGACTTCAGAAGATTCCAATAGAAATGGCTTACATATTAAGGTTTATCAGTCTTCTGATAATTTTTCCCTTCATAACTGATGGTAACTATTATGTCTGTTACTTTAGGAAAACTACCATTTTTCCCCTTATGTCTGATCTCCATATGAATATCCAAGTCCTGTATGCAATGACTGACTTTATATCAGACTCTTTCTAGTTATGTACATTGACTTTTAGATTTAAGAGTTATGGAAATAAATACTGTAAATAAGTCTAGTCCATACATGGTTCCAATGCAGATAGATATATAGATATAGATCCTCTTTGAGGGTAGTAAACATCAACCATGACATTTTTAAAGGAAATCACAGACAGAGATCATTGTAGATATAGCTATTTTATGATACCAAAATTACAATGATATGGAGAGATCATGTGTTTCTGATTTGATTTTATGTTCTTCAATTAGGTATGCTTTCCTGACACAAACACACTTCTCTAGCCTCTCTATCCTGCCAGTTTCTTTGCAATTTATAGAGAATAGCCTACCACAGAGCACTGAGATTAAGTTATTTGCCTGGGCCCACACTGTCCATATGTGTCAAAAGCTTATCTTGAACCCAAGTATTCCTGACAAGCTCTCAGCCCACTATGCCACAGCTGCCTCTCACTAAGTCACTAAGTCACAGCATCTTTCTTTCTCTGCCTCACTTAAGATCATGGATTTAGAGCTGGCATGAACCTCAGAGGCCAGATTATTCAACCCTTCATTTTACAGTTGAGGAAAATGATGGCTCGGGAGTGATTTGCTTAAGTCACATTCATAGGTATCCTTTGAACATCTGTACCCAGATCCTCTGACTCTAGGGTCTGGTGTTCATTCTCATGGTACCAGAGCAGGAAAACTTATGAAAGTAATGGACCATTATTATTATATTTTCTCTTCCACAGTTATTGAAACATTTTGGCATGCAAACACTTACTTAATAAGGTCCTTCAATAATCCAGTATGGGAAAAGAATCTATATAATTAAATGAAATCACAGGCATAACTCATGGTACATCAATGTGTGTATACTGCATGTATATGAATATGCTTTATTGGGTCATGAATCTAAACACCAACTGATTGAGACTCTTCCCAGATTTGCCCAGCATTTTATGAAACCTATTATTCTTATCTGACATAACTTGTAATGTAACAGACTATAGTGACATTTGATTATATTCTCTTTTATTATTGCTTTTTAGTAAATTGTTCTCACCAATCAGTGATAAAACTATGGAGGTGATGATGGTGTTACCATGTAAAGACATCTTACACCATTTTTATAAATGCAATAAAAAGAACAGACTAAAGAAACTTTCTCCATAACAGTACACAGGCCCATTCACTTCATTTAATCAACACCCCTCCCAAAAAAAGAAAAAAAATCATCTTCAGAAATATCACTTCCTTGCATTACACATACTAGATAAGGAAATATTTCTATATGCAAAGACAATAATGCAGATCAGTTCTTTTATACCCATTGCTTTCTCCTGTAATTTATTCCTCAATAGTCTAAGCCCTTGTCAAATGGAGTAAATTGATTATTAATTTAGATATGGATTGAGTTGGTATATATTATTATTTTAGAATAGAAAAGACTTGATTTTAATATTGACTCTAAAATGGTTAACAAATTTGAAAAAAATCTTTTCTGGTATATTTACTAATAATTATTGTTACTAATAATTGTTAAGATGATAAAAGCCTCATAGATACTTGTGGTTTCTAGATATTCACTCCCCTACCCTCCCAAAAGAAAATGCTTAGTAATTTACACATGGTATATTTTCTTGTAAGAACACTCTTGTGCACATATTAAAATTAATATTCCACCAATATTTAATACTCATTAAGTTTGCATCAATCTTTCTTTCACAAAACACAGGAACTCAGTCAGAAAAACTCTCAGAAGCTATCTAGTCTGACCTATACCTGAAAAAGAATTAATCTTCTTTCCTACATCCAAGACACATGGTCTTCCCACCTTATAACTCAAGGCCTCTAGTAAGGGAGAACCCACTATTTCCTGGGCAAGTCAATTCCACTTTTGCATATTTCTAATGGTTAGAAAATTCTCCTGACAAAGTCTAAATTTGTAATCTGCATGCTCTGCCTTACTCCCAGTCTTTTCTTTTCCAAACAACAGGTTTGGAGTCAGGAAGATGTTAATTCAAATTTTACTTCATACTCTTATTATCTGTGTGATCTTGGGCAAATCTCATTGAATTTCCTTATCCTTATATTTATTATATTGTGTGTATACACACATACATAGAGAGAACTTAGTAAACTTTGTAGTACCAAATATGTATATGTATGTGTATGTCCATCTACGTCCCTCCTAGCTCTAGATCTTTGATGCCATAGCAGCAAAAAAAAAAAAAAGGACAAATAATAGTGCTTCAAATACTAGAACACAGCTATTACATTCTCCCTGAAACTTTTCTTCTCTAGGTTCAGTTTCTCTAGTTTTTTAGCCCAGTCTTTAAAAGACATCAATTCAAGGGCCTCCACTATCCTGTTTTGTCCTCCTCTGTACACTTCTCAATGCCCATCCTAAAGAGTAATGTCTCGAACAGCACACGGTGTTTCAGATGTAGTGTGCCTAGGATCCAAGGCAATTATTGTAACCTTGTCTAGTATGTTCTCTCTCTCTTAACGCATCTGAAAATTATATTGTCCTCCTCCCCATATTAGACTACTGAATCATATCGTTTGCAGACCACTAAAATGTCTAAAATGTTTTCAAATTGAAAGTTATCAAATAATGTCTCACCCATCTTATAGCTGTGGTTGTTATATACAATTATGAAATATTATACCTTGTATATGGTACAATATTCTATCCTGTCAAGAGATAAGAGATTTTGGGATCCTGAATTTGCCATTCATTAACTGCCTTAGCTATCCAATACTCCAACTGCCCCATATTTGTGCAGTTTTAAAAATATGACAAACATGCTATAAATGTTTTTTTTTAAATCAAAGTCCTTGATGAAAGTGTTAAACACCATAGGGTCTGGTAGAGATGCCTGGGACATGACACTAAAGACATCCTTCCAAGTTAATGTCTGACATCTAATGACTCTGCTTTACATTATGCCACTGAACTAGTACCTGTATTTACCTAATGTACTATTATCTAGCATAAATCCATCATGAGACATGTCAAGTTATCTTTTGTAACTTTAGAGACAGAGTTTTCAGGTGTATGATGAGAGTAGAAGCCAGACATCCATCTAGCCATTCCATTCATCTTTCTCTTTCCTTCTTCTTTCTTTCAGGGAGCTGAGCAGCCCTATGACTTCATCTCTGAAGGAATGCCCAAAGTGGAAACTCCTTTCATTGCTGAGGATCTCCATCTCAGCTGTGAATTGTAATCTTAAAGGACTGCAGAGGAAGCGAGATGCTAAGTGACTTGACAATGGTCACACAACTCGCTACATGTCAGAGGCAGGATCTCAGCTGAGCTCTCACCATCTCTGAGGGTAGCCCTCTCTCTACTATGCCACATTCCCTCTCAGTTCATACTTGACAAAAAATAGCAGTGCCTTAAAGTCACTGACCAAACTGAACTATTTCTTTTTAAAATTTTTTAAAATTTTATTAATTTATTTTGATTTATCAACAATCATTTCTGTAAGCTTTTGAGTTTTAAATTTTTCTCACCTTCCCTACCCAAGACATTGCACAATCTGATATATGCTATACATATACATTCCTATTAAACATATTTTCACATTAGTCATGTTGTAAGTAAGAATAAGAACCAATAGAAGGAACCACCAGAAAGAGGAAACAAAACACAACAGAGGGAAAAAAAAGTAGCAAATAGTATGCTTCAAAATGCATTCAAACTCCATAGTTCTTTCTCTGGATGTGGACAGCATTTTCCATCATGAGACCTTTGGAGATATCTTAGATCCTTGTATTGCTGAGAATGGCTAAGTCTATTAACATTAGTCATCACCCAATATGGCTACTACTGTGTACAATGTTCTCCTGGTTCTGCTCATTTCACTCAGCATCAGTCCATACAAATCTTTCCAAGTTTTTCTGAAGTTGGCCTGCTCATCATTTCTTCTAGCACAATAGTATTCCATTACATTCATATACCACAACTTGTTCAGCCATTCCCCAATTGATGGATATCCCCTCAATTTCCAATTCTTGGCCACCAAAAAAAGAGCTACTATAAATATTTTTGTACTTGTGAGTCCTTTACCCATTTCTATGAACTCTTTGGGATATAGCCCCATAAGTGCTATTGCTGGGTCAAAGGGTATACACATTTTTATAGTTCTTTGGGCATAGCTCCAAATTGCTCTCCAAAATGGTTGGATCATTTCACAACTCCACCAACAATGCATTAGTGTTCCAATTTTCCCACATCTTCTGCAACATTTATCCTTTTCCTGTTTTGTCATGTTGGCCAATCTGATAGGTGTGATGTGGTACCTCAGGGTTGTTTTGATTTGCATTTCTCTAATCACTAGTGATTTAGAGCATTTTTTCATATGACTATAGATGGCTTTAATTTCTTCATCTGAGAACTGCCTGTTCATATCCTTTGACCATTTATCAATTGAGGAATGACTTGTATTCTTATAAATTTGACTTAGTTCTTTATATATTTTAGAAATGAGGCCCTTATCAGAGACATTGGTTGTAAAAATTCTTTCCCAGTTTTCTACTTTGCTCCTAATCTTGGATACAGTAGCTTTGTGCAAAAAATTTTTCAATTTAAAGTAATCAAAATGATCCATTTTGCATTTCATAATGTTCTCTATCTCCCATTTCATCATGAATTCTTCTGTTCTCCATAAATCTGATGGGTAAATTATTCCTGGCTCTCCAAGTTTGTTTATAGTATCAGCCTTTATATCTAAATCAAGAACCCATTTTTACTTTATTTTGGTATATGGTGTGAGATTTTGGTCTATGCCTAGTTTCCACCACACTCTTTTCCAGTTTTCCCAGCAGTTTTTGTCAAATAGTGAGTTCTTATTCTAGAAGCTGGGGTCTTTGGGTTGAACTATTTCTTTACAATAAACATCATCCCTGTTTAGAGATATCACAGCCTGTAGCATCAATGTTTATGAGCACAGAAGAGATTTGCTTTGGTATGTGTTTCTAACTATATTTCCACTGGAAAATTACACTATAATTTTTTGTATATCAGAATATTTAATGCTTGCTTTGTATTTTTCCATAATACAGTATACTGGTATCACAATGCAAAAACAGATAATTTGTGGCATGTCTAACACATAAAACACTACACCAAATGAAAGAATCAGTGTTTTGATTAGTCTGAGAATGATCTCACATTTCAATTAAATTCCCTCTCATAATTTAGCATGCGCACATATTCATGGCATTTTTTCCAAAAACTCTTTGTTAATATCTGAAGAAAAGACCAGTTGAATCAATGTTAAAGACATTAAACAGGAAAGAGTTACAATAGTAGGTTAAAAAAAAATAAATAGAAGCCAGAAAACTAAGTTTAGCAAGGATTAAGGGGGAAAAATTAATTATGATTTATAAAGACAAGAGCAACAGTTGGTCGCTGGGAGACCTGAGTTATAGGCCCAGGTATGGCAGGCAAATACTTGTATAACTGCGCTTTCTGATGTTTCTTTAGCTCTAAAATGAGGCAGTTTGACCGGACAATCTCTAAAATTCCACAGTTATCCAAAACATAAAATAATTCTGATGGGGAGATTCAGAGAAAGAAATGTGAAGGGACTGGTCTAAAATACAAAGGAAAAAATGACTGGTGATTAAGACAAAAATAATGATGTAACAGAATAAAAAAATCAGAGAAATGGAAAACAAGACAAAGGAAAAGTAATTGGAGTTGGTAAAATAAAAAAGGCCAAAGAAAATAGTGATAGATGAATGATGGAAAATGAAATGGAGTAACAGCAAAGAAAACCTTATAATCTAGAAGCAAAATGTACAAGACTAGTGTAATCATTGATAATGAAAAGAAGATCAAGTAAAAGGAAAGTAGAACTAATATGATGTAGAGTAAAGAAGAGGAAAACTCTAAGTTTGAAATTACCTTTTTGGTGGAGCTTCATTTTACATTTCATATTTTATAATAATATACACTCTACTAAGGCTAGAGTTTCCTTTATGATTTGTATAGGTTATTACTTCTCTGTACTGAATATAGCTGTTGAATATTCTTTTCCACATGCTCAGCTCACACTGGCACCAATAGAAGTTGGGACAGGTGAATAACATATTCCGCAATATATTGATTCCATACTAAATAAGAACTAATAATCTTTGAGTAGCTTGTTTTTGCTTTTTTATATTTTAAAACATAACATACATACAGGAACAAAAAATTATGTGTTAATCTAGGGAATTTTTTAATTTAATAAGATAATTGAAAATAGAAAAATTTAAACTATCAATATTATTTTAGAAATCCTAATCCTACTAAAAATTTAATAAATGCTGCCATCCCTATTTTTCAGATAGTAAAACTGTTTTTCAAGACTACCTAGCTGCTAAGTTATGTCAAAATCTTAAAACCTTTTACATGCATATAGTCAATTATTGCATTATGGTACTCAATATTTCATGCATCAGGCTGTTTTATAAAGGGGTGGAGAGATCACTGATGATTGCTAGCTCTGGGGATTTAGGAGGCAAGAGTTTAATGAAGTAAGAAAAGCAATTGACTTCAAGTCAAAACCCTTTCAGTTGAGTCCTAGCTCTGATACATTGTATATGTTTGAACTTAGTGATTACATTTTTTGAATTCTCTTTCAAATTTTCCTTCCTTTAAGTTCAACTGTGGAGTTGTAGCACCTTGAAATTATGCAAGAATACTAGTCTCTTCTGAAGAACTGACATGGGGGAGAGGCTTGTTCTGCTAGGCTCCAAGTAGTAGAATTAGGAATAATAGGTAAAAATTACAGAGGGATAACTTTTAGGTTTATTTAAAGATAAGCTGCTTAATTTTTAAAAAAAAATAGGCAAAAAGTGCAATGGGGTTCATAAGGAGGAAGCAAAGTTCTTCATCACTGGAAGCTTTTAAGAAAAAGCTGGATGATCACACGCTGAAGATGCTTAGAGCAGATGCCTGCCCAGGTCTGAGGTGGACTAGAAGACATTTGAAGTTCCTTATAATTCTGAAATTCTATGAATCTTGAATTTTAGGAGTAAGAATTTAAAATAAATAGCATTTCTTCCCTGAAATGGCTATATCTGTTCAGACCAACATTTGTCAATTTTAATTTGTTTCCACACTTACTACTTAGTCTCTGTGATGTGTTTTGCCCACAAACACTTAATATTTTGATATTACCACCAGATAAGGAGCTCATAACTTTTAATTCATATTCATCTTTAGTTTGAGGAAGGGAGCCTTGAACCACCAATCTTTCATTGCTAAGGACTTTATTTTTTCCCTTCTCAGGCTCTACCACCTTCTCCAAACAATCATTTACTCTCTTCAATGACCATGTTAATTAAAATGTCACATAGGTATCCCATCTAGCATCAGATTATGGTTTTATTTTTAAATAGCACACAAGAGCCATGGTAGGTAGCTTCAGAGGTAGAAAGCTGAAAGGCAGCACAATCATTCATTATCTTTCAGTCCCATTCTCCTGTGCAATACTGTAAGACTATTGAAAGTGACCATACAACAGAAGATGCTTATGACTCAGATATTGTTAAAGTGACCAACGATCCTTATTTGACCAGGACAGGCCTGGGTAATTTTAATAGGCACTTAATTTTTTAAGATCTTTTTCTTCAAAGCTTGAATGATCTAGAGTAGGTTTAACTGTATATAGTTTTTAATGCAGTGTTATTAGATTAGATGATAGCATTGATTCAATTATTCAAGTATAATCAATTTTAAATGTTTGCTGGTATTTAATCTACAATCAATTACTTGGTCCTTGAATGGTGTCTGCTTCTTATTCAGAAAATGAGAATTTGTGTCAATGAAAAATGTCTGTCTGATACTATGACATGGAATAATTTTGAGTTGGACTATATTTGTGATTTCAATGGCATAAGGACTTCTTTTCCTTCCTCCAGCTTCTTCTATCATTGCACATTCATCCTCCACATCTCATAGGTTTAGAGAAATCCCTCAGGAACTGAGGAGGTCAACTGCCTTTCCCAGGGTAACACAACCAGTAGGTGTCAGATTGAGAAAAACCTAGGCATTGTTAACTATAAGTCCAGTCCTCTATCTACTATACCATGCTGCCGCAAGGCATTGAATGATCATTTAACTGAAACACATAACTAATAATGGTCTACATGAACCATTTGGGTTAAGACTTTTGTGGTGGAACAAACCTAATTTATACAAGTAAAGATTTTCAGGTAGGATTTTTCAAGGAAACATACATTTAAGAAAGGCTAAACTTTCTTTAAAGGTAATCTAGATTGTTGCTGCTGTTGTTTAATGATGATGATGATGATGATGATGATGATGATAATCTGTTGTGTTGGTAGAGGTAATTTAGGCAGGTGTGGAAAATATATATTGCAAACCACAAGAAAGGAAGAATCCAATTTTGTACCTCTGAAGCATATGAAATATATTTATCAAAAGTTAACAACTGAAAAATAGAACACAGATCTCCCTGGAAACATGATTTCCCTTTCATGGTTTTAATGGTTTGATTTTTCAGGGATACTCCAGGGGTGAATTTCCACAGACATTAGACTTTGTCTCAATAGCGTAAAGCCTAAATCTCAACTATTTTCTTTGAAATGAAAACAGAATTTTCATAAGTAACAAGGTAAGCTATAAGAGCTGGAAAATGGAGATGTGTGGGTGCAGTAATTATAAGGAAAGGTCAGGATTATAAGAGTGATCAGGCCCCAGGAAAAACCCTGGAACAGCTGAACCAGAAGAAAGATGGGGTGCCCAGGTAGCTTGAGGGATTAATGGGGAAGGCCCCTTTTGCCATGGGGGAAGGTGAGCAGTACAGAATGAGAAGCATCCCAGCAAGCTAGCAGAAAGACCCATCTCAGCATACCAGGAGGAGATTCTGAAACCCAGGTGGTGGGGTCCAACTGGTGCCTTGGCATTCTACAGCAACTGGCTCTCCCAGTACCTCAGTAAAACTAAGGAAAGCAGCGCTCCAAGGGGCCCCAGGTGGATAAACATCCTGCAACATCCACCTGAAAGGAGCTGAAGAAAGTAAAAGGAAGGAAAGGCCCAAGTGAGCAGGAAATCTCCAGGAGCCACACTACTCAATCCTACCCCTAGAGTTCCAGTGTTGCTGATTCTAACCCAAAACCAGGTAAGCTGCCAGAACGCTATAGCCTCCAACTGCCAACATTGGAGCCCCCAGCACACAAAGCCAGTGACCAGGCCCTAGGCTCCCAACACAAGAAGCTTGGGTCAGTGCCCTCTGCTCCCCAGCAGGAGATCTAAATATCTTTAAAGGCCAGGAAATAAGCAAACACCATGAGCAAAAAGAAACATACAACAGAATCTTATTATGGGAAGAGAGAAGATTAAGGCAGAAATTCTGAAGAGGACAATATTGTCAACAAACCCACATCTGGAATCTAAAAAGGGAATAGGAATTGGTCTGAAGCTCAAAAAACCTTCTTAGAAGACATCAAGAAGGATTTTAAAAGTCAAATGAGAAAGGTAGAAAAAAATGGGAAAAGAATGAGAGGTATGCAAGAGAGAGACAATAGCTTGGAAAAGGAAGGACAAAAATTAACTGTAGAAAACAAGTCCTTAAAAAATACAGTTGGCCAATTGGAAAAAAGTACACTGAAGAAAAGAAGTCCCTAAAAAATACAATTGGCCAACTGGAAAAAAGTACACTGAAGAAATCAAGTCCCTAAAAAATACAATTGGCTAAGTGGGGAAGGAAGTACAAAATCTAATAGAAGAAAATAATTTGTTAAAAATTAGAATTGGGCAAATGGAAGCTAATGACTGTATGAGAGTGCAAGAATCAGTCAAACAAAAACAAAAGAATGAAAAAATAGATGAAAATGATTGGTAAAACACCTGATCTGGAAAGTTGATCCAGGAAAGACAATTTAAAAATTATTGGTCTACCTGAAAATCACAATCAAAAAAAGAGCCTGGACAATATCTTTCAGGAAATCATCAAGGAAAACTGCCCTGAGGTCCTAGAACCAGAGGGTAAAAGAGCCATAGAAAGACTCCACCAATCACCTCCTGAATGACATCCCAAATTGAAAACGCCAAGGAATATAGTAGCCACATGCTAAAATTACCAGGTCAAAGAGAAAACACTGTAAGCAGCCACAAAAAAACAATTTAAATATCATGGAACCACAGTCAGGATTACACAGGACCCTGCGGCTTCTACATTAAAGGACCGTAGGGCATGGAATATGATATTCCGTAAGGCAAAGAAGCTTGGATTACAACCAAGGATCAACTACCCAGAGAAAATAAGCATGATCTTTCAGGGGAGGAGATGGATATTCAACAAAATAGGAGACTTCCAAACCTTCCTGATAAAAAGACCAGAGCTCAACAGAAAATTGATCTTCAAATACAAGACTCAAGAGAGACATAAAAAGGTAAATGGGACAGAAAGAAACAACATGTTATTAATAAGGGCAAACTGTTTACATCCCTACAAGGGAAGATGACACTTGTATTGTTTTTAAGCCATATTAAAGAGGTATACATAAAGAGGGTGGGTATAAGTTGACTTTGATTTAATGATAAAAAAAAAATCTAATCAAGTGTTTAAATGGATTGAGTAGTAAGTGGATTAATCTGATCTAACTAAGAAAATGTACTGACAGAAAAGGAAAGGAGGAGGCACACAAGGGTAAATTACATTATAGGAAAAGGCACCAAAACCTATTCCAGCAGAGGGAAAGAAGGGAGGGAGATGAGCATTGTTTGAACCTTACTCTCATCAGATTTAGCTCAAGAAGAGAATAACATAATCAGTTAGGTACTAATATTGAAAGACTTAACCCTTCTCAGCAATACAAGGATCTAAGACATCTCCAAAGGCCTCATGATGGAAAAATCCAAAGAAAGAACTATGGAGTTTGAATGCAGATTGAAACATACTATTTGCTATTTTTTTTTTCTGTTGTATTTTATTTCCTCTTTCTGGTGGTTCCTCCTATTGGTTCTAATTCTTACTTACAACATTACTAATGTGAAAATATGTTTAATAGGAATGTATATGTATAGCCTATATCAGATTGCATACCATCTTGGGGAGGGAAGGGGAGAAAAATTTAAAACTCAAAAGCTTATGGAAGTGATTGTTGATAAATCAAAATAAATAAATAGATACTGCCTCAAACACTTTAAAAAAAAGAGTTATTGGAGTATTTGCAGTAGAGTGTTGTGGGGATTGACAATTAATTAAAAATAATTCTGTCCTGGTTCAAATTGATCAAGAAATTTAGTATCAAAGTTGTAATACAACTTGGTTTCCCACTTATATATTCCTTCTGTAGAATTTAGTTGTTATTCTCATAAATTAGGCATTATAATACATTTTGAAAGAAGATAAGATGTTTTACCCAGGCTATCACATATAAATTGATGGGCAGCCCATTGATTAAGTATATCAATGTATCTTTCCTGGACAAAAACTGAAGATCAGTGATAGCCTGAACCTAAAATTAAGCAGGAGGAAGCAAGTAGGTTGGATTGCATTTGGAATTGGGACTGTTTTTAATGATTCCCAAACTGCCACATGCCATGTATTAGCATCAACATCTCATAAATAATGTTAGATGGCTAGAAAGCAAAAATAATTAAAATCATATGTAGTATACATAATTTAACACTGGATGAGTATCTCTATTCCATGTCTTTATTCTTTATTTATTATTCTATTCTATGCCCTCCCCCTACAGTCTTTTCGCGAATGGAAAAACTGAGGACTAATGAAGTGACCTACCCAAAGTTACACACTTAGTATCTGAGCTGGGATTCAAAAACTAGATCATCTGACTCTAAAACTAGTGTACTTTCCACAATATTACCAAAATGAATTAACATGTAACTGAATGGCTGGGGGTGAACAGACATAATGACAGCAACAGTTTGTGTATGAGAAGAAAAGTGGGATAAAAACCAGGAAAGGAGGTGGAAGACTCTTGTAGGAAGAATAAGAAGCAACAAACTGCCTGAGAAATTAACAGAAGAAGAGGAAACCTTCTAGCAAAACAGGCAGATCTTCTCTGGAGGAAAGATGGTACAGGAAAGAAAAGAAAAAAAAAAAACACTGACTCAGGGGACAAGAGACCTGGGTTCAAACTCTCTTTCCCTTCTCCTGTGGCAGGATGTTGTTCATGGAGGCATTACACTATCTCAGAAGAAACACTCTCACTGGACATCAACACTCTGTATATTGGACTCATTGAAAGGCCCCTACAGGGGCAGTTAGGTGGTGCAGTGGATTGAGTGCCAGACCTGGAGTCAGGAAGATACCTCTTTTCTAGCTGTGTGACCCCAGGCAAGTCACTTAACCACATTTGCCTCAGTTTCCTCATCTGCAAGATGAACTTAAGGAGGAAATGGCAAACCACTCGAGTATCTTTGCCAAGAAAATCCCAAATGGAGTCACAAAGAGTCAAACAAGACTGAAAAACAACTTAACTTAACAAGGTCCCTATTATATTTTCCTTCATGGGAGCAGCACCATGTTAAGAGCTGGGGATACAAAGAAAGGTAAAAGACACCCCCTGCCTCACAGAATATACAAAATAATGAGATAGGCAACATACAAACAACCACGTAAAAACCAGTCATATAAAGGATAAATTGGAGATAATTAACAAAGGGAAGGCACTAATTTTAAGGGAAATGAAAGCTTCTTATCAGAAGTGGGATTTTAGCTGGGACTTGAAAGAGTCCAGGGAAGCCAGGAGGCAGAGATGGGGAGTGAGAGAATTCCAGACATGGAAGTCCAGTCAATGAAAATGACTGGAGTTAGGAGATGGAATGTCTTATGTGAGGAACAGTAAGGAGGCCACTGTCACTATTCCTGAGGATGTGCATCCAAGGGGTGTGCAGATTTAAGTTATGAGAGGAAAAGAAATGTGCAGGGCAGGTTGTTTAGTGCTTCGAATGCCAGAGCATTTCATGTTTGCACCTGGAGGTGATATAGAGCCACTGCAGTTTATTGAGTAGGGGTTTGACATAATTAGTCCTGTGCTTTAACAAGATCACTTTGATAAGCGGAACATGGATGAGTCAGGAGAGACTTGTAGCAGGGAAGCAGGCTAAGGCAGTAGTCCAGGTGTGAGGTGATGAAAGCTTGCATCAAGCTTGCGGCAATGACAAAGGAGAGAAGAATGAGTGTAGGAAAGAAGTTATGAAGGGAAAATAGAAAGTCTTTGGCAATGGATTGGATATGCGGGGTGGTGAAGGAAAGTGAGAAGTAGAGTCTTTTTTCTCCTTTTTTCTCTTAGCTTTCTCACTTTCTCACTTTTTTCACTTAGCTTGTAAACCTGGGTTACCAGACAAATAACTGGTACCCTCAGAGAAAGATAGAAAAAGGGGAAAATATAAAATTGAGCAAATTCCTGGAAAAATTAGATGTAAAAGATGTATGGTGCTTTCTGACTAGTACTGCTAAAGTACATATATAAATATACACACATATACACACACATATAAACATATATACATATATATGTATATGTATGTATGTGTATATATATTCATTTCTTAGTAACATGTGGCATTATTTCTCCCCAAGTAACAATGTATTAGAACACAAAGAAATGAATAAATGTAAAAGGGCAGAAATGTTAAATGCATTCTTTACAGACAATAACGAAATAGAAACAGCAATCAATTCAGGGAGCATAAACAAAATGTAAAGATGTAAATGGAAGCTTAATAATGAAAACCTAAATAATGAATGGGTCAAAGAACAAATTGCAGTATCAACTAATGATTATTTGAAAGACAATGATAATAAGATAATCTAGCAAAACTTCTGTGATGCAGGCTTGAAAATAAAAAAAATAGCCTTAAAATATAAAACCAGATTAATGAACTTAAGTATAAATTTTAAAGACAAAAATCAAGTCAAACAAATAAATCTATATTCAGTATATAATAGGGAATCTTAAAAATCAGATGAGAAATAGATCAACTGGAAACCCAAAAAGATTATGGAACTCATAAATAAACAAAAAAACTGTTTTTTTTAAACACTGAAAGAATTGATAAAGCTTTAGGCAACCTGGTTAAAGAGGGAATAAACTGAAAAAAAAAACAAAGAAAAATAAAAAGGTATAATTAAAAATAAATGCAGAATAAATAAAAAGAATCATCAGAATCTACAAGCTTCAATTATATGCCAACAAATCTAAGAACAAAAATGAAAAGATAACCTTAAAATAAAAAATTCTCAAATTAACATCAAAAAGAGATCTTAAATATCTAATCTCAAAAAAGAATATAGAACTAGTTACATAAGAACTAGCAAAGTGAGAGGGGGAAACTTCTAGCCCTAATGGATTTTCAGGAGCATTCTATCAAACTTTTAGAGAGTAATTAACACCCAAACTGAACAAATTATTGTCAAAAATCGAGAAAGCACTCTATTCCTTTTACAAGATAATTATAGTCCTAGTACTTAAAGTAGGCTAAAGTAAAGAACTATAGACTAATATGTTAATGAATATTGATTTAAAATGTATAATGTCTTATCAAGAATACTATATTAGTTTAGGAAAGCAATCAACATAAGTAACAGAATTTTTTAAAATCTAAAACCTCACTTAACCCCCAATTGCCTGGGGAAAAAATAAAAATCTAAAACCCAGAATATCATAATAGAAACAGAAAATGCCTTTGACAAAGTAAAAAAGTCATTAATGCGATGAAATTTAAAAATACTGACATAGAGGGATACCTTTAATATCACAAAAAGACCCTTTCAAAAACCAAAACCAAATATATACAATGTTATACTTGAATCTTTCCCAAAATATACAGGAGTAAATGATGCCCCCTGTCACCATTGCTGTTAAACATAGTTCTAGAAATAGCATCAACAATAAATTTAAAAAATTAAAGCACAGAAGCAAAAAAGAAACAAAACCATTTCTATATCCTGATGCCATTATGGTTTCCTTAGAATATCCTAGAGAATCACCAAAGAAACTATTTGAGATAGTATCTTCAGTGAACTTGCAGCTTTGCCCTAAAGTAGAGATATGAAAAGATACCTCCCCCTCTCCTTTCTATAGGTGGAGGTTACACAAAGTATGGAACATTTCTTGTTATGTCAGATTACTTAGGATATATTGGGAAGCTTTTTTTTCTTCTAATCTTTATCTTTCTCTCTTTTTTTAAATATTTGTTATAAGAGGTGGTTTTCTGGGAGGAAGGAGGGACATAGGAAGAAATTCAGGTAACACAAAAACATAAGATATCAATAAAATATATTTTTTAAAATGTAGTGTTCCATACCCACTACTCCCTGATCTCTGCAATATACCTTTTTTATTTCTCTTTTCTGTGGCCAACGTAGGTCATAATTTTACAGCATTCATTTATTATCGTTCTTTCAATTCATATTATTTTACTCAGATATGTTGTTTTTTCTTATTCTGCTTACTTCACAGTTTATCAGTCCATGAATCTTCCCATGCTTCTCTGTATTCCCCATATGCATTGTTTCTTCCAGTGTAGTAACAATTCATTACCTTCATGTTTCACCACTGGCTCAGTGATTTCCCAATCAATGGATGCCTTATTTGCTTACAAATCTTTTGTACTAAAAAACTGATCCTATGAATAGTTTGGTTTTTATAGGATTTTACTGGTTCTCTTGCAAAGGTTAGCCCACAATCTACCCATTTTTAATATATAATAGCAAGTACCCTCTGTTATGAATGGAATTCAAGTAGAATAGGACCAATCATGGAGAAGGGTTTCATTGTAGTCAAACATGAAGGAATAAACCTCTCAGCTTCCTAATGGAAACTTCAATTGAATTTAATAGAATTATAGTTAGGCTTGCCAATTTCCCTGAATGAGTGGGCAGTTTCTCAGAGTGCCCCTGAGTCTATGTTTTTTAAATATTGTTATTTTTCTCTCAGGGCATCACAAGTAGCAGGCAGGCATCAGCATAGGGAGTATTGAGTTCAGATTTCTCAGCGGATAAATTAGGGAATTCTTTAGAATATTCTATGAGCCATCAAGTCAAAGATTAAGTATGTTTTATGGCAATTCAGAAGTGACACACTGAGTTCTAGCTTCCTTCTTGATGGTCTGGGTCTAGGCACCTGTGAAATGAGAGAAATTTCCATTTTGGAAACATTAAAGCCTAAAAAGACCTCTATGCCAGGATTTCCTGATTTCTCTCTGTAGGAGATCACTCTTGAGTTAGAGGTTGTAGAGAAAGGAAAGAAACAAAATTGTGTCCTTTCCTTCCAACCCTCAGCCCTGGTCCTATCTCCCTCAATACCACCTTAATGGTCAGAAATCAGAACACTTTATGCCATATTAGGTTTTATTTAAAATGACATATTTTTCACCTTCTCCCACACTTCTTTTATTTATTTATTTAATTAATTTGATTTTTAATTTTTTAGGCAATTGGGGTTAAGTGACTTGCCCAGGGTCACACAGCTAGTAAGTGTTATATGTCTGAGGCTGGATTTGAACTTAGGTCCTCCTGATTTCAGGGCCAGTGCTCTATTCACAGCGCCACCTGGCTGTCCCTCTCCCACACTTTTTGAACCAAAATCTCCCCAAACTAGACGATATAGCTGGAGGGATTAAGCTTAATTACAATAAAATAATTTTGTTACCGAAAGAAACTTATCAGATGAACCAGACTAGACAAAGAAGCATTTTTCATAAGTGATTTTTAAAATACAGCTTTAATAAAATGCAGCAAACATTTATCAGAAAATGTGTAGGAAAATTCCTCACATCCAAAGAAAGAAAGAACCTAAGTATTATTTTGTAGGGAACATCTCTTTCTGTCTGTCTGTCTATCTGTCTGTTTGTCTGTCTCTCTCTCACACACACACACACACACACACACACACACACACACACACACACTTCCCTTTCCCCAGAGAAAGAAATGTCCGAAAAAGATCCATGAAAAGTAATGGAAAAGCCATCCTCTCTTTCTAAAATTAAATAAGATTTTCTATGATAGTTGCACAAAAGGGTAATTCTAGCAAAATTCTCCCTACATACACAAATATATATATGCACCCATATAAAACCACATTCTTTATCTACTCTCATCAGCAGTCATGATATTTATCTCTCAGGGTTATGAGATGGAACAACTTAAAATGGTCGCTGACCACAGGAAGGATTAGCACATGGTAATCTTTTTAATCCACACCATTTATGTTTTCAGAGTTTATCAGAGCTAATATAAAAGTGATTAGGTCAGTAGCTCCCCAGAAGTGAGAAGTTGTTTAAAGCTCCATTTCCATGCATGGTCTGTGATAAACAGATCACAGATAGTAGCTGAAACCTTGCCAAAGTAAGGATTTTCAACACATAGGAGGTAAGGACAAGGCAACAAAGGAAAAAAAATAACTTGACCCGTGTCAAATTCTTAAGTTAAACATTTATATGCTGTATTTATCAAACAGTCATCTCTCAAAAGGGTCATTGGCAATTTAAATATATCTTAGACTTTCAACATTTTCCCACATAAGACCCTTCCCTTTACTTCTATCCTCTGTACTACTATTCTAACTTGGTATGTTTTCAGCTCTTTAGTCTTCTAATCAGTATGAGTAAGTTTACAAAAGTCAGAAAAAATATTATTGCTACCTTTAGATTTGACTGATATAAGACATTTAAATACAAATGTTAGTGGATTTCTACTTGAAAAGGTCATTTTTCAGAGTGTTAATTAAAAGAGAACACAGGCAAGCCCTTTCAGCTCCATTACTGTATTAAAGACAACAGCAGTTTTACTTTCCTTCTGTAAACAGTAGCTATTATAAGATTTGCCAGCAAGTTCTTACATTGTATCAGAGGCCATTCATTTTTAATAACTATTCCCCTCCCATACAAATATATTTGGGGGGGCAAATATTTGCATATTTATTCACCAGATTAAGGCAATGTCTTTCCTCCATCCTCCTCTTAGACAGGATCAGTAGGATCATGCTCAGTATAACAGTTATCAGCTCATGCAGTGAAATGCCCAAAGGTGGTACATGGAATCATATGCCTGTTTATTATTTTCAACGTCGTCTCAAGTATTTTTTGTAATCAAAGAATTTCAAAACCTCCCACCCCAACATAAATACATTAGCAGGAGTACATTATAGCCCTAACCAAAGTGTTGCAACATTAAGTTCCCAGACATGAAGGCTCTTGTCTGTCCTTGGTAAATTCTCTTTTAAATCTCTCAGAAAACAAAAAAGCCAATAGCTGTTATTTCTGAGCTGTTGAAATTTCTTGGGGAGCTGTGAATTCTCCCCTGTTGTTCCTGTTATATTATTATTTTGATCTGAAGGAAGCCAATGTGCTTTTATTTGTCTGGTATGTTTTGTTTTCTTTATCTGCTTGCTGGGTGATATGTAATTAAAAATGCCTACATTAGCACCTCATGCACAGATCACTTTGGATAACAGAGAAATGTGATAATCAAATGTACGGTGTAGATTTACACTGATGTAACCTGGAAATCTCCTTTTCTGGATTATGGGCCAGACTATCTTCATGTTTTCTCCCTGAAAATATTGTAAATACATAAGGAAGTAATTCAAATTTATGTTTATGCAATTAAGATGGCCATTTTTCTTTGGTCCTTGATCAGGAAACTTGCAGTCATCTTTAAATGAGACTTTCATATCTCTCTTCATAGACAATTCACCAAAAAAATCCCATGCCACTCTCCATAACATTCTTGAGATTTGGATTTTTTTAGTTTGTTTGTTTTTTGCTTTGTACCATAATAGGTAAAGCGTTAGCTTATGTTCTGAGTACCTTAAAAATTCTGTTTACTTCAGTCCTTCCCTCCAGTCTTCTTTTTCATCAATCCTTCTAACATACAACTGAAAAAAAATTCCCTCTTAATAGCTATTGGAATTATGTCAACCTACTCCTTAGAACATTATGCTGGCTCTAAATGAAATCTATAATCTCACATAAGAAGGCTTTAGAATGATTTGGTTTATGTTATTTCAGCTAAGGCTAAGAGCTAGTTGGGTCTTTACATAATCACTATATTTAATATAATGATGATACATTTACATTAACTTATTAAAGTTGTTCAAGGAAGGATGTATTATAAGCATGCTTATCCTTGTCTAGTTCCTTCTTTCTAGATTCATGGGATAAATGTGGTAATTTAGGAGTTCAGATCTATAGTCTTTTTTAGAAAAAAATATTTTTGCAAGTCAGTAATAGTATAGGTGTAGAGAGGCCAGAAAACCTGATAAATACTGCTTACTTATACAACCCAAGATCTGTGAAGTATCCATCTGTCATCATTGAATAAAATATATTCCTTATGGAAAATGAATGTTGTCTGGAGAACCAATTTATCTCCACCATCCTTTGTAATATTGTCAATTTTAATTCTGGGAAGATTATGGTTTGTAGTGATACTGAGGAAGGTCTCCAGTATGTTGTACTTATCTTCTATGGAGGATTTTTGGGAATACATGGGCAATAATTATAACAAACAATACTAGATTGCAATCTGAACTGTTAGAAGGCATACTCTACTCGATGTGATCATGAATTCATTAATGGACCAAGATCTAAGCCAGAATTGAGGATGTCATACCAAAGACCTATAATATCACTGGCATATGAAATCCCTCCATCTATGTTGATAACATTCCATCTGTATTCAGTTAATCAATAAAAAAATCACTTATTAAGTATCCACTATACATCATGAACTATACTAGGTGGGAGTTACAAAACCAGAAATAAATCAGGCCTACCCTCAAGGATCTTACACTCTATTAGCCTATTTTCTAAGTTATACATTAACTTTGAAGATAAACTTTAGAGAGTTGTTTGAGGTACAGGAAGTTATCTTGCCAATGTCACACATCTATTAAGTGTCAGAGATAGGATTTGAACTCTAGTCTTTCTGACTTTGAGTCTAATACTCCATCCATTACGCCAAAGTGCTTTCAGTAATAAAGACGCTGCCAACTAACTTTTGCTGCTATTGTTTTTTTAAGATGGAATATATTCCTGTTGGTAGTAATAATACTAATTGTTTAAAATGAAAGTTTTTGCAGAAAAATTCTCAGAAACATAAGGTCATCACTGTGCTTTTGATTTCTACCCTTGCCCCATTTAAAATAACCTTCTACAGCTATTAGGAAGAGAAAGAGGGAAGCTTACATTTTTGCAGTATTTTTTTCTTCCTTTCCATTTGCCTTCCTATAGATGTCTATAATCTACACGCCTCAGAGACTGGTGTAATGAACTCCTTGTGGAGTTCATGGGACTCTACCTGTTCCTTTACCTCTAAATAGTATTCTGCATTTACCCTGAAACCAAAACCTTGCCTCAATTAAGCGGAACCAGAGGAAATCGAAATGCTGCTCCAAGGGATTACAAGCACTGAAATGAGAAGAAAAAGGAAAGTCAAAAGAAAAGAGTAATCTTTCATGTGGGGAAAACCAAGGACTAGCTGAAGGGAGGTTGTTATTAAGCCAGTTGGGCGTGACTCAGAATGTCAGGGGCACTAAATAAGGGTTAGGCCTGATGAGGTACCAATGCCAAAACTGTGAGGTAAGCCACATGGACACACACACACACACACACACACACACATACACACACACTTTTTTTTTCTAACAGCCATGCTTCAATTACATACCTGTACTCAGCTACAGAGAATTACATGGATGCTAAGAAACATAGCAGTTGTGCATAACAAAGAGTAAACTCTGAACAAGACAGTTTTTCACATCAATCAGAATCATTCTAAATAAAATCACAATGGGTCTGTATTGAGATTGAAACAAGTTACTGCTTAGCTAACACAGGATTTATATCTGTATGTGTCTACCATAAGAGTCTACCATAGTCTGAAATGACTCCAAACTATATGTATTGCCTTAGATAACAAAAAAAAAAAACAAGCAAACAAAAAACCTATATTAATTCTCAAGAATCAAATCCCATTAAATCCCTCCTGTTGCAAGTTTTCCTGAAAATTCTGTGAATTTTCTGTGGCTCTCAGATAAACAAAATGTTTTGAAAGAGGCTATCTCTAAGGCTAGATGAATGCACATGGAAATAAGAAAGAATCAACAAAGACATTTGGGTACTAAATGGGGAAAGACTGTTTGTTTTCTAGGAGGGAATTTGAGGAGGGGACCAGGAGGCTCCAAGCTTTGGGGAGGCATTCCCACAGCTAGGCCAGTAAGTTGAAGGTGGGTCCACTACTTACTTATACTGTCTAATCTTAACCGAGTTCTCAATGATGCACTGTAAAAAAAAAAAAAAAAAAAAAAAAAAACCCAAAAAACCAAAAAACCAAAAAAAAAACCAAAAAAAAATTTTCCCTTCCTTGCTCTCTTTCCCACTCCCATCAGTGTCTATTCTATTTTTCTTCTCTCCTTAAGCATCCCACCATGTCTCACTCAATATGCTTCCTCAGAAGATGTCTCCTATTCCTTCTTCACTGAGAAAAGCAGTCATTTGTGGTGAGCTCTCTCATCTCTACTAGTCCACACCACAAAAAAAGCCCTACCTACTCTTATGTTTCTCCCCTCTCCCAAGGCCAGCCACTCTATGTGTGTCCCTACTCCATTCTCTCTAAGAATCTGGCACATGAATCACTGACAACTCTCACTGCTACCATCTCATGGAGAGGGGCATTGAGGGGAGGGAAGGAGGGAAAGAATTTGGAACTCAAAAGTTTTAAAAAGAATGCTAAAAATTATTTTTACATGTAATTGTGAAAATATATATATATGTGTATGTATATATGTATATGTATGTGTGTATGTGTGTGTGTGTGTGTATACACACACACACAGACTTCTCATTACTCCTTATGTAATTGCTCTGTCTACCGAGTCTTTTCTAGATACCTATAGTTATGCTAAGCTCTAGCTCATTCTAGAAAGAAAGAAAGAAAGAAAGAAAGAAAGAAAGAAAGAAAGAAAGAAAGAAAG
>NW_020954580.1:13174309-13269200 GCF_900497805.2 Vombatus ursinus | reverse complement strand
AAGAAAGAAAGAAAGAAAGAAAGAAAGAAAGAAAGAAAGAAAGAAAGGAGAATTATATATATACATACATATATATATATAAAGGGCAATCAGAATGTGCCATGTGTAGTGGATTTATACTCCATTACTTGCCAATATTTTTTTAAACATACAATGACTCTCCTTAGGCACTCTAAAGAGGTAGGTAGAAAATGGTATTTACATAGTTCTTAAATTTTTTGAAACATTAAATGTCATCAAATAATGAAGCCTAAAGAGTTGTTTAAACTCTGCTTAAGTCAGCAGATTTCTTGGAAATATATGCATAGATCACATAGCTTACCATAGTGTAGTGAATAGAGAGATAGCCTTGGACTATTTAAGTGCAAGCTCCACCTCTTACATATGCTGGTTGTGTGATGCTGGGAAAGTTAGTTAACCTTGTCGTGCTCCAATAAACTCTTTAAAACTATAATTTATACCAAAGGTGATGCCCAAAATTGGTAGAGGGAGATTCCTTATCTGGGAGTTCACTGCATCAATGAAATCATAGGTCTAATCCCCATCGCTTTTCTATATTCTAGAATTAGATCAAATGTTATCGAAAAGGCGAAGTCTTGAACCTCAGTAAGTCCAAAAGACCTAAATAAACCATGACCCTTGAAAAAGAAGACAGACATCTGGGATTTTTCTGCAAAGACTTTACCATTCTCTCCAAACCAAGGGACATATCTATAATATAGTCATAGAGTCCTTACCTAGGTCATTGTAGTGGAAATTGAGTCACAAGGAGCAAAAATAAGATGGGTATCTATTAAAATATTTATTTGGCAAAACAAGACAAAAAAAATTTCATGTCCTAAACTTCATCTCTATGTAAAATTATACTTTTGAATTTTTCATGAGAATAATAGTTTTAACCTTTTATCAACAGTGGGCCTGTTCTCTGCTGCTCCCCCAGGGAACAAACCTACCGTTGTCATTTCCAGGAGGTGGAAATGTGAAAATGAGGCTGTTGCACCTGTTTGCTTACTGTTATCAAATGCCAGCCTGGGGGGCTACCCTTGGTAACACAGCTTTGACATCTCACCACAGAGTAACATAAACTCTTCTGAACAATCTTTTGTGTGCAAACACAGGTTCAGCAGCATGCCTCCTTCCTAGGGGGAATAAAGGAGAGAGCCTGGCTCTTACCATCAAGAAATAAGACTGGTGTTTTCATTCATCTTTTCTGGAAGCTGGAAATTTTGAATGGAATCATGTTAATCCTGTGACAGCTGTTTAACTTCAGGCATATTTTAAAGGAGGCCAACATTAAAAAGAGCACCCCATCTAAAATACATTATTTGGTCACTCCAAGTAAGCCTAAACTTCCTTTGGCTATTCAGGCCATCTTTACCCCCTTCCTTTTTATGATTATGAATTGACTTGATAGCTAGAAAAAAGGTAGAGGAAAAATATTAATCAATGTTCCCTTTTCCTTGATCAGACTCTCCTGACAACAGCAGCAAACATATACCTTAAATCTCCTAAGACAATGGTTGTGGGCACCCTGAGCCCAATTTGCTTGTTAGATCACACAGGTGAAAGTAGATGGGAAATGATCTCTTTCAAATATTCCCCTCTAAAGAGGGAAGTGTGATTACCCTGGCTGTAAAGAATACTATCTTTTAGGTATAATGAAAGGAATTCACTTCAGTGCTGCCCTTCCTTACCCTGCCCCCCAGTCAGTGTGACTTGTGAGCTATGGAGCTATGCTAACTATGACTGGCGGTTGCAGCAGGTAACCCTCCTGAGAGGCCAAGAGCAGATGAAGGTTTCTATGTTTCTAAGTCTCTCTCCTCTGTTTCTGAGAGAGAAAGAGAGAGAGAGAGGAAGAGAGAGAGAGAGAGAGAGAGAGAGAGAGAGAGAGAGAAAGGGAGGGAGGGAGGGAGGGGGAAGATGTGGCACAGAGGGAAAAATAGCACCGAAGAGAAATATGTATAACAATATGACAGAATAGATATTTTATTTGCAAATTACCCTTTCTTTTGGAAAGGATATTTCAAAAAGAACACATGTTTTAAAGTATACATATATATATGTATATATGTGTGTGTTGTGTGTGTGTGTGTGTGTGTATATATATATATATATATACATATTAAAGGACATATTAAAGGAAGGGTACTAATAGAGCTTCACATAAGACAGACCCTGGAGCAATTTGAAAACATGAAAAAAAGCCCCTCTAGAAGGTTCTCTCCATGTGACACCTTTGTTCATTCATTCCAGCCTGTAGGCACATTCTTCATGACACACAAAAGGTTTTGTTGCTATACAGTTAGATGTAAACACACATGAATTAGTCATCTGCTAGTCTATCTCTCCAAACCCATCCTGCTTGCTATTAAATTAATTTTCTATGAAACCAATTCTTAGAAGCAAAATATTGTTTCAGACCATAAATACAATGGGAAAGAAAAGTAGAAGGTAGTGAATTAATATAATAGGATTATAGCAAATGTACCCTATAAAAGACACCATCTTCATTTCCTATATTTAGGCATGTGTATATGTAGCTAACTCTAGTTCTGTAGTTATTGTTTAACTTTCTATCAAGTTATCATTCTTCTCCATCTGGCAAAGTTAGCTGAATTCTAATCATTTTTTCTTCCTTTTTTTTTTAAATAAATCTTTCAGTTCACCTCTGTCCTTACTTTATTTGTAGATTTGTAGTCTGGGAACTTGAGGGTTGATATTTTTCTTATTAATTCATAGAAATCCAATCCTCCTATCTTTCTAGCTTTAAGATAGGTCTCTGTCTTAAAATGGCTCTGCTGGCTCCCACCAATCCCAGGCACTCAGACAAGCAGATGGAAATAAATCTAAGATATCCTCACACATCAGGCAACCATGAGATTTATAGTAATTATTTGCTTTATTTTTTTTCAAAATCTTGTTTCAACTTGCTGAAATGGAAGGGTTATGACAAAGCCTTTCCATGGTTCCCCAGAAGCAGAGCAATCCAACCCTCTGCTACAGAGAGATGGGGGAGGAGAACAAATATGAAATGAGTCTGAAGACACAGAAAACACCACTGACACACTTTTCCTAAGCCTTTATCTTCTGAGTAAAGACTCTAATTTTAGAATCCGACCCCTGAGCTTCATGCAGTTACTGAGTCTAGAAACCCAACCAAATCTCTGCGGGTGCAGCGTCTCTTCACTGTTCTGACAGTATACGGTTCACTTCATTTTCTCACACTGATGGAGGGATCCAGCTGGGCTATTGCAATTGACAGGCCACATGCAAGACCAGCAGTAGCTTACCCTTTCTTTGGAAGTTAAAGTTCCCTAACAAAACAAATACTGTGAGTGTTTTAATTATTTTACTAGAGGCCCTAGATATCCTGAAATAAGCTTCCAATAAATGTATTTTGTAAGAAGTGAGGGAAGGGAAACCTATATTTGATTTTTGTTACTGTTTATTTTTTTATTTATTTTAGGTTTTTTTGGGGGGGGGGACTAAACATGAAATATTTAGGTATTCAAATCTCATTCTTCACTGTGCATTAGGAACTTAAAAGGAAGCAATGATTAATGAGCCTCCAAAAGGGTGTTATAGTAATCTCCAGGGAAAGGATTTCCCAGCTGATTTGATAACTCTGCCCATTAGTGAAACTTTTGAAACTAAGAAATTAAGAAAGGAGCAAAGAAAGGGATTTATCTGACATTCAAATGGGGGAACATTGATTTGCAATCAGAAATGAAACCAACTAAATTATTGTTGTTGCTTTGAGCTCATTTTCCTGTTTTCTTCTCCCTAAAAAATGATTTGAGATTTAAAAAGGCCTTCACAGGTTTCCTGAAGAAATTAAGCAATTTATCAAAAGAACAATGGGGCTGTCTTTACTGCCACTTCCTCGATGCAAACACTCTTTCTCTATTATTACTTTAGGTGACCAGTTAGCTCTCCACATATTGGCTTATCATTGCTTTGAAAAACCAGGGAAGTGAATACACATCAAACAATGATCTCTATTTAGATGACAACACAAAGATAAATGCTCAGGATTATGTTGTTCAGTAATTTATTTAACTTTATAATTCCACAGACTTTAATGATGAGACTTGACTTCCTCTCAGGAAGGTGCTTAGAGACTGAAAAAAATTGAATTCATCCTCATATCAAACTTTAGGGTATTCTATGGAAGTCAGGAGAAATGATTCTATTATATAAACTATAAGGTCCCCTCACAATTAAAAAAATAAAAAAAAGAGAGAAAAGAAAATATATGTAAATTATATTTCAGAGATGGGCAAACTGAAGGACAAAAAGCTGACAGCTCATCAATGCGTAATACTTTGAGATTTGCAAAATGCTTAATATTCATTATATCATTTAATAGCCCCACATAGCTAGTAAATATCTCAAACTGGATTTGAACCCAGGATTTCTTACCTCTAGGACTAAATGCAATATCTCACTGCCACTGAGATAGTTAACCTATATTCGGTAGAATTAAGCTCAGATATCTTTTTTTAAATTTCTTTGATTACTAATGGTTAGCATTTTATGAACATAAATTTACTGTTGCTAAAGTAAGGATTACTTTCAGATCATCGACTGGAGCTGTAGGGACTTTTAGTGGTCATCTGGTAATCCTCCCCCCCACACACACACACTATTTAATCAGTGAAGAAATTGTGGGTTAAAGTGTTTAAAGGACTAATCCAGGGCTCTTTAGGTAGTAAATGCCATAGCAGAGCTGGGATTCGAACACAGCTCTTCTGACTCCAGAGACAGCCTTCTTTCCAGTATCCCAGATCATTATACAATTCTATAGCCAGGATAGTGCAAATAGTCAGCCTGTATGGGCTACATCGCACAGAAAAAGTAATATAGAAATTAGGTAGAGAAGTGGGGGCAGGGGCCATGTCCAAAAATGGGCTCCTCCCAGAGGAAATAGATCTGCAGGTCTAAAAGCCACAGACTGGAGTCAAAACTGTAGGTAAGAGATCCATTTCCTTAAAAACCCTCTCACTTCTGTCAAAACTCAGCTAAAGTTTCTACCCAAAGCCTTCCCTGATCTCCCCAAGTGCCTTCCCTCCTAATTACCTCATAATTAATAATGTTGTATTAACCTTGTATATATATATGTGTGTACCCTGATCATTTATAATCTCCTGAAGAGTAAGAGCTGTTTCTTTTGTTTTACCTCTGTGTCCCTAGCACCTAACACAGTGCCTGGCACATAGTAAACTCTTAATTACTTTTTGACTGATCTATTCCATGTAGGGAAGAAGCCTACAAACTATCTCCCACCTCATACCAACAGACCTCACTTCCAAATCTATGTCCAATTCATGAAGATCTTACTTGTAACTACTCTGGAACATAGAAATAGCTGCTAAAGTTCCTACCATTTCAGAACTTTTTTCCAGAGTAAAAGTGATAAAAAGTAAACAACCAAATAAAAGAAAAATGAAAAAAAAGGAATAAACAATTTTGTATGTTAGACTCACAAGACAGTAGTATTCTGTGGCCCTGTGGTTATTCAAATGCACTCTCATATTATCTGACTAATACGGTTAAAATTTACAAAAAATATGTATTGAAAACTATTTTTAATTTTGTTTAACATTTATTAGATACGGGAAAATAAAATGGAAGAGTCTACTGTATGCATCACATGTATAGATATTAAATTGAGAATTCCCTATAACCTTGTAGGAATGAAATTTTGGCTCTTATTGAATTGACTTTTATAGTATTCTTGTTCATTTGTTTTGGAAAAGATGATTTTTGCATTTCAAGGGGTTAACTTCCTAAGACTTTTTTTTTTACATCAAATATTTCTTACTAAGTCACATTTTAATGAATTAAATGCAAATAAAGTAAAAACATTTGCTAAATATATCCTGGACTTTAAATTTGGGTTCAAAATTGATGGGGAGATGGCTCAACTCACTTTATTCACCTTTTACTCTTTCTTCCACAAAGTTTAATATTTAAAAGACAAGTGTGTTTTGGCGTCTTCTTTCTGAGATTATCTCCAAGTTAATCTGTATGTTTTTTATTTTTACATTTTTTGTTTCCATGTTGTCTCCTCCAAGACAGTGTGAGCTCCTTGAGGCCAGGGACTGTTTTTGCCTTTCTATTCCCAACATTTAGCATGGCACCTGGTCAAGAGTAGACAATTACTTAATACGTTTTAGTTGACTTGATTTAGCTGTAGTAGATAGGTCTTAAAATTAGACTCTATTTCTCTGTTTCTATTTCTCTTATTCTTCATCTCACTATCATACTCTTATTCTTTCTTGGACTAAGTGTTTGAAAGTTGTGAAAGCTGGGCTGAGATTCACTAGCTATATAAACTTAGACAAGTCACTGATGGTGACAGTGATAATGATAACAATAGCCAATATTTATATAGTACTTTATAGTTTGCAGAACACTATTTGTATATATATGTATATATGTGTGTACACTATATATGTGTATATATGAACACTATATGTGTATATACATACTGTATGTGCATATATACATGCCTATGCAAGACGTGTATATACATGCGCTTATAAACTTGTATAGGTACATATGCACGCATACATATACATACATATCTCTCTCTCTTTCTCTCTCTCTCTCTCTCTCTATATATATATATATAGAGAGAGAGAGATACATAAATAAAATCCCTTACTACAACCCTGTAAGGTAAATGCTACCATTATCCGTTTTAGAGCTGAGGAAACTCAGGATTAAAAAGTCAAATAACTTGCCCAAGATCACACAGCTAATAAGTGTCTGAAGATTTCATATTCAAGTCTTACCAACTTCAAGTCCAGTGGTCTTATCGTGGTCTTATCAAATATACCACCTTACAGCTGTCTAACTTCTAGGTTTTTCATGGAAATCCCCAAGAGTTAGTTTCTATGCCTTACCACTTTATTTGCTGTAGAAATTTGGCTGAAGGAACACCACATCTCAGCAGTTACTTAAAATGATCAGTGTAATGATCAACAACTAAAAATATCATATTAGCTTGTATAATTGTTCAGTCATTTCTCAGTGTATCTGATTCTGTTACCCTATTTAGGGTTTTCTTGGCAAAGGTACTGGAGTGATTTGCCATTTCTTTCTCCAGCTCATTTTATAGATAACAAATCCTAGGCACACAGGGATAAGTGATTTGCCCAAGGTCACACAGCTAATAAGTAGCTGGGGCTGGATTTAAACACAGGAAGATGGGTCTTTCTCATTCCAGGCTCTGTCCACTATGCCAACTACCTACCCCTAAAAATATTATAGCATTTATAATACTTATTCTCTTTTTTCTTATTTCAATTGACTTTCAAATATATTACCTCCTCATTTGATACCCTGTTAGGAAAAGAGTACAAAAATTACTTCCCCAATATTTCTGCATGAAGAAACTGAGACTCAGTTTGATTACTTGTTAACGTGACTTATAGTTACATATCTGAAAAGGAAGAAATGACAGATCCTGTGTTAGAGTGCAGATCTCTTGACTCCTAGTACAATGTTCTTTTTTACGACACCACAACATATTTCTTAAGAAGATTCTGTTCTTTCTAATCATGCTTTAGTATATTTCTTTTCCAGTGAGTGAAAAAAAATTGCCCAGCAACCTTCAAAAGATTAGCCACTAATGGCTCATGAATGAATATTTGGAAGCATTGTTAAGTCCAAGGCCATAAATTTAAAGAAAAAAAAGACTGAGGCTGAGAGAAATTAGGAGTCCATGGTGGCATAAGTCTGAAGTGGAGTTCAAACCCACATATTCCTGGCTTCAAGTCAAACACCCAATACCCCACACCACATTATCTTTCTAAGTTATAGAGGAATACCAGTATACATTGGTGGAAGGAAGACATACACTGGGGAAGTCACAGGTCCTTTAAAGATTGGAGTGTTTGCATTTAATTATTGTTATAATTGGCCCAGTATTCAAATTACGCATTGGTCCTATTAAATATAAATCCAAAGGAATGTCAGACACTGCTGTGACCTCTGAGATATTTATCTAAAAATATGACAATTGATCTTTTTTTAAAAACAGCATTTAAGCCAAGAAAAGATTCTTGATGCACCCTTCCTTCACTCAGCACCATGGGGCTGTGTTTGAAATATAATAGAGTTTAATTGCAAAGATTTATCATTATGACATGTAATTTCTAAGTACATGAAATGACAAAGCCAGGCATGGATGTGAAAATCAGTGACACATTCACTGTGTGAACCATGATATCAACGACAATTCCTTGCTTCCCTATTTCAACTCCTTTGTTCACCTGTATACTTACAAGAGATTTCTGCAGTTCCATCAGGTAGTACCTTATTATCTTTTCCATATTTTCTCTAGAAAGTAAAATTAGATTGTGGTTCAATATTTAAGTTAAATATTAGTTTATCTGTAGGTATGTGAAGAATTCCACTTGAGTTGGACATGACTCCAAGAATTCCCTTTCCACATTGTGTCTTCTAGATAGCAGGGGTGATTTAGAAGAGTAACGATGGTTGTATGGTAATAAAGAAAAGTTGAATAACACAGTGGTACCTATATGTGAGAATTTAGAAGTGCTTCTCTTAAAGAAGTCTTAAAAATATTAGCTCATTGCTTCACATTTTGTTTTGAGCTTCTGTAGTTGATCATGAAGATTTTTCCAGCTACAGAATTCTGAATTGCTTAGTGCCTTTACAGCTCGCCTTGCCCTACATTTCTAGAGTTCTCTATGAAAAGATGGTTTTTCCCTTCATTTTCTGATCCTAAAATAATAAACTTTTAAAAAGCATTCTATTCTCTGATTTAGGTTTCAGATCTCAGAGGAGTGTAAGAATTCATAAAGAACCCCGAACAAAAATTGTATTCAAATGTTTAATCAATACCAAGTGCTTTCACTTTTTCTGACAGTTACTCAAAACCTCTAAGTTCAATGTCCATTACCAACAAAAGTTTCTTCACAAAAGAAAGTATGATGTTAATACTTTTGAAGTAAAATTAATTTGTATTTCCCAAGAAAACCTTAAAATCATACTAATTTTCCCAAATAGAATGAATGTTTTACTTTTTTATTAGTTTATTTTGATTTATCAATAATTACTTCCATAAGCTTTTGAGTTTAAAATTTTTCTCCCCCTCCCTCTCCCCTTCTCTCTCCAAGACGGTGCATAATCTGATATAGGTTTTACATATACATTCCAATTAAACATATTTTCACATTAGTGATGTCGTAAGTAAGAATTAGAACTAATAAGAGGAACCACCAGAAAGAGGAAACAAAACATAACAGAAGAAAAAAATGCTTCGATCTGCATTCAGACTCCATAGTTCTTTCTTTGGATGTGGATAGCATTTTCCATCATGAGACTTTTGGAGAAGTCTTAGATCCTTGCTTTGCTGAGAGGGGCTAAGTCTATCAACATTAGTCATCACACAACGTGGCTGCTATTGGTTCTGCTCACTTCATTCAGCATCAGTCCATACAAGTCTTTCCAGGTTTTTCTGAAGTTGGCCTGCTCATCATTTCTTATAGCACAATAGTATTCCAACACATGCATATAACACAACTTGTTCAGCCATTCCCCAATTGAATGGGCATCCCCTCAATTTCCAATTCTTGGCCAGCACAAGAAGAGTTGCTATAAATATTTTTGTACATGTGGGTCCTTTTCCCATTTGTATGATCTCTTTGGGATATAGCCCCAGAAGTGCTATTGCTGGGTCAAAGGGTATGTACATTTTTATAGCCCTTCAGGCATAGTTCCAAATTACTCTCCAAAATGGTTGGATCATTTCACAACCCACCACAACAATGCATTAGTGTTCCAAATCTTCTCCATCATTTATCATTTACCTGTTTTGTCATGTTGACCAATCTTATAGGTGTAATGTGGTACCTCAGAGTTGTTTTGATTTGCATTTCTGTAATCAATAGTGATTTAGAGCATTTTTTCATATGACTATAGATGGCTTTAATTTCTTCATATGAAAACTGCCTGTTCATATCCTTTGAAAATTTATCAATTTGGGAATAACTTGTATTCTTCTAAATTTGACTTAGTTCTCTATATATTTTAGAAATGAGGCCTTTATCAGAGACACTGGTTATAAAAATTATTTCCCAGTTTTCTACTTCCCTCCCAATCTTGGTTGCATTGGCTTTGTTTGTGCAAAAACTTCAATTTAATGTAATCAGAATTATCCATTTTGCATTTCATAATGTTCTCTAGCTCCTGTTTTGTCATAAATTCTTCTGTTCTCCATAAATCTGACAGGTAAATTATTCCTTGCTCTTCCAGTTTGCTTCTAGTATTAGCCTTCATATCTAAATCATGAACACATTTTGACTTTATTTTGGTATAAGGCGTAAGATTTTGGTCTATGACTAGTTTCTGTCATAGTCTTTTCCAGTTTTCCCAGCAGTTTTTGTCAAACAGTGAGTTCTTATCTCAGAAACTGGGATCCTTGGGTTTATCAAATAGTAGATTACTATAAGCCATTGATTACTGTGTCTTGTATACCTAACCTATTCCACTGATCCACTACTCTATTTCTTAGCCACTACCAAATATTTTCATGATTGCTGCTTTATAATACAATTTAAGGTCTGGAATGGCTAGGCCACCTTCCTCTGCATTTCTTTTCATTAGTTACCTTGATATTCTGGACCTTTTGTTATTCCAAACGAATCTTGTTATTATTTTTTCTAGCTCTATAAAATAATTTTTGGTAGTTTGATTGGTATGGCACTGATAAACTAGCTTAGATAGAATTGTCATTTTTATTACGTTAGCTCGGCCTACCCATGAGCAACTAATGTTTTTCCAATTATTTAGATCTGACTTTATTTGTGTGAAAAGTGTTTTGTAATTGTGTTCATATAGTTCCTGGGCTTGTTTTGGTGAGTAGACTCCAAAATATTTTATAATGTCTAGAGTAAATTTAAATGGAATTTCTCTTTCTTTCTCTTGCTGTTGGGCTTTGTTGGTAATATGTAGAAATGCTGATGATTTATGTATGTTTATTTTATAGCCTGCAACTTTGCTAAAGTTGTTTATTATTTCAAGTCATTTTTTACTTGATTCTCTAGGATTCTCTAAGTATCATCATATCATCTGCAAAGAGTGACAGCTTTGTTTCTTCTTTGCCTACAGAATGAATATTTTTAACCATTTTTTTTTAAAAATCTGTAACCTCTTATTTTTTCCCCATATTCTTAAGCACTCGACTACAGGGACTGGACTTTCACAGCATAGGGAGCTGCTGGAGGAATAAATTATATTAATGAAGATCAGTATCTTCTCTACAACTACAGCACTTCCAGAGAGGCAGAGACAAGATGGCAGAGAGAAAAATCATTCCTCCAAACAACTTTAAAATAATGACTCAAATTAAATTTTAAAGGGACAGAGCCATCAATGCTCAGAGTGAGATATTCTTCTAGCCTAAGACAACTTAGGAGGTTGCAAATAGGGCTCTGTGACACAGGGCCAGAAGATGTGCTTAGAGCCCATATGGATGAAACAGGAGTGGTGGGACAGGTGATTTTAACACAGGCAGTGGCAGCTTCAGAAGATCTCAAACCAGAGATAGTAAGGGGATCTAGCAACTGGTGAGACAAAAAATTATAGGGGACAATTGTGCTAGCACTGGACATAGGAACAGATACTATTTCGCAAATTTATTGCCTATACCAACTTGTGGGTGATACATTAGTTCAAGGGCAGAGAGGAACACTTTCAGTCAAAAGGGAGCAGGAGCCCTGAGGTGTGTTATTGTTTTTGCTCACAAGTGACTAGGGACTTTGAGGAAGAATATCACTTCCAAACCCAAGGGAACAAGGATCCTGAGGAACAGTATCACTTCTGGTCCCAAGGGTTCAGGGACAGTGAGGAACAGTATCAATTGCAATTTCCAGGGATCATGGGTTGTTACTTAGTAAGAATCAGACAGCAGACCAGGAGACCACTGACCGGATCTCTCCCAAGATTACACCACCTTGGAAGCACTGAAAACTTCCAAACATCCAGAACTAGCTCTGAAAACTGCAGTTCAAAAAAAGTTTGATGATTGATAGAGTACCTCTCCCATATCATAAACAGAGCCCTACTTTAACATAAAGTCCAAAATTAAGAAATAGAATAGAAAATTTAATAAGCAACAGCAACAAAAAAGAACCTGACCATAACAATCTACTATGGTGATAGGGAAAAGCAAAACACAATTTCAGAAAAGGACAATGAAGGCAAAAGATTTTCAAGTAACACTTCAAAGAAAATGTAAATAGGAATCAAGTCAAACAAGAATTTCTGGAAGAGCAAAAAATGATTTTCAAAATCAAATAAGAGTAGTAGAGGAAAAATTAGATAAAAATTGAAGCAAAAAAAAGACAACTATGAAAATATAATTAACCACTTGGTAATAGAGCACAAAAATACTGAAGAAAATAACACTTTAAAAATAGAACTGGCCAAATGGAAAAAGAGGTACAAAGATTCACAGGAGAAAATAATTCTTTATAAGGTAAAATTGGCCAAATGGAAAAAGTGGTAGAAAATCCCTGAAGAAAATAATTCTATTAAATTAGAATTGAGCAAGTATAAGCTAATGACTCCATGAGGCATCAAGAAACAATAAAACAGTCAAAAGAATGAAAAAATAGAAGAAAATATGAATCATCCTCCTTGCCAAAATAACTGACCAGGAATATAACTTAAAGAGAGATAATTTTTATAGTAGACTGCCTAAAAGTCATGATCAAAGAAAGAGCCTAGATATCATATTTCAAGAAATTATCAAGGAAAACTGCCCAAATATTCTAGAATCTATTATGATTTAGCTCAGGTTAAAAAAAAGGCAAAGGTAGCACTCAGCATCTCAGACAAAGCAAAAGTAAAAATAGACCTAATTAAAGGGGAAAAGGACAGAAACTATATCTTGCCAAAATCACCATAAATGATACACTATTTAAAAAAATAAATTAAAAATAGGATTCCTACCAAATTCATTTTATTCCTCAAATATGGTTTTGGTACCTAAACCAGGGAAAGCAAAAAGAGAAAAAGAAAACAGACAAATTTCCTTAATGATTATGGATGCATTCTGAATAAAATATTAGCAAGGAGATTACAGATTATTATCACAAAGATCATACACTAAGATCAGATAGGATTTATTGCAGAAATGCAGAGCTGGTTCAATGCGAGAAAAACTATAAATATAACTCACAATAACAATAACAAAATCATATGATTGTATCAATAGATCCAGAAAAAAGCCATTGAAAAAATATATCCATTCCTATTACAATGGAAAACATAGGAATAAATGGAGCCTTTCTTAAAATGGTAAGTAATATCTATCTAAAGCCATCAGAAAGCATTACCTGTAATGAGAACAAACTTGAACTCTCCTAAAATAAGTTCAGGAGTGGCACAAGGATGTCCATTATCACCACTATTATTCAATATTGTACTAGAAATGTTAGCTACAGTTAAAAAAGAAAAAGAAATTCAAAGAATAAAAATAAGCAATGAGGAAACAAAACTACTATTCTTTGCAGATGATATAATAGTATACTTAAAGAACCCTAAAAGAATAACTCAAAAACTAATTGAACATTGAACAAATTTAGTAAAGTTGCAGGCTATAAAATAAATGCACATAAATCACCAGTTTCTATATACTACTAAGAAAACCCAGAAGCAAGAGATAGAAAGAGAAATTACATTTAAAATAACTACAGACAATATAAAATACTTGGGAGTCTACCTGCCAAGACAAACCTAGGGATTATATGAACACAATTACAAAACACTTCTCACACAAATACAGACAGACCTAAACAATTTGGAAAATAGTAAGTGATCATGTGTAGGCCAAGGCAGTATAATGAAAATGACAATGCTACCATAGTTAACTTACTTATTCAGTGCTAGGCCAATCAAACTACCAAAGAATTATTTTATAGAGCTAGAAAAATAATAACAAAATTTATCTGGCAGAAGAAAAGTTCAAGAATACCAAGAGGATTAAAGAAAACAATGTGAAGGAAACCGAGTAGTACCAGAATTCAAACTATATTGCAAAGCAGTAATCATCAAAATAATCTGGTAATGGCTGAAAAATAGAGTGGTGGATCAGTGGAATAGATTATGTACACACCACACAGAGGTAAATAACCATAGTATTCTAGTGTTTAATAAACCCAAAGAGCTAGGCTTTTGGGGTAATAACTCATCATTTGAGAAAAATTATTAGGAAAATTAGAAAGCAGTTTGACAGGAACTAGGCATAGATCAGCATCTCACATCACATACAAAGATAAGGTTAAAATGGCTAAATGATAAAGACATACAGTATGATGTAAGAAAATATGAAAAAAAGTACTTCTCAGATCTATAAAGGGAGAATTTATAACCATACAAGAGATAGCATGGATTATGGGAAGTATAATAGATAATTTTGATTCCATGAAATTAAAGAACTTTTACAAAAACAAAACTAATTGAACAAAAGGTAGAAAGAATAAAGGAAACTGGATAAAAAACTTTTCACAGCAAATTTCTCTGATAAAGTCCTCATTTCTCATACATAAGCAATTGAGCCAAATTTAAAAAATAAGAGCTAATCCCCAGTTGATAAATGGTGAAAGGATATAAACATACAGTTTTCAGAAGAAGAAATTAAAACTATCAATAGTCATATAAAATATTATAAATCACTAGTGATTACAGAAATATGAATTAAAACAATTCCAATATCATCTCACATCAATCAGATTGGCTAACAAGACAGAAAAGGAAAATGACAAATCCTAGACAGGATGTGGAAAATCTGGACACTTATCACTGTTGCAGCAGTTGTAAACTAAATCAACTATGCTGGAAAACAATTTGAAGCTATGCACAAAGGGCTATAAAATTTTGTATACCTTTTGTCCCAGCAATACCACTACTAAGACTGTATCCCAAAGAGATCACAAAAAAAGGAACGGGACTTATTTGTACAAAACTATTTATAGCAGCTTTTTTGTGATGGCAAAGAATTAGAAATTAAAGGGATTCCCATTAATGGGGGAATAGCTGAACAAGTTGTGGTATACAATTGTAATGGAATATTTTTTTTTTTTGGTGAGGCAATTGGGGTTAAGTGACTTGCCCAAGGTCACACAGCTAGTACGTTTCAAGTGTTTGGTCTGAGGCTCGATTTGAACTCAGGTCCTCCTGACTTTAGGGCCAGTGCTCTATCCACTGCGCCACCTAGCTGTCCTGTAAAATGTGGGAAGACATATGAATTAATGCAAAGTGAAGTAAACAGAACCAGGAGTACACTGTAGACAGTTACAGCAATATTATAAGGATGATCAACTGTGAAAGACTTAGCTATGCTGATCAAGGCAATGATCCAAGATAATTCCAAAGGGCTCATGATGAAAAATGCTATCCACTTCCAGAGAGAAACTGATCCACTCTGAATACAGAATGAAGCATATTTTTTATTTTAATTTTTCTTCTTTATGTCTGTGTTTTGCATCATGACTAATAAGGCAATATGTTTTCATGACTTCACATGTATAACTGATATCAAATTGCTTGCCTTCTCAAGGATGGGGAGAGGCAAGAGGGAGATAGAAAATTTAGATCTCAGATTTAAGAAAAAGAATGTTAAAAATTTCGTGTGTAATTGGAAAATATTTAATGAAATAAATAAACTACACATTTTAAAAACTTAAGCTTTAAATAGTTGTCAGAGTCACTCAGCCAGGATGGCAAAGATGGGACTTTAACCCATGTTTTTCTGATGCTAAGTCCAATTCTTTATCTAATATGCCTTATTGCTTCTCTCTAGAACATTAATGCCACATGATGAATTTCTACCTCTCATACCATGAGGAATGAGTCTTATATTTTTACTCAAAATATAGAGCAGATCAACTTAGTCTCTCATGTTTTAGCTGGACATTTCAAAATAATTTCCATTTTTGACCTGTTATCAAGCTAACAGAGTATTTCTAACTAGCAATTTCCCTCTATACAAAAATAAGAGATGAAAAAGGGACCTATGGTTGAAAAATCAGTTAACCTACAATTAACGTTGAGGGTCTAGATCTGTAGAATTACATTTTCTGTTTTTACATCAAGTTAGCTGAAGGAGATTTCCCCAAACACTCAATAACAGTGATCATCTAGAATAAATAACAGAGCATGATACCCAAACTTGTCCCCCCTCCATAATCTCCCACCCACCCAATCACCAAAATAGTCATGAAACTTACAATTGTAAAAAAAAAAAAATGCCTAGACTTTACAAAGTGAATAAAGAGCTTTTGGAATGAAAAGAAAGAAAATACCTTATCAAAATGAGACAGTAATTCATTATGTTAGAGAATAGTTCACTAATCATGATTTTTGCAATAAAATTAGCAAGGCCACCATCATGGAGAGAATGTCTATCGCAGTCATTTAATTTCACTCTATTCTCCAGACAAAATTGCACCCACAAAGAGAAATTGAGTGAATGTGGATGACCATGAATAAATTTTGAGCATTAGAAGAAATCACAAAAGAATCACAAAAGTGATTCAGGAGTGTTATGTTAGCACTTAAAAGACAATATATGATAATCATTATTTCCAGCTAATGGTCCAAACCGAATGTGCCTGAAAACATGTCTAAAAGTGGAGCTTTATGAAAACAACAACAATAAATCCAAAGCTATATGATTGACAAGGTAAATTTACTCTCTCCATTTTACAAAGGATGAAATTTTGACTCAGAGGTTAAACAAGTTGACCAAAGTTTGGGTATCATGTCTCCAAATGCCAAGTAAACAATGTTATGAACCCTTAGAGTACTGAGATATTCATTTTATTAGAATGCTGAGTGTTCAATATATTATAGGAGTTTACATTTAGAATTGTAAAGAACCTTAAATGTCACTTATAAGGGACACAATCCCTATATTTTACACATAAGGAAACTAATGGGCTGTAGCAAAGTCCTACTCATGAAAATCATGTGTAGCAATGAGTTATTTATGATAGAACTTCATAAAGTGTGGCTACTAAGACTATAGGCAAGGATTTCCAAATGGCCACTGTCCTTATTTAATATGGGCACATATTTGAGACTTCTTTCTATTTTCTTATAAATAAAATGGCATATCTTGAACTTTGTGAGCCTGGAGGCTTAGAAGGTGAAGTGGGTGACCACACCCTGAAGTGTGTCATATAGTGAATTCCCAAATCCTTTGAGCACTGAGCCAAAGAAAATGTGACATTCCTCCAAAGAATACCTGGGCCATTTCCGAAAAGATGATACCTCTGAGTCCAAATACAGCACTTCCCTCTGTAGTATTTCACATTTTACATGAATAGTGGTATCTTTCCAATACTAGCATATGCTACATACTTCTAGTATCATTATATAAAATATATGGCAGATGGGGAGAGACAAGGATGCTGACCCAAAAGAATAAGTGAAATACTAATGTAAAATCAGTGAACAAGTATTTATTAAACACTTACTATATGCTAATCATTGTGCTACATATGATTTTTAATACAAAAAACAAAAGAGTCACTAATGCAATTTGTTCCCTATTTGCCCAGATCTTGTTATATATCTTTAACTGTGACAACAGCTTGTATACAAAGTTAATGTCATCAGGTTCAAGCTGGAAATGATAAGAAGGTTATGTCACCTTTTTCTGATTTCATTCTGCCCTCAGGGTAATATACAATGTCCAAAACAAGATTTAACACAGGAGCCATCTTTGAGCTCCCTTAGTTGCTACTCATTCCAGAAAGTATTGAACAAAATTATAATGAAAAAAAAAAGAAATAAAACTCTCAAGGTGATACAGAAAAGTTAAGACTGCCTTCATCTCTATGCCATTGTTATTTTTTAGTAGAATAGTCAAAGAAGTTACTTTGTAGAGCAATACAATAACTGTAAAATATTCCTTCGTAATTTTTGGTGAGATTGTCCAAGACAGAGGAAGTAATTCCTAAACAAATATTCACAGTGTGTATTTTTGTTTGTTTTTTTATTTTTGTTTTTTTGTTTTGTTTTGTTTTTTGCAATTGGGGTTAAGTGATTTGCCCAGGGTCACACAGCTAGTAAGTGTCAAGTGTTTGGTCTGTGGCCGGATTTGAACTAAGGTCCTCCTGACTTCAGGGCCGGTGCTCTATCCACTGTCCCATCTAGCTGCCCCTCACAGTGTGTATTTTGAAGCGCAAAATGTCCGTGTCCAATTTCTAGCCACTGAATTCCAAGTTGCAACTATGAACTTCTAAACCTTAGATGAGGACCACCTGTGCCTGGAACAAAGTGAATAAAATATATTCTTGGCTCTGCATGTGTGTGTGTGGTGTCTGAGTCTATTTTGGGGGAGATCTCTGGCATAAGTCTGCTTCTGGGGTGGCCAGCAAGTGGCAGATGAGAAGGAAAGGTGGAAACATGATATTCTAACTACCTATTTTTGCAATACAGGTGCTAAGCCTATATGATTCCATGTTGCTACATGACTGAAAGACCAGCCATCACCCCCTCAATTTAGTGCCTGGGTTCCTATCCACTGTTACCACAATTTAGTTACATCTCTAACTAGACCACCTAAATTGTAAAACAAGCCCTACACCTGATAAGTAAAGTGAAGTAAACTAGGAGTTCCAAATCTGTAACTGATAACTATAATTTGGCAACTATTGAGTTTAAATGGTTAAAAAAAAGAAAGAAATATTATTTTTGAAGTCTCCATATAAGCCATTCATCACATTATCTTCAAGCAGACTGAAATGTTATAGTACAAACCTAAAATCTTAATATATTTTTTCAAAATAAGACCACGCATCTTTTAGCAATTCCCCTGAAATACTCTGTAATTTCTTTTTTCACCACTGCATATTCTTTTAATATATTATCCTTTCAGAGGTTAGCAGAGCCTCATATTAAAATATATCCCTGATTTCATAGATATTCCTGAATATAATAATAGCAATAATAATGTCAATCCACCCATGATTTCTTATCTTTACATTGCTTTTTGTGTGCAAATATTTGCTAGAAACCTAATATTTACTTAATGATTAGTTATATGATCATAGTTTGGAATTATTCAAATCTTAGAGGAATAGCTAACTGGAAAACAATGGACAACAAATATTTGCATCATCATAATATTTCCAAAAGATCACAGACCTTTACCAATAAAACTGAGCTATGAGAAATTTGTTAAACCATTACTTTCTTGTATGGTCAACAGTACATAAAGGTTAAGAACTTAGCAACCTTACTATTTAAAAAAAAATCATATTCTATTAACTTTAGAGTTAAAATGAGCTTATTCTGCTAATAAAAATGGAATGACCTATCTGCTTACTGCAAGCATCCTACCTCTTTCCAATTGCTATGGGTTATTCAGTATTATTGTCATGCCTCCTTGGCTTATAGCCTACTATACAATGACGGGAGGATAATAAGCATTTCTATAGCACCTACTACTTATCAAACACTGGGGAATCAAAGAATCTTAGACAAAAAAGAGACCTCAGAGGTTAGGTAGGCTAACTTCTACATGGATCAAGAAACTCTCCTTGAATATCTCTGGAAAAAAAAGATTATCTAAAAATTAATCAGAGCATGATACAAATTTTACTAATCAACCTGATTCTAATCAGGAAGATCTATATAAAATTAAATGTTGAATCCTTTTGCTTATATTTAAGCTCATTGTTTTATATCATTGATGCCTACACTTGGGGTTTTAGACTGGAAATCTTACCCTCCATAGTTCCTATCCTGCATCTCTAAGAGGGATCAAATAGATGGCCAGGTCTTTCATTTGTAACTAGGTTTCTTATACACTTCTTATAGTTGCTAAATTTTTTTGATACAATTTGAGAAAGGGCAAGGGCTCTCCAGGAACCAGGTGACAAAAAAAAAAAAAAACAGGAGTGCTGCCTGCAGCAGGCTATAGGGAGCACCTTGCTTATCAGGACTCAGAAAAGACCTACTGTTTCTCATAAATCTACTCCCTAAAACTTTTTACCTCTTCTTTACTGTTTATATCCCCAATGTACCCCCATGAGGCAGTGAGGTGGTGCAGTGGATAGAGTGCTGGACCTGTAGTCAGGAAGCTCTGAATTCAAATTCAGCCTCAGATACCTACTAGTTATGTGACACTGGGGAAGTCAGTTGACCTCTGTCTTCTTCAGTTTCCTCAACTGTAAAATGGGACTCAAAATAGTACCTACCACCCAAGGTTGTTGTGAGTCTTAAAAGATATAATATTTTAAATGATATAGCATGGTACCTGGCAAACAGCAGATATATCTATATCTATATAGATATATGTATGTATATATGTATTGTGTATATATACATATATGGATGGATGGATGGATGGAAGTATCTCTATATGTATGTATGTGTGTGTGTGTGTGTGTGTGTGTGTGTATAATTCTTCTTTCCTTCATTCCTCCCTTCCTTCCTTTTCCTCTCTTCCTTCCCCTCTACCCTTCTTCCTTACCCTCCTCTCCTCATTCTATAGTGAATAGAGTCTTGGGTTTAGAATCAAGAGGACTTGGGTTAAAACCCTACCTTTGACACTTACTAGCTGCATGTCCCTTGGTAGGTAACTTAGGTTCTGTGTGCCTCAAGCAATGCTGTAGGACATTTCCTCTCCTTTCAGAGGGGTCACTATTTGAGTTAGCAGAGAAAATCCCCACATTGGTGAAAGGAGATAATACGTGTAAAACTATTCACAAATCTTAAAGTGTTATATAATAACAATTTTTATTATTATCCTTATCCTTATTATATCTCCATTTAGTATTCCTCTAAGGGATAGCTAGAGGACCACCTTCCTCATAATTTGATTTCTTAAACCTATTCACCAATGACCTACCTATTCAGTGGCCAAGGTAATCATCTTATGTTAGTTGTTATAACATCCTCACTATTTCTCTCAAAATATACACGTTATTGTATCTTCTATAGGAACACACAAATTATCACCATAGTCTCTTTCCTTTTAGTGAACAGATGCTTCTTGCCCTAATGGAAATAGTCTTATTAAAAAGCAGAATCAAACACCAATTCTAGAATTTAATCTATCCACATAAAAACCAATGCCTTCATGTTAAAAACAAAAACTAATATTTCTCTGACTGATTCCATCTGAAGCCTGCTATTTATATTGTTTGATATTTTTAGCACAGACTTTTCTCAAATAATTTCTCTTTAAAATGTAGACATTGCTGAAATTATTGCTAGCATGAACACTGGATGATGATGTGTTTCATTTCCAGTGTAAACAAGAGGCTTTTTAGTCCTTTTGTCAAACAGATTGTGTTCCACAGCAATCCCTGAACCAGTCTATTTAAACCCACTTGTGGGTTACTAAGCCCTGAGAGTAGTTGAAGAATGTCTTCTCCAGTGTCAGAAAGGGAATTCCAGGAATGAGTAACGTCTGTCGTCTAGGTCAAGATGAATATCAAGGTCAATGAAGGGTGAAACATGATGATGGGAGTCTGAAATGAAGCACTGAGACAACAGGTGCTCAGCATGTTGTACTGAAGCAAAGGAGGGAAGATAAGCCATGAAGCAGGAAAGACTGCCATGGCAGAGAAATGGGGGAAAAGCCCCAGGCACCTTCCTGCCAAAAAAACAGATCTCATACATAAAGCTGTATCAGAAGTAGCACTGGAAGGACAAACGTCTGTCTGACTAAACAAGTTGCTTTTCAAAATCTCAGTGAAGTAATAGGAGACTATTTGAGTATTCATTTAAGGAAAGGGGAAAGAGCTGTTCACACATACATACATACACACACACACACATGTCCCCAAGGGGACAATCAAAAGGGGCAGGGAGATGACAATAGCATGTCAGTGATAAGCCTGCCATGTGCAATAAATTAAGGCTGTTTCAACAACAGTGTTAATGGGGTTCAATGGAGGGGGAAGAATTAAAGAAACTTTTGTGAATCTTTGAGATCTTGATTCAGTCTTCTGAATTTATGTACAACCTGGACCCCTATCCCACACTTTATCCACAGCACACTGCTTCTCATACATTATAGCGAACTGGGGAATAGGAAGAATGTGATGCGGGTTTTGGCACTGGCTTTCCCAATGACTTTCTGACCTTACACGTGTAGTCATTTAATGGCTCTGGGCCTCCGTTGCTTCATCTATAAAATTAGAGGGTTGCCCTAGATTGTCTCTGAGGAAACTTCCTGTTCTAACAGTCTGTCGTTATACAATTAATTTAAAACAAGAAACTGTGATCTTGAAGCTTGCTTACTCTGTCAATGCCTCCTAATTTTTCTCTCCCTTATAATCTATTATTTATTAAATTTAGCGAGGTGAGTAGGTATTTATATAATAGAGAATATTTGTAGTTATAGAAGCTCCAGTACCTATCAAAACTTTAAATTAAAATCTAATCCCCACAACCTTTCAGAACTACATCAAATGGTAGGCTAAATAAATGATGTCATGATCCTAGCACCAGAAGATGTGAGATTTGTGTTTGTTTTTTGCTTGTTTTTGTTTCTCCATGGAGAAATGAAATTTAAAAAAAATAAATAGAAGATTCTTCACAAATTACTGTTTGTCACCCATTCACTAAGGAAAGCAGGAAAAATCTATTTAAAAGCCATCCCACCACATAATTAAATGAAGGTCCCTTCATCACCTGGCTAAAGAAATTCTACAGAGAAGTCCTTATGCCACATTATACCACACTGCAAAGAAAAGAATTTCTTCCCAAGCTCAACAGCAAACAAAAAATGAAACTTTATCCTCTTAAGGTCTTCTTTAACTATTGCTTATTTTCCCTTGGCATACCTTTCCTTCCCACAACTCTTTGGGCTACTTATCCCCTAGAGAAATTGTTTTCTACTTCAAAAAAACAACACAGGTTATTTTTATTCTTATAATAGTCTGTACTTATGCCAGGCAAGCCTTATGCACACCTATGAAGGAAAGCAATGTGTTCTCTTTTCTTTCCAAATTTCACATATATATTTCTAAAAACCATACCTTCTCAACATCTATTCCTTCATTCTTACTTTTCCATATAAAATTTGTTTTCTACATCCAGTTCTCCTGAGGACTCTGATTTATGTTTTTAATTAATTAATTAATTTTGATTTATCAACAATTACTTCCATATGCTTTTGAGTTTAAAATTTTCTCCCCCTTCCTCCCCACCACCTTTCCCAAGATGGCACACAATCTGATATAGGCTATACATATACATTCCTATTAAACATATTTTCACATTAGTCACATTTTAAGTAAGAATTAGAACCAATAGGAGGAACCACCAGAAAGAGGAAACAAAATTCAATAGAAGAAAAAAAATAGCAAATAGTATGCTTCAATCATCTTCCAAATTCCATAGTTCTTTCTTTGGATGTGGATAGCATTTTCCATCATGAGGCCTTTGGAGAGGACTCTGATTTAAAATAGATGATAAGCTAATTTGATCAAACAATCTATACTACTCTATTTGCCAGGTAATTATAGGATCATTTAAAGCTACAGAAAATTTAGGTGTCATCTAACTCCTACCTCTAATTTTCTAGACCAACACAATGATAGTGAGTTGGGCACACAGCCAGGAAAAGAATTCAGGTTTTCAAGACTCCCTGGTTAGTGGGATACTCCCTACTATATTTTTTCCCCATATTAGTCATGTTGTGAAAGAATAAACAAAACAAAATGGAAAAAAAAACTATGGAAAAAATAAAATGAAAATAGTATGTTTCGATCTTAGACTCCATCAGTTCTTTCTCTGGATGTGGATAGCATTTCCCATAATGAGTCCTTTGAAATTATCTTGGATCATTGCATTGCTGTCTAAGGCTACCATAGTTGATCATCACACAGTGTTGCTATTACTGTGTAAAAGGTTCTCCTGGTTCTGCTATATGTCTTAGACAACAGTTTTTTTTTTAAGTTATAGGTCAAATGATGTAAAGTGCTTTTTAAACTTTAAAATGCTATGTAGATTCTAGTTACTGTTATTATTATTATAATTTGCTTCAAACAATTCATTGAGTACATGAAAACATACAGCTGATGAAACAATATCAATAGGGGATAATTCATTTAGTTATAATGAATTCTCAATATGATTATAAAATAACATTTGCAAATAAATCTTATGCAAGTATTAGAGTTTAAAATTTGAGGCAACTTTTGAGTACCCCAAATATTTAGGAACATGTAGATTTTTGTGGATTGCTTGCATCACATTATGTGTACCCAAATTTAGAGATAGATACACACTTAAATCCAACAGAAATATTTTAAAGCATTTACTAAAACGTTTTTTTTTGCATTAGGAAAACAAACCACACAATGAAATATAGATTTATATATAATTTAATGATATTATTTTTATCTTGTTGTCCCAAATAGCCACTTTTAATCCTTTCAAATAAAAGGGATTTTTAAAAGATACCTTCTATCTCAAATCCCTCCCTAAAAATCTATTTCTTCTTCACAAACACCGAAGATACCTGCTATTCTTCATCATACACACGCACACATACACAAGCACAGATGCACACAGTTACTCACAGACACACACATACACACACATACTCCTAACCTGAACCTATGTCCTGAAATGAACATTCTCTCTTCACTCATCCCATTCTCCCCTCATCCCCCATTTTTGAAATATACATTCTCTTCATCTAAACCTAACAGAATTCTTATCTGTTCAAGTATTACCTCCACTGTGAGATTTTTATTGAATTTTCCCTCCTCCTCTTGTTGTTAGCCTTTCTCTCTCTTCAAATTACCTTGTATTTAACCCTGGTGATTTTTATTTCTGTGACTCTTCTGTTTGGCATTTTACAAGCAGGCCCAAATCTACATTTCCAGCCTAACTGCACATGATTTCCATATACTCACAGGGCAGTTCTGCCAGATTTGTCCTTCTTGTCATTCCTCACATGCACTGCCTAACCCCCTACTTGTATATGCCTTCCCTCCTTACCTAAATCATAGATTCCTTAATTTCTTTCAAGTCTCAGTTCAAAGGCCATCATCTCCATGAAACTGTCCTTATCCTCACATCCTCCAGCACCAAGTACCACTAAAATCTCCTCACACACATATGGGGCAGCTAGGTGATGCAGTAAATAGGGTCCTGGGCCTGAAGTGAGCAAAACTCATCTTCCTGAGTTCAAATCTGGCCTCAGATACTTGCTAGCTGTATGACCCTGGGCAAGTCACTTAACCATGTTTGCCTCAGTTTTCTCATCTGTAAGGTGAGCTGGAAAAGGAAATAGCAAACCACTCCAGTATCTACCAAGAAAATCCTGCATGGGGTCATAAATAGTCAGACACCACTGAACAAAAGATTTTTTGCATAAATCGATCAGGAAGAATTTATACCTATTAAGACTAGAGACTGATTTTGTTTTTTGTTTTGATATTCTCAGTGCCTAGAACACTTCATGATATATAGAAAGTGACTTAAATATCTGTTGAACTGAATTTCACACAACCAATGTATGACTTTCTTGAGATTCACATTCCGTGTTTGTATTTTGTATAAGATGTTATGTCTCAATTGTTTCAAAGTCCCTAGTCTGGCTAAGCCCCTGGTCTGATTTATTCTCATGAAAACCAGCCAGTATACAATTTATTGTTGTTGTCCTATTTGAGGTTTTCTTGGCAGAGACACTCAAGTGGTTTGCCATTTCCTTTTCCAGCTCACCTTACAGATAAGGAAACTAAGTCAAATGTGGTTAAGTGATTTGTCCAGGCTTACACAGCCAGTGTCTGAGGCCACATTTGAACTCACAAAGATGAGTCTTCTTGACTCCAGGCCCAGCATTCTACCCACTCTGCCACCTGGTACTAACCAACTGCACAAATCAGCATAATAATGTTGACTTACAGATTGCTTATGATTTCACCTAATTATTCAATTTTACTTCATTTTTTAAAAATCAAAGTGGGGCAGTAAATGATAAAAATAAAGATTACAATGATAATAATAATAATTCTAATAATAAAAAATGTCTGCTTTCTCTGAACATCCATCTCATTCACTCAAGTATTATGCCTATGTCACCTGCTATGTTTACTCTGAGAAAAAGATTAGGTTCTCTGGGATTCAATAGAACATTGGAAATATGATTTTTAAAACAATAGTCTTTGATTCAAGTACAACTCTACTGCAAAATTGTTAACTCCTAGCACCAGTAACCTACGACTTATGCAGTTATATTTGTTATGGGTGTTATGTATGTTAAATTCAAGATACATTTAAGTCTGGTCCAGTTTCCCTCCTTTTCTATACAAATGACATCCATTTTAGTAGTTTAGCGATACCACTATTGAATGTAGAAATTAACAAATAAGAGAAAACTTTAGAGCCAGCTTTGCTACAACGGAAGATGCTTCAATTAGCACATCTTAAAACAGTGAACAATAGTTTGATTCAAGTGTTACGAAAGTGGGAATCTAACTCCATTCATTTCTACTCTAATATAATCAGAGAAGAATAATGCAGAAAACAGATTGTTCTCCGTTCCTGTTTTAACTAGACAATATTATTTTTAGATTCCTGATTTTAATCCTTCAATTTTCTCCTACTCCTCCCATTTACAGATTTTTCTCACGTACCCACCCCAACCTACCCCAGGCTTCTTTTCCACTTGAGTAGGAGTCTTATCGCAACAAAAGCAACATCCAAAAAATAAAAGTCTTTGAGAGAAATATAAAGTGAAAGTGCTGAAAGTGAAACCTAGAAATTGGAGAAGATTTGGGGTCACCTCTATCCTCATCAACTCTGGGACTTCTATTTTCATAGAAATCCATGACATCACTATTCTCAAATCCTTTTTGAAATGTAATCTCTCATCTCTCATCCTTATCTCTCTCACATGTGATTGACTAAATTGTGGCTCAGCTCTGGTTTAAAAAAATAACGGGAACCAACAATAACAATAATAACAATAAACCACTACAGCATTATATGGCAATAACAGAATGGAATGTTACTGGATTTCATTTTTAATACTAAAATAACACTACCCGTGATGACATATTTTTACAAAGTTCTATAATGAAATAATTGTCATCCTTTTAAATACATATTTCTTCGAAAGAAAAATTTTCTGGGATTCAGAAATATTTCCAGTGCAGTGCAGAAAAGTGGGGAACCAGAAGAAATAGATAAACATAACTACATGGGTACATAGGCTAATTGGTTAAGAATTCCAGATGCCATCTCGTTTAATGTCTTCATTTTATAGATACGAAAACTGAAGTCCAGAGATGTGAGACAAAGGTCAAATGGGAATATTCTCATAAATTGTTAGAAATTGCCTAATTATTCACATAGGAAAAAAACATTTATTTCCCCCCAGTGACCAACAATTCGCTAAGGATTCAGTTTACAAATCATAAGAGTACAGATTCCTAGCTACAATAAATCTTAAAGAAGTCTTCTAATTCAACCCTGCCACTTTTACTGATGAGGAAATTGAGGTCTAAAGAGGTTGTGACCAGTCTAAGTTGATACAGGTAATAAGTGACAAGCTAAGATTTGAACCCAGGTCCTCTGACTCTAAATGCAGCGATATGCTATGGAACAATAACATTACTCTCTAGCTCTGGAATGTTTAGTATTCTAGATCATAGTGCACATTATTTTAGTTCAAAATGTTAGATGTGCAACTGATAATGAACACTATATGGATGCTAGATATAGCATATAAAATATACAGAAGACTATAATTGGAAATCTATTTTATTATGTACAAGTGATAAACTCCATAAGCAATATATCTTCACTATAGCCCAATTTCTTTCTCCCCTCTCCTGCCTCTGTGCATTTGCAAAGACTATCAATCCTCCCTTGGCTGGAATAGACTCTCTGCAACTCCTAAAATTCATTCCTTTCAAATCCAGGTCAGGTGCCAACTCCTTAATGACACCTTTCCCTGATCTGTCTGGCTAGAAATGATTCCTCCCCTATTTTTTTAAATACTTAAAGATTTTATTGGATCTCTCCTGTGAATTTCAATATAATTTGAGTTGAATTTTGGTCATTTATGTTTGATTATTTGTCTTTTCTTCATGAGATTTCAAACACTGTGTGGTGAGGAACTCTACTGTTTTCACTGTTATATCACTAGTGCCTAGCATACAGTAAAAATTTAATAAATTCTTGACGAATCCAATGTTCACAAACACTGCAGAATTTAATCTAACAATTCCTGAGCTTCTTAGGTCAGTTTGGAAAGAAAAAACATGCTCCCATATTAAAAAATAATAATATTAGCATTAATTGATAAATGACTTAATATGGTTTTTTAAATGGCAATATCTAATTTGTTAAACTCCATATATAGAAGCAAGAAATTTGAAATAAAATTAGCAACATGATGTTAACACATGCATTTTAAGAGAAAGTATGGTTCAATGAAAGGTGTATTGCAATTGAAGTCAAGAAGACCTAGGTTCAAATACAGGTTTTGCCACTTATTACCTATGTGCATTTTAGCAAAGTCACTTAACCTTCTTTAAACCTCATTATGCTTAACTATATAATGAGGAGGTGGGACTAGATGGTCTCTAATGTTACTTCACGCTCTAAATTTAGGCTGCTCAATAGCACAGGGGATAGATTCCTGGATCTTGGGTCAAGAAGACCTATTTCAAACCTGGTTTGAGACGTTTACTAGCTAGCTATGTGACTCTAAGCAAGTTGCAACCTCTGCTTCAGTTTCCACATCTATAAAATGGAGATGACAATAGCAACTACTTCCCAGGGTTATTGTGAGGATAAAATGAGATATTTATTAAAAAGGCCTTGAAAATCCAAAAGGCCTGTGTAAATGCTAGCTATTATCTATAATTTGGAGATTAAATCATTCTATAATATTTGAAAATTGAACAGATTTCATAAGTGATGAAAATATATTTTCTAACATATAGTAATTGAAACAGTAACAACAAGGAAACGGTCCAAGGAAACACAATGCTTTAAGTATGGCTTAAACACAAAGTGAGCTGCCCCAACGACAGTAAGTGTTAGGGTTTTATTGCTATGATTTGATGATATGCTCTACTGTTCATTTGGGACCACCCAACATCACTTTCCTAAGCCTGTTTCATATCTTGTTTTTCATGGTCACTGAACATTTCCTTTGAATGTACTGCTGTTTGCCTGAGATATGGCATCATGCTATTTCTTAAAGCTCCCAATGTTTGGAAATAGGCAGAAGGGAATCATATGTTCTATAATAAAAATAAGTGCTGGGTATCTCTATACTGCTAAGTCACATGTGATAACCTATTTTGTAGCTATAACATACATATATACGTATTATACAAAAGTGACCTTGAATATAACCTTCTATATGTATGTTTATATAGATCCACACAATAGAATATCACATTAACAAAGGAAGACACAAAAAGCATAGAGTGTCTTGGCCATTAAGGAATATTTCCTTACCAGTCAAATTCTTCAGACCAAGTTCCTGAAGTCCAAAATTCCCATCTTTCCTGTAGTTTAAAAAGATTGCCAGGGCATATCGATCCTCATAAAGTTTTGTTCCACGTATGATACGCAAATTCTCCAGAGGCAGGTAACGAAACTGATTAAGAGCCACCAAGACATACCCAGTGACTTCCCGAATGGACTGAAAAAAAATTTAAAAAAAGTCTATGTTAAGAAATAAAACAGTCTAAGCATCAGCTTTTCTGCGATCTTCAAATCAATCTTCTCAAAAAAGGCATTTTATTTTATTTGTTCATTGTTCACCTTTCAACTTAACATGCACACATTTAAAAGTTTTCTGTTAGTGGCTTGAGGAGCCAAGAAAATTAAACAAAAAATTAAACAAAAAAATTTTCATCTAGCATATTGATTGAGTTCTGGAAAAAAAAGTCACAAAAATGACTAGGCACGAACAATCTCAAAGCTTCTTTTCATTTATAAAACTCCACAGTCCTTTGTGTGTGCAAGTACAACAATGGATTGGGAGGGGGGGCGATAAAATACCCACATTTGAAAATAGTTTCTAATTAAAGGAATCAAGGCCATGTTCACTGACAGACTGCACCAAAGTAAACACATATGGGAATGGTGTGATAATTGGAAAGTGTATATTGAAATCAAATTATTTTATACATATATATGTATATATATATATATATATATATATATACACACACATATCACAAATAAAAACAAGCTACACTACTTGTAGAATTTAGGACAGATTGAAAAGTGTTTTTGTGTTTAATGCTTCATTTATAAAGCAACATTTGCCCCATTTCTACATCCATCACTTCTCTAGAGAACATATGATTAACAAAATGCATAAAGATTGTGATGCTTGCTACCAAAAAAAAAAATCTAGTTAAAAACAATTTTTGTGTAGATTAAGTATTCTTAAAAACTAGCCTCCTATAATTTATGGGAATTGTCAACAGATAAATTCTAGCGGTCATTTTGAGGTTTGTGGGGCATCTGAATTGAACATGATACAAGAAAAAAAAGTTCCTGTACATTTATTTTTCTTAATGTAATTCATAATACCTATCATACAAGTTACTCTGAAGAGTACAGACTTTGGGGGGAAAAAGTGAACAATGTAAACCTTACATTAAATTGAAATAATTAAGTCTGCTATTTACACAATGTTTTTAGAGAGTACAGTTAAGGTACTGTGGTAGTTGCCTACCTAAATTAATAGGCTTGCCAGAAGGTGAGTCTCTGTGCCTTTGATTATCTATAATTCCCTCCTTAGAGAATATGGACATGCCTAATGTCATCTTCTTAAAAGAATAAAGACATCCTCTGGTTTTCAGAAACTAAGGCTACCCCAAAATGAAATGGCTGATTTGGAACTACTGTGTTGTATTTCCCATACTGGGGCTGCCCCGAGATGCTAGACTCTGGATGCTGAACTCTTGTTGGAAGTCTCACTTCTCTGTGTTGGCTTCCAAAGCAAAGACAACAGACTACTTTCCCTCCCCTTTATATACCTGTTCTTGGAACCTTCCTCACAGAATTTAGCAGTGAGAGGAGGGACTTCTTCCTCTGCATCCTGTATTACCCCTCATCCCCCAGTCATTGACTTTCATCAAAAGCACTTAATGAGCTACAAGCACTTGACTGGGCAGCCTGGTAAAGGAGTTCCCAGATTTCAAATTCCTCTCTTCCTCCACCTTTCTCTTTCTGAACAAGTCAGAGACTGGAGAAATATGTGTAGGGTTTCCTAGCCTGAGACATGTCTGCAGAATGTGCATCTATTGCTTATTTAGATAGTTCAGATACATTGGGAAGAGGGTCGCTCGTCCACTGTCCCAAAGTATGTTTGCCCTCTGAGAGGAGCCTAAGCTACAGGGAAGCAATTACATTTCTGAGAGGGAAAGTGTAGGATTCTGTGGTAAAGAGGCATTTCACTAAAATGTTATAGTGATTTCCCATTTGCAACCCAAAGTTTATTTCTCTTTCAAGGGGTTATGAGCTACTGAGTGCTTTATATGTTTTCTGTATCATGGGCTCACAAGTACCTATGAAACTTTTAACCTTTCTGTATTTTCAATAAAATAAATGTTGTCCTTTCCTTGTTATGCATTTATTACTGTAAATGCTTAGACAAGACCTATAGACAACCCTACTTGTATTTATGAAATCTTAGTTGTAGTTATCTTTGAACATAAAAGATAACATTTCCTCATATTAAATAGTACTTTAAGGTTTATAAAGTTTTTTCCTCATAAGTCTGTGCAAGTGTTATTGCCCCCATTTTATAGCTGAGAAAACCAAGGCCAAGAGAGTTTGAATGACTTTTGCAGGGTCATGCAGCAAGAAAATAGTAGATCCAGAACTTCAGTTCATTTTATATGCCATGAACTATGCTAGGTGTCAAAGAGAAAAAGGAAATAATTCCTACCTACAAGAACTCATATTCCTGACTCAGAGCACTATTCTTTCCATCTTATCAACCATCATATAAGAAACAATTAAGTGCCCACTGATTCATTTATTCATTTAGTAAATATATATTTTATCCCTGCAGATGAATAAAAACATGGAATAAAGCTTAATGTTTAATAGGACAGATAAGATACCACAAATTTTCATATCACAAAGTAGATTTATTTTTTTGGATGGAGTTGGGGAAATTTTCTAGACCTGTGATTCCTGGAATGGAGAGAATTCCCATTGTAAAAACTCCCTCCATTAATGAAGATTCATAACTTGTCTGTACCTATCAATATTAGAAAGTTGTCTGAAACAAAGAAGTCAAGACACTTGTCCATGGTACTGTAATTGAGTATGTGTCCAAATTATGGCTTTTTAAAAATATTAAAATATTACATAATATTAAATAAATAAAATATTTAAATATTAAGATTAAAATGTTATCTTCAGGAAGTCAATATATACAAGTAGGCAAAAAAAAAGAGTCAATGCAGAAGGAGACAGAAGATTCAAGAAGGCAATGAAGCTAACTAGACACAGGGCAGTGGTTAGCTCTGGAAAAGAAAAAAATTTCTTTATCTGAGATAGTAGGGTAGATTTGGAAAAAATACAGAGACATTTTGAGGTAGAGCAAAAGGAAGCTAAGGGAGGTCAAAGTAGATGGCTGATAGAGTCTCAATAAAGTCATAAAATAATAGCTAATAATAGCAAACATTTATACTATAGATCAGGTACTGTGCTAAGAGTTTTATAATCATTATCTCATTTGACCCTCACAACTGTGGAAGGTAGGTGTATTATTATTTCTACTTTACAGATGAGGAAAGTGAGGTAAAAAGGGTTTAATTGATTTGCCTAGGGCAGGGGTGGGGAACCTGTGGCGTCAAGGCCACATGTGGCCACTGAGGCCATAGGTTCCCCGCCCCTGGCCTAGGGTCACATAAATACTAAATGTTAGAGGTTAGATTTGAACTCATGTCTTCCTGACTCCAGGCCCAATGCTCTATCTACCAAGCCACCTAACTGCCCAGATAAAGCCAATTGCTGCAAAAAAAATAAATAAATAAATAAATAAATAAAATAAAATAAGACCAGGAAAACATTCTAGAAACAATCACTGTAGAAAGATCCATATGAGACAGTGAGAGGCAAAGCAAAGGGCTGCCAGGTAGGATTCAGACACTCACTGTTATAGAGTCTACCAACTTGGTTTCTTGACCATTCCCCACACTTGGCAACTGCAGGACAGAAAGAGGAATGTGAGCAATACAGTTTTTAATATCCTCCTCACCCTCCGGCCTCCAACTGAGACACTGGCAAACTAGAAGGATAAGATCATGAGATAATCTAGGCTTTGTGGAGCACATTATTGGAATGCTTCATTTTGGAATCCAAGATTGAATAAGAGAGGCAAGTAAGGTCAGAAGTTGGGCTGTAGACTTAGGGAACAGGAAGGAACTGGAGAGGGATAGAAGAAAGTTATTGAGAGTACTGAGTTAAAGATTATCAGAGAAATATGAGAAGATTTTTATAAAATGATTCAGAATGAAATGAGCAAATTAAAAGAAAAAAATCTACATACACATTGACTTCAACAATGTAAATGAAAAGATCACTGGTGGGTAGCTAAACTCAGTGAAACTAAAAATTCAATAATGATCCCAGAGAACAGACAATGAACCATACCTCTCTCCTCTCAAGAGTGGAGGGGAGATTTAATGAATCAATTAAAAAAATAATTATCAGATAGAGTAACTATATCATGTATTTTTGCTTAATTATTTTTCTTTGTTATGAGGGAGGGTTCAATTTGGCAGGGGACGAACATACTTCCAGAAATGACTTATAGATATAAAATGAAAAAAATTTTTTAAATATAAATTATTTTTAAAATAAAAATTACAGAGTAAGAGAAGTAGAAGGATGGCAGGTTATGATGAAATGGAAAATTCTGGAGTTTGAAATTTTGGAGTTCAAAGGGTTTTCAATTGGCTAAGTGATGACTAGTTCTAAGGGGGCTGCTTATCATCATACTTGTAAACTGCTCTGGGATGATTGTCTTTGGTACATTTAGGGTTGCATATATATATATATATATGTATATATCTACATCTCTTTATCTATCTATAGGTGTGTGTAGGTATTATGTATGAATGCATGTAAATATGTGCACCTTTTAAATTCCTAGTGGGAGAGGGATATGTCTTTTGGAATTCTGGCTAAGCTACACATAGATTAAGAAAGCACAATCACATATAAATTATTTAATGAATTATTTTATGGTGATAATGGATTAAATTCCCTTCAACCTCTTATCCTTCACCTTCCCAATATGGAGAAGTGAAAGGGAGATTTCTGTCCCTCTTCCAGGGCTATTGTTCAAAGGAGTCCTTGGGCCTGAATGATTTGCAAAGCACTATGGAAGTGAAGGAAGGGGGAAGTCATGCTTTTAAGTGTGAGACAAACCTGAAACTCACCCACAATGGATTAAAGGCTGCCTTTAGCCGCCACCACCACCCCTAATTCTGAGAGGCAGTTTGGAATAGTAGACATGATCTCACAGGCAGAAAAGCATGAGTTTAAGTATTACCTCTGTCACATACTGGCAGTAACAACCTCTCAATACTCCAGGCAAGTCTCTAGGACTCTAAGATATGGAGAAGGTATCTGTCGGCATTGTTAGAAAGAATTCCTGACTGAATACCCCTTTAATTAAATCACAAAACTGGTCAAAAAAAAAAAGATCTAAGGTTAGTGTCGGGTTTTTTTTTGTTTGTTTTTGTTTTGTTTTGTCTCTTGAGCCTTCTTTTTGCTGCTCCTTTTTGCACATGATAGTGCATGAATATCTAGAGATCATCACCTTGGAAACTATCCTGCAGTTAACACTAGACACACTGTAAACTGATAGGCAAAACCAGTTATCAGTAACAATTGGGTAATGGTTAGAATTGTTGAGCTATCAAAAAATCAATGAAGTCCTTTTGAGCTGATGTTGACAGATAACTCAAATAATTGGAAAAACATAATGAGAAATCTAACAACAGAACATATCTGCATTCACATCCTGACTGCTAACACGCACTGTGTGAGCCTGGACACATCACTTAAACTCTCTAATCTCCAGGTTTTTCATCTCTAAAATGAAGGGGTTGGGCCCAATGATCTGTAAGGTTTTTCCAAGCTCTGGATCTACAATCCTATAGTCTTACGACCAGTTCTATATTATTCACAAACTGATACCTTTAATAATAATGCATTTTATTGTATCAGCCAACTATTCAGGGAAAACAGTATTGGACATTCATGATTAATATGATTAAAGAAAGGCAGTTTTAGAATATCTTGATGGACCTGTGAGAGTGTCAATTTAGGTGTCCGCTTCATTTCTGCAGGTCACAACCCAACCACACATTCTTATATTTGAGAATTTGTATAGGTTCTCCCACAGAAAATCCACAGAAAACTTATCTAATGAATTTTGTGTTAGCAAAGAAAAATAATTGCTTTCGTGAAAGCAAATAAAATGATACAAAATACTTTGACATTTCAGAGATATTAGTGCAGAACTTTGATTCTATCCCATATCATTCCATGTTTTCTTTCTATGCCAGCAGGGTATCATAGACTGCTGGCCTTGGAATCAGGAAAATCTGAGTTACAATTCAACTTCAGACCTTTGCTGAATGACCCTGGCCAATTCATAATCTCCCTGAAACTCCCTCATGAAGGAAATGTATGAGAGTAAGAAAAGATAGGTCAGTCATGTGAAAATAATGAAGGATGACAGGCGGGAAGTCAGAATGTTCCACTGGTACCCTCACAATATTAGAAGTCAGCTAAGGAGGCCTCTAGCACACATCTAGGTAGATCTTCATGAGGAACATTTGGGAAGATAGGTATAAGTCACACAGGATGGGCAGGCATGGTTGCCTTTTGATTTACATCACTGAAAGGAACTGTCAGACTCAAGATATTAAAAACCCATTTGTGTGTGTGTGTGTGTGTGTGTGTGTGTGTGTATGTGTTCAAAGGATTGAGTATTTAAAAAGTACTTTAAATTAGCTATCATTCCCTATTGAAAAATAATAAGAAAAAAACTTATTATTTCAACCCAGCCCTTTGGGAGTTTGGGAAGTTTAATTCTCCAAAGTCTGAATTCCAAATTGATTAAGCAATTTTTTGTTACAGCTCCTTTTCATATACAAAATATTAATTTGAATTAAATCAAGTTCTTTCTGGCACACACAGTCTATACTGACTTGAACTGAGCTAGGGATCCACATGTATCAATTCAGAACACTTCAAAACAGTCGAATCAGATAGAGAGTACTAAAAATCGAAAGAAGTTATTAGTGATCGTCTTCATTTTGTATACCTCCAGTTTAATGGTGAACACCTAGAAACATTAAAGTCTGAAAGTTAAATATCATTAAAAGAAATTTATTTTTATCCTGCGTTTGCTAGTACAGCATATAATTATTTTCACTGGATTCTTAGCAGTAGCAAATAATACGCAGGTACAGAAGTTTAAGAAAATGTTAATATGAGATATTTTAAAATAAATCCAGCGTTAAACATCAGGCACAGTAGAAGAACATTTGTAAGAACACTACCATGTTGTTCTTTCCATTAAACTGCACTTCAGTATTCCCAAAGGCATAATTTGGTATGAACATATTTTAAGAGAGCAAACAGCTTGATAGGATTTCACAGTGTCATTTGAAAACAGTAATGTAATGTGTGAGATCTTATATAAAGGAAACTTTACCCTATTCCTTTGAAAAGTGATGGGGAGAGAATATCAATTCATATAATGATGCAAAACAACAGCTGCCTTTTTTTGAAAAGCATATGGGAAACAGTACTTGACGATGCATGAGTTAGAGGTGATGGCTTCCCTGGCTTGTCGGTTGGCTTTAAATGCAAAGGGTGAAAGATTCTAGAAGCAGCAAAGCCAAAGAATCAGGACTGGATTTGACAAGCTTCAAACCTGCCAAGCTAAACTTTAATATCTGTCTAAATACTTGGCTTTAAAAACTCAAAATGTTCCTTGCATTAAATTTACAAAGGGCAGAAATTCGTCATTGTCTTCTCTAAAAACAACAAGCTTTGATGTTGCCTGTGGTGTTAGTAGTTATACAGAATGGTTCCATTCTACATTCATCTCTGGATATGGTCAGACATGAGATATGAGAAGTACTATACCTAAGCAAAGTCCAGGGACTGAGTTTGGGGTTTCCAATGCTATAGTTTTCGATTTCTTACATAACAGTTGCAAGTCATCAATCTCTTTTTTTATTCATCTGTCATTAAAATGGTGACAATAAATATGATTTATCAGATTGGTTTGCTAGGAGCTACCCTCAAAGGCTATAAGGTGAGAGGAAAATTAGAGGGAGATAAATTTGATTGCAATCATTTGCCACTTAAATATAATTTCCTCATTAATGGTCTTTTCTTATTTTATCTCTCAAACTTTTGATGATGTTGATTAAATTCTTATGCTGGATACTCTCTTTTTTGGTATTTCATGACACCTTTCTCTCTTGGTCATCCTTATACCTGTCTGACTATTCCTTCTTTGTCTCCTGTGCTAGATATTTACCATAACCATTTCCCATTAACTGTGGGTATACTCTAAAGCTCCATCATGGGCCCTTTCATTTCTCCACATTCTTCTTCTTGTCTTGGTAATTGCATGGGAACAGTTATCTATTTACATGACTCCAAAATCTACAAATCTAGCCCTATTCTTTACTACCCATCCTTTTACTACATCCTTTACTACCCATCCTGCTTATTATAATTCTTCATACTAATTTCCCAAAGGAATTTCAAATTCTAAATACACAAAGTAGAACTCAGGATATTTTCCCAAAAACCTAGCATTTCTCTAACTTCCCTATCTTTGTTGAGATCAAAATCATCTTTCTAGTCATCTAGGTCAGCAACTTCAGAGTTGTTATCAATTCTTACCTCACCTTCACTTCTTCTTATATCTTTATCTATTGCCAAGACTTTTCAATTTTACTTCTGGAATATACTTTAATTCTGCCTTCTTTTCTACATTCACACTTTTCATCTTAGTTCAGTTTCTCAACACTTCTTCTACGTACTATTGTAGTAGATATTCCTGCTGCTTCTAAGATCAACTATTATCAGTTAGTCCATTTTGTATACCATTTAAAAGTCTTTATAATGTGACTCCAGTTTCTTCCTAGAATGATTTTATATTATTCCTCTTCATAAATGCCAAACTGCTTCAAAAGTCCTCTAACATGATAAACAAAGTAGCCAATTTACTGTACTTAATAAATAATATTTTATTTCCTACCACTGAACCTTTGAAGAATCTGCCCCCTGTATCTGTAATATATTCTTTTGCCTCTTAAAATCTGTAGTGTTTTTCAAATCATAGTTGGGATGCTACTTCATGGCAGCATTTCCTCATCACCCAGTACATAAGTACCCTCTTCCTCTTGAAATTATTTTGTAGTTACTTTACAGCTTATTAAGGACAGAGACTATTTTTTTTGTTCATGTGTTCCCAAGTGCTTAACATAGTACCTTTAACATAGTAGTAGCTTAATAAATATTTGAGGAATTGATAAATCAACCCATCTACACCTTTTGGCCTTAGAGAGTTATTTGGGGCTCAAACAGGTTAAAGACTTGGCAATGATAACACAGTTCTGAAATGTGAGGAGGAAATTTTGAATCCAGATCTTGATGATTCTAAAGGTCCAACACTCTGTATACTCTGCCATACTCCCCAATACAAGAATATATAAAAATAATATTCCTTTTCTGATTTATTTTTCAATGTAGTTCAAGACAAGGTTTCTATGAAAGAGTATGGCATTATATTCTCCATTCTAAACTGAAATGAAAGAAAAAAACTGGAAAAGATTAAAAAAAACCTAAAAGTCTCCTATATTATGTAATTACACTAACAATTGTAAAGGCCAATTCTGGGATCATTTTCAAGAGATTGGACACTGAAAAATGTGACACTATGAGTTTTCAAATAGCAATATCCTCTTGTTATTGCCCTATAACCTTCCTCCTTTCTCAGTCAAGCTCCTAGAAAAAGCCATCACCTCTCATTGACTCAAATTTTTCTCCTCTTAATCACTTCTCAACCTTTTGCAGTCTGGATTCTAACCTCATCACTCCCCAAAAAGCATTCTCATCATAGTTACCAATGATCTCTTCATTACAAAATCTTATGTTTTTTCTTCAGTACTTCTTGCTCTTGACCTTTCTGCAGAATTTAATGCTCTCACCACCCTCTCTCTCTCTCCTCCTCCTCCTTTCTCTCACACTCTAATTTTATCAGTGCCCATGGATCTCATTATCATCTCTAGCTAATGTACTAGGATTAGGTATCAAATTCCCATCTCTCGAGCTCCATTCCCAAATTATCACTTCCCCATTCGATATTTCAAACTGGATTTCCCAGAGGCATCTCAAACTCAGCAAGTGTAAAACAGAATTCATTATCTTTCCAAAAACAAAACAAAACAAAACAAAAACAAAACTGCCAATCTTTGGAATTCCTTTCTTACTCCCAAGAGTATCACCATCCCCCCTCTTTATAGCTTCAGAGTTAGCCTGGATTCTTTACTTCACATATCCAATCAGTTGCCAAATCTTCATAGTCACCACCTTAGAACAGGTCTTCATTAGCTCTTACCTGAATTTTTGAAATTGCCTCCTAATCAAGTGCCTCCTCACCCTAATAGCTTCCCCAGACCTACATCAAAGTGATTTTCCTAAAGCACAAATCTAACATCACTCTCTTGCTCAATAAGCAGTTATTTTCTATTGATTTCATGACATGCCATAAACTCCTCTTTGGGGCATTTAAGGTCCTTTACAACCTGAGTTCAATCTACCTTTCAAGGGTAATTATACATTGCTGCCTTTCCCAAACTCTACAGCCTTAGCCAAATTGCCCATCTTAATGTTCTTCATATATAGCACTTTGTATTTCCAACCTCTACTCTCTTAATATAATGTGTTTAGTATCCGCTATATAAAGGTGTATTTACTCCTATTTTTCTTGTTTCCTGCTCTCAAAGCCCAAGGAATTCAACTACTCAAGGATTTAGTGGATATATTTGTGTTTACCTTATTTATGTCTTTCAAAATATTATAGATCTTTTTCATATCTCTTACCAAACTAAAGAACCCTAATCCTTTAAATACGTCTTCATGCAATAAGATCGCTCCCTTGACCCCACCAAAATAAAATAAAACTGAACTGCCACCACTACTTATCCTTTCTTAGATCTAGAGTTGCCTCTTTTTTTCTTTAGTTCCCTTATATTTTGAAGGTACAATAAAAAGAACAGCACACAGTATTCCAAAGTAAAATGAAATTGTCAAGATCACTACTGCATCATTCAATAACCTACTGCTTCAGTCAATGAAATGGCACCCTAGTGATTCAGTATTTTTTTTTCTTTTCTTCCCTTTTTTCTGGAATGTTCTTTTATTTCCAGAAATTTCTGAGTAAAGATCATTTTATTATATATGTTACTGTGCATTATAATTAACTTTAGATATAGATATATAATTAAATTTAGAGACAGATAATAATTATACATAATTAACTTTATATTATATATAACTTTAGATATATCAATTTGCCATTCTACACATTAAAATATATGTATATGAAATATATATATATATTTTCCATTCCACACATCAAAATATATATGCCACATATATGTATGTGTTTATCTTTCTCACACTTGTTTTATTTTGAAATAATGTGAGCAAGCTCACTTTATGAGAACTGAATTATGTGAAGCTGAGTTCTTCTCTCCTCTCCCTCTCTGCTTAGAAAACCTTTAGAATAATTTAAAGTGAAGAGCTTAAACATAAAAATGGAAAGATTTCAAGGCAAAGTATCTCATGCTAGGAAATTTCTTTATCTGCTATGCACTTAGACAATATCTATTGAAGCATGTTACTACTGAATGACCTACTACGGTAATTAGATTTGGGCTAGTCCCTGTATTATTGAGATTTTCAAAGATCTCTGGGTTATATTATTTTTTATACAACTCTAGGCTTAGTAGTATGTGACAATTTCATTCCATTTTACAACATGTGTAGAATTGAATTGGAGTTCTGTAGGATAAAACACACACACACCCTCGAAATTAAATTTAAAAGAAATCCACTGCTAATGTAGCATTAACATAATCCATAAAATACTCAGAAGCCATGAATAAGAAATTTTGCAGCTTCCAATTGTTAAATTAAGAAGTGTCTCCTTAACTTGAACTTGTTGCCTGTAAGCACTATTTTGTGAATATGCACATAGGTGATATTGATGCACCTGGGTAGTTAGATCACATAACAATAGAAGCCTTCCATTTTCTCTTTCCTCTAATATTGTTTTTAGAAAAGCTTTTTACCTTGATTCTTTTAATTCACCACAAAGAGCTTCACATATGCAGTACAGAGGGACATTAGGTCTAACACAGTACATTTATAAATGTCATAAACAAAGCCAGGCATTACCTTTCCAGGCATATGTCATCACTCTGAGAAGTTACCTCTTATAGGACGTATTATGGTTTATGGTTTCAGTGCTGTGCTCACTTAGTAACTAAGCTAATTTAAGACTAAAAATCCTTTTTTGCTGATGGAAACAAATATAAAAATGAATCGAAGTTCAGTTTTCCTTACTTCTTTTGTATGCAGCAGATAAATGTTTGTGATATCTTCTAGTTATTCTCATTTATTGCATTCCTTTTTAGCCAAATGACAAAGACACATTATGTTTTTCTCTCCTGAATCAACTTTCCCACCTTTTTCTTGGGGAGGGATTTATTAATCACGTCCAGCTATGGCAGTAGCTGACAACAGTGCATTACTCTCCTATGGGGAGCTACTATGTTCAACATGTCTTCATTCAGCACTATAAGCATCAATATCTATCTCATCTTGACTGCCAAAAGTATCTACAATCTCTTCCTCTTAATGCACTCTGAAGTTCCAAATAACTAGGAAATAAGTTGAATGATAAAGTGGGACGATTAAAATATTCTGACTCTTACATCCCCATTGGAACGTAAGCTCCTCAAATGAATGAAAAAAAATTTAAGTCCTTCCTATTAGAAAAGCAAGACAGCACTTGCTCTGCAGGAGGCACATACTAGGAGAGACAATAGGTATAGGAGGTTTGAGCTACCAATCAGATGGGAAGTCCCCTGGTTCTTAGGTTGCAATAACAAACATAAGGATACTAGATTGTTAATGTCATTTGCACTTATAAAATCACATACCTTCTGGGGGCAGGGATTATCTTGCTTTATATTTTTATCTATAGTGCTTATCACAATGCTTAGTATATAGTAAGTACTTAATAAATGCTATTCATTCATTCATACCCATGCCTTTGCACTGGCTATTCTACAAACTAGGACTGCTTTTTCTCTTCATCTTTGCCTCGTGGAATCCCTAGCTACTTTCAAGATTAATCTCAGGTGCCTACTCCTATGTAAGGACTTTCTTGATTCATACAGTGTTTAGCATTCTCTTTCCAAGAAAATAATTTTATATCGATTTTTACATCTACTCACCTGTGTACATATTCTTTTCCGTAAGTAAAATGTAAGCTAATTGAGGGCTAGAACAGTCTCCTTTTTTCCTTTTAATCTCCCATGCCTGGCAGAATGTCTGTCTCATATTATGCACTGAAGGTCTCTTGAGTTAACACGTGGGATTTTGAACCGAGGCCTCACCAGAATCAGTCAGTCTTAGCCCAAATTGTAATGTCAATGAAGTTTTTCTTTAGTGCCCTCTTTTCCATTTCTGCCAGTGCCAATACATTGGTTAATTGCCCCATAGTTTCCCAGGCCCTCCATTAGAGCATCTTGCCTAGGACTGTTCTTGTCAAAGACTGCCAAAAGTACTTAACATACCCCATTTTTTATAAAACTTGGATTGGCTCAGCTTTCTCTCCAACACTACTTGAGTATTGTGAGTTTCTCAGCTTATCTGCAATCCACTACTACCACTATGACTTTGTCTGACACTCTCCCTATCCCTGTACTTATCAATCACTTGCATTTAGAGTTATATTCTCCTCACCTTCTTCCTCTCATTCTCCTATCCTTATCTCTCTCAAATCTAGCTCACACTCATGTCCTACTCCGAACCTGCTCATCCCTTCCACTGTGCCCTCTGAAATTCACATTTCATTATAAACAAACTCCCTTTTCTTGTTCATTTTTTAAAATTTTTTTTCTTTTAATTTCTTTTCACTTAATAGCTCTCATTAAGACTTTAGCATCGTGCATATCACAGAGTAAGTGCTTAATAAATGTTTACTGATTGATCTGATTTCACTCTGACAACACTGAACCACTCTCTAGGACTGCCTGTAATGCCTTTCATACTCCCAACACACTACTCTTGGAAAAAGATTGGCAGTACTCCTTGATCCCCATGTCACTTCCAGGTCTTTACTTTATGGCATTCTCTCACCATATTTCCTCCTTCAAAGTCTTCACAATGAATATTTTGTCCATTTTGAGTAGTAATTGCTATTGCATACAAGTCCTTCCTTTATCAAGTATTTCAGAATGTGGCTCACTATCTTGCTGTACTCCTAAACTCCTGCCCCTATAATTGGAGATGTCAATATCCACATAAATGCTCTCTAAGATTCCTGTTCTTTGCCTTTCTCAAGACCGCTAATCCCTTGACCCTTCAGTACTTTGTCAAGCCATATATATCTGCTCTGTTTTTACTTTCGTGTCTCTCCAACCTCAAACCAATAGTTAAGACATTTCAATTCTATCCTTTCCTCTTCTCTTGAATCTCTTTCCCCTTTGTCCTATCACTGTGCTTCTCTTGCCAAACATCAGTTCTTGATTACTCCCACCATTTGCCTCCTCCACTCTGGGACTACCACTACTATTATCACCACCACCACCACCACCCCTTGCCATTTTTTGGACATTGTTCTTTTCTTTTGATGCAGCCTGAGAGCATGTTGCTCTCTTGGACTCCCTGTCACACTATTACCTAGCCCTTAGTCTTTGAATGGGAATTGCCTCAAATAAACCGAGGCCTGGGAAAGACCTTAATTTAGAAAAGCATGCATTGCATCCTAGGTCATTGCCAGTTATCTTCACTTTTGTCTTGCTACTGGACTTTGATGACTCTGGAGGAGACGGTGAATCTGATGACTTCACACAAGCTATGCGTCGCTTAAATTCCAATTCATGATGTCATCGGTCCTCTTTTTGAATGAAGGAGGAACAACAACCACCACCTCCATTCATATTTACAAGTCAATAAATGAAGTTACAGGGAGTCTCACAACAATGTTGACCAGATGCATTAGAAATTTATGTTATGTAACATCAACTGGTTCCTCACTGAAGCAAGGTTAGTTCTTTCATTCTTTCACCACTGTTTTCCTATCTCATTTAACTATTCTAAAGAATAATAATTAAAGAAAGAATAATAATAATAAAGAATAATTCTAAAGAAGAGATAAAATACAGGCAGTAATTAGAGACAGCTTTCATAGGGCATAGCTAAGCATGGGAGAGGAGATCTAGGGTGATAGTTGAGGAGATGGTAGGATACAATAAAGTTTTTTTTTAAAAGGATTGGAAATCTTGTCAGTAATAAAAGAGCTAGTTGATAGAAAGTCTATTATATATCCCTCCCCCCTCAGCTCATTTTAACTTTATTTTTCCTTTTTTTATGTTATTTTCCTTATTTTTTAAATTTTTATTTTAATGTATTTTATATCCTTATTTTATTCTCTTATTTTACTGAGGATATTGAAGCCATTCAATGTGAGATTCATTTTTTCTTCACACTCTGCATCTCAAAATCCCTTGTCATTATCTTCCACTCTTCCTCCATTCACCCAGTATCTGAAAAGGTCACCTTTCCCTTTTCTGAGACCTCTTTTCTTTTTTTGGTCGTGGTGGGGGGCAATCTGACTTTCTTAGCCAAAGGCAGGCCCGACCCCTCACAGGCGCTCCTGGGTGGGCAAGTTCCCTTCTTCTTCGCCACCTCCGGCTTCTGGCTCCGCGGGATGCTCCGGCGCTGAGCGGCCACGCGGAGAGCCACCCGGCATTTATTCTTGTGGGTGACGTGACGTGCGGGACGCTGCTGAGCGTGGCCCTCACGTAGCAAGTGGCAGGCTTCCTCTGACCTGCCCTCCGCTTCAGCACCTCCACGAGGCGGGCTCGATGCCCACGGACTTCCGGCGGATGGGAACGAGTTTCCGGCCTTGAGGTTGTCTGGCTCAGTGCTGTTCTTGGGCCTGACGCGCTTCATCAGGAAGCTGGAGCAGTTCCTGAGGACCTCGCGCTGCAGGCGGGCCAACATGGCGGCGGCTGGGGGGGGAGGGGCGCTGCTCGCGCGGCCGCTCCCAGACATGGAAAGGGTCCAAGGCCCCTGCCCCCAGACGGGGTACACCTGATACCATCCTCTCCCGTTACCTACAACACATGACTTCCTCAGTCAACCCCCTCTTTCGAATCTTCAGCTTCTTTCTATCAACAAGCTCTTTTATTACGGACAAGCTTCCCAATCCTTTTTAAAAAAATTAACTTTACTATATGCCACCATGTCCTTAACTATAACCCTAGATCTCTTCTCCCATGCTTAGCTGTGCGCCATCAAAAGCTGTCTGTAATCGCTGCCTCTATTTTATCTCTTCTAACTTCTCACCCTTTGCAGTCTGAATTAAATGAAGAGGATGTGTGTGTGTGTATGTAGGCATGTATATATACATACATGTGTATATACATGTTTACATGTATGTATACATCACCTTCGTTTAATATATATTTACAGATATGTACATATATATGTATGTAAATTTTTGTAATAAGTTTATGTGTATTACAAATTAATTTGAACACAATAAGGAAAATCTTTTCAACAAAATGTTTTAATATGTGAAAAAATATGTTTCACACACACACGCACACACACACACAGAGTGATCTCAAACACTTTTGAGCATTATTGCTTTTTGAGATAACCAATACAGGATTCAGGAGAAATGTCTTCAAGTTTGAACAAAGAATGCTTTTGGGATGCAGTTCACGAAAATAGCTTTCCTTGTGCCTTATTCTAAAGCAAATAGTGTATCATTAATAGTTAATAATATGTATGTCAATTCCAGTAAAATTACAACCAGAAATATGAAAAAAAATGGATTTCAATGCAGATTTTATTCTAGACAAAGGAATCCAGTTACTAAAAAAGACATAAATGAAAATTGATTCTAGTACATAGATAAGTACATACATGTATATATATGTTCACATGCATATATGTGCATAGATATACATGTATACCTGTATACATAGGTATAGATGTATACATTTATATGCAAGTATGCTTCTATTCCCCTCAATTGTTTAGTGATTTAAGCAAATATGGTGTATGGATTCATTTGCTCTTCATGATGATTTAATGTTAACTACATTTTAACTTTTTCAACTCATGAGTAGTTAATACTGAAAGTAACATTGGGATTTTGTGAAACTAATAAGGTTAAGAGTATCATTCCTTGTTGTTCAGTAGCTTTCCATCATGTCTAACTCTGTGACCCCATTTAGGTTTTTTTTCCCCCTTGGCAAAGATACTGGAGTGGTTTGCCAATTTTTTTTCCAATTCATTTTACAGAAAAAGAAACTGAGGCGTACAGGGTTAAGTGACTTGCCATGGGTCACATAGTAAGTATCAGAAGTGGGATTTGAACTCAGGAAGATGAGTCTCTCCTTCACTCCTTCTCTCTCTCCCTCTCTTCCTTTCTTTTTTCATCAGTGTCCATGGATTTAATCATCATTTAATCCATATCAGTCTCTGTATTCAGTTCCACCATTACCAGCTTTCTATTGGACATTTCAAACTAGATTTCCCAGAGATATCTCAAACAGAATATATGTAAAACAAAGCTCATTATCCCTTTTCCTCTATCTATCCCTCTTCTAACCTCCTCTACTTTTGTCAAGGGCACCACCGTCCTTCCAGTCTCCCACGTTCCCCATCATCCTGGACTTCTCAGTCTATTTCAGTCTTTATATCCAATCAATTGCCAAATTTTGTTGTATACACCTAATGGCATCTCTCACAGCTGACTTTTACTTTATGTTCAGTTACTATCTCAGTTTTGGCCCCGGCTATCTGTCATTTAGACTATAGAAATGGCTTCCTAAGTGATTTGTCAAGACTCCTCCCACTGAAGTCTACCTTCCACAAAATTGCGAATTTTCTTTAACGACAGACTTGAACAAGTTGCTTCTTTACTCAGTAAGCTCCAGTGGTTCCCTTTATCTCCAAAATCAAATATAAACTTTGTTTTTCAGTTGAAGCCCTTTATAACTTACTCTCAACCTATCATTCCAGATTTATTACATATTACTATCCTCATAATCTATAGTTTAGCAAAACTGGACCTTCTTTCTATGCCTCATTCACAGCAGTCTATTTCCTATCTCTATGCCTTTTCACTTGGTATCTTTCACTGTTGTTATGTACTTCCTCCTCACCTTCCCTTCAAAGAATCCCTCATTTCCTTGAAAATGCAAGTCTCCTTTTCTACATTGTCTTTGATTATCTCTCTACACTCTTTCGTGGCCCTTCTTGAGTATCTCCATCTTGAAAACAAGAGTATGTGTGTATCTATTTTTCTATATATCTATACAGATGTATGTGCACATTACACATACACATATGCTTACATGTATGTATTCATGTATGTACACACATGTGTATATATACATACAAGTGTGTATACACATATATATGTGTGTCTATATATGGAGAGAGACAGACAGACAGACAGACAGACAAACAGACAAAAGTAGTACAGTGGATGGAGCATTGGGCTTGTAATCAGGAAGTTTCATTCTCATGATCTCAAATCCCACCTCAGACCTCAGATACTTACTAGATGTGTGACCCCTGGTAAGTCACTTAAACCTGTTTTCTTCAGTTCCTTATCTGCAAAATGAGCTGGAGAAGGAAATTGCAAACCACTCCAGTGTGTTTCCCAAGAAGAACCCAAATGGGGTCACAAAGAATCGGACACAACTGAAATGACTCAACACCAACAACAAAATACAGTATAAATGTCTATATACATAACACTGTCAATAACTATAACATTCTCAAAAAAAAATGTAAGTTTGGGGATTTCTGTGTTCTTGATGACTACATTTTTAATCAAAACACTTCCTGAAAAAAGAACAAAGCACTAAGGAAAAACCAATGAGGGATTCTCTACTAATGCCAATCTAAACAAAAGCCTTGTTAATCTCTGTTTGAGTTCAGACAGCCTTGCCTATGCCTAGCCTTCAGGTTGAAGGTGGTTTTATTTTAGATTCAAATTGGATATGCAGATCTTCATGATAATAATAAAAAAACTTTCATAGCTCATATTCTTTTCACTATTTATATTCATTTATGTCAAACAGTTGGGCAAACGCTGTTTTCTTCTTTTGTTGAAAGGAAAGTTGGCTCATGGGAAGTCTCCCCATTACCATAATGTGTCCTTTGCATCAGCTGTTCCATATGAGACTCATAACTAAAGCTGACTCAATTAAAATAGATAAATCTCTAATAAAGTATAACTCCAAACCAGAATTTCATCACTCATTCCCTGGGGAAGGAGCAAAGATACCTGAGGCCAAATTTACTTAATTGTTCCACGATAAATTCTTGTATTTAATCACAGGCTGCTTCAAAGGCACTCCCGATAGTTTTAATTAATTAGCTTCATGCCTTTTTCTTTCATGGAATTGAAAATATTCAGCATCTCTTATCTTAGCTGGCAAGCTATCCATTTTTTCACTGCAGGATATCATAGAAACAGAGGCCATTCACACTGCATCAGGGATGCCAACAAATCGGGCTGTGTATTAGCAATGCAGCACAAGGGAACCACTCTGAGCATCTACACCAGGTACAATAGGTACAATAGTGTAAGGAAATTAATGCGAAAAAATTAAATCAGGCCCAGCAACACATATGAATGTGTCAGAATATCAATGGTTACCTACTGAATAAACAGGGTTTATAGCTTTATATTGCCTCTATTTGGAGTAGTCCATAATACAATGCTGTTTTATTTTTTCCCCTCAATTCATTTGTAGTCAACAGAAATATCTGAAGGGGATAAAAGAAACACAGGTCAAACATCTAAACAAGTACTTCAGGCTCAAAACTTATACTCTCTGGGTCACAAGAAACAAGGAAGAGGAAATAAGCAGAATAACAAAATCTCTATATAGACTATTAGCTGGTTGTATCTCATTTTTCATCAAGTCAGATCTCCCTCTTCCATCAAAAATCCTGTGGATGGTGGGGGCTGGAGGCTAGGACAAAGAGAGGATGCTTTCCCTTGGTAGAAACATTGAAATAAAAAGGTTAGAACCAACGAAACCAAATGTGTCACTGCAAGCACATGGACTATTTTCTGGTTTTGATTTCCTGGTTCTGAACACGTTAAAGAGGGGAAATATCACCACACTATTCTCTCCACAATCATTTTCCCCTCTGTTCCTCCCTCCTCCCCCGATACCTCAGGGCTGACTCCCCAAGGCTCGGTCAACTAGCTGTCACTTTGAAAAAGAAAATGAAGTAATAGCACTAACATATTTTAACTCGAGTTAAAATGTCTTATTTTTTATATTTTCCAATTCAATATGTCATACAACACATTGCATTTAGTAGCTTAGTGAGTTCAAGTCCAAATTTTAATTCAACAAACTTTAACTATCTACTGTATAGTTAAGTATTCTGATAGATGCAAAGAACAAACGAAGCAAATACTGTCTTCAGGGATCTTATATCCCACTGAGAGGAGACATTTCTTTTCTCTCTCTCTCTCTCTCTCTCTCTCTCTCTCTCTTTCCTTTTCTGTAGAAATGTGTTGAGAAATTATTATTAGTAACAAATATTTTGGGAAGATACATCCCCCTTTTCCAAAGTCCTGAAAGTTCAGTTTTTCTTGAAGGACATTACTGATAGTGAGATTGCATTAACTCTTCTCCATCTGGGTCATATCGCATGGAATTTGCAAGGATGGAGAAGCTCATTGTGTTCTACTCAAACTTCGTTAGAGACAGATCCTTTCATCTATATAGGCCAAGGATGTGGATGATCTGAGTAGAGATAATTTCTCTGTCCAAGGCTCACTCTCAGCCCCTCATTAAACACCTAAGTGTATATAAACTGTGAGTCCACCTCTATGATTGTCTTTGGTCAAAAAGATATGGCCAAATGACCATTCTTTTATTAATAACCTGCTGGTCTTAATAATAAAATTATTAAATTACCTCCAACTATGTCTCTCTAACCTTTTAAAATGTCGCAGTGTATACATATATGTATGCATGTGTACATATACATCATGATAAATTCAATGAATATACAGTTTGGGGGAAATGAATGTTGATTTAGGACTGAAGTTAATACCCTGAGATTGCTATTAGAGATGACAAATATAACCCAAAGAATGAACTTCTAATGACAGAACTACAGTTCTAAGAGATGAACAAGTTGTGCAGGAGCAAATCAATACCCTATACTGCAGACAATCCTCCATAACATGTAATCTGTGAGAGTAGTTTGGGGCACTGAAACATTAAGTGACTTGTTCAGAGGCACACAGTTGTTGCCTATCGGAGCAAGACTTGAGCCCTAGTCTTTCTGACTCCAAAGATGGGCTCTCATTCACTTCATTTTAGCCACTGCCTCTCAATTCCCAAAACAGAGACACAGCCTTCTTACTACCTCTCTGTCTCTACAGACTTGTCTTGAGCACCCATACTTTCACTGAAAACCTAGCATCTGACAGAAAGATACTACATACGTCACTTCTCAGTGTGGAAACTACTTTCAGTTTGAGGATATTGTAGTGGCTATTCTTTTTGGCCACTAGGTCACCCATTAATAGTTTACTTCCTGGCCCCCTAGGATACTGAGTGTTAATACCTTTCCAAAAGCCAATCTTTGAGTACGTGGGGGAGACATTGCAGAGGGAAAGCTGTTCACAAATAGCTTGCAAAGGAGGCCGCACACACCAAATCAAAAGTAAGTAAATGTTCCAACCAGTTAAAATGCCAGATATGATCTTAGCGTAGGACAATTAAGAAAACGCTTTCATTCCTGAGATGAGGGAAACAGAAAAGACTGAGCCTTCTCATGGAATCCTGCCAAATCCAGGTAATGAATCATTTAAAAGATGAGGCAAAACTGAAAGAAGTGGCTTAATTTCTAGGCCTTGGCAAAATATCAGGTCTCCCCTTTTTATGGCTTTCTGTAATATTAACGATGCAAATGCCGCAACTACCTCAAACTCTGGATACACCCATGGTCCCTTTCTCTTTAAATTAAATCACTAGGGAAACAGCATAAAGCATTTATAGAGTGCCTGGGAATTATATTATAGCAGAGTACGTCTTACTCTGAATTGATGGATATATAAATCAGCCTGCATCTTTGAATGGAAACTGGAAAATTGAGGCAACATGCTTTGGGTTTTATTATACTATGGAATCATTTATCAGTCTCAACCAACATATACATACATATGTGTGTATATATATATACATACATATGTGTGTATGTATATATATATATGTATATAATATGACTATCTCATTCTGAATAGGACAAAAACAGTCACTGGGATAGCTTTTTCAATTATGGACATGAGGAAGTGTGTGACTGTAGACAGTGGACTTTTCACATATTCCTACAGTAGTACAGAAAGATATGACTCTTCATCAGCAACAAGTTGATTATCAGCTCTGCATTCTCTCTCTTTCAGTTTGCTCCTCCCTCCTCTTGAGCTGAGTTTATAAAGGTCTTAGGAAGAAGAGTTCTCATGCGCAGCTCATACGTTCATTTTGAGTTAATTCCCCCAATTTTGAAAAAAAAAAGGGGGGCATATAGTAATTTTCAAAATAATTTCAAATGGATGGTAAGCTTAAAGGAAAGACTTCTTTAAAAAGCTACTGCTCCCATGTATCAGTAATTCTAATGCTTATACTTTAGGTTATGTAAGACAGATGTAGCAATGAATAAGGGGTCTGGTCAATGCAGCAAAAAATAAATAAATAAATAAAGCCATAAACATTATTTGGTGAAAACTGGACAATTTAGGACGATTTTTTGTCTAGATGCAATTCAGCCCACAATTACCCTCCCTGCATTTTACTTTGTCCTGTTTGAATTAGGCCTTAACATCATGGGATCAAACAGGGGCCTTTTGAAACCTTCTAAAATTTGCCAATGGTCTTCCCAAGGCAGGCATATTCTGACAATGCTGAAATAGTCGTCTGGCCAATATACGTCTAAGTAATGCCTGAATGAGAAAGCTGCAAAAGGTGACATTTAATGACGACCTTGATTTGATGAAGCCTTGACAAGAAAAAATATACTATCTATAATGCGACTTAAAGATCCTGTTTTGTGTCCATTATGTGGGGAGAATGACTTGGCTGGAAACGCATGTAATTACTAATACGTTGAAAGGTAGTCTGAGAACATACATTTATGAGGCACCACCTTGTGCTTTGGTCAAAAATCCAGTGGAAGGAAAAGAGAACCTAAAGGCAAAACTCAATGAAAGTGCTGTAATCCAAGTTTAGAACTGACAAACCAGAAAATTATTAAGAATGACTGACTAGTCTGTCTGAAGGCTGTAATTTTGAGTGCATGCATATAAACAGCTGAGTTAGTTAAAATATTGATAGTATGGGGAATGGTTTCTGACTGAAACTTTTTTTCTCAAAATATGGCACTTTGTTAATCAGGACCATTTGCATTCCCATATGTATTTATTTCATAGTCTTGAGGCAGAAACAAGATGTGTGAGGCTTTTCCACAATATATTTATATAAGCAACAGAGAGACTACTTTCTAGGTGGACAAAATGTGCCAACATGACAAATCTGCCTCCTTAATCAACTCATTTATTCTTTGGAAATCTCATGATAGCCAAGTATTTGAATTGCAACAGCTTAAGTGTTGGTATTCCTCAATGTTCCCTGCAGTAAATTATTGTTCTCTTGCTGGCTCATGTTGGCAGAGACGGAAAACCGTAATGGTGTCCTACAACAAAGGATAGATTGTATTATCCACCTTTTCTTTATGCTTTGAAAACAAGCTTCTAGTTATAAAGTGCTTGTTATGTGGGAAGTTAAAACTATTAAAACAAAATGGGTTTTCCATTTTTCCCTAAGGCAAACAGTGGCAATAAAAAAAGTCATGCATTTTCTAATAAATACCAAGCCTCAGACAAATAGGAAAATAGAATTTATTTTAAACTCTAAAATACATTCTGTAATGAATTATGACTCTGAGATTAATAAATTATATCTCCATGTATTTTCAATACATAATAGAACTAGTTTCCTTTCTTCTTTCTTTTCACAAGTGACTTTTTTTTTTCCCTTTACCCTCTAATCAACAAAAATAGTTTCAAATTCAGGCACTTTTAAGGGCATTCAGACCAGGAGGTGGGGGAAGCATGAGGCCATGACAAAACTAATTATGTATTATGATATAGAACTGAGAACCCCAAGTTTCAAGTATGAATCATATTCCCACACAAATCCTTTTCCCCCAAAAATTATAGCACCAGATAATAATAATACTATAATTAAACATGATAATCTCCCTAGTTCTTCTAATATTGTAATTGTAATTATTTAATTTCTTCTGGGTTTATTTAAGAGCATTTTACAATAAACCTTTATACCTTAAATCTTAATCAGAGGATGAAGATAAGGACAGGAGAAAAGACAAGTATGAATGGGTGAAAAGTTCAAGTTATGGAATAATTTTAAAGGACTATAATTCTATTACACTGAAATCCCATTAATTAGAACCCAACATATGGTGAATTTCCCTATTTTCATAGGGATCTAGACTGGGTTTTTTTATAATTTAAATGAACAAATATTTTTCTCTCCTCCCACATCTTCTAACATTAAAAAAGAAAGAAAAAAAAAACAAAATGTATGTAACAAATATGTATAGTCAAGCAAAACAAATTATTTCTTTAGCTATGTCCACAAATATATGTTTCATTCAGTATCTTGAGTTCATTACCTCCCTGTCAGGATATGAGTTAATATGCAGCAACTTTGGTTTCTTGGCATTATAGGTGGCCATGGCATTGGTTTGAGTTCTTTTGTCTTTTAAAATTATTTGATAGTACATTGTTGTTATTGTATTTTTCTTCTGATTTTTCTTCTAATTCTACCTTTCTATGCCCTATCAGTTCATACAAGCTCTTGGGTTTCTATGAAATTATTCTTTATACATTTTATGGCAAAAAATATTCTATTACATTCATAGAAAATAAATTGTTTAGCTATTCCCCAACTGATCACTTACTTTATTTTTTTGAACTATATATTCTACACTTCAGTTGAACCTTAGAAAAAGGATGAGTTGTAAACATGATGTTGGAAAACTCAACATTGAAAAAAGATACTCTCAAGGCAAACAAACAGGGAATCTACATTATGAATGAGGACAACGGGGAAAATGAATGCATGGATATAGGCCAAGATGGCATAGTATAGGTAGCAGCCAAACTGAACTTATGAAACATTTCTCTCCAAACAACTTGAAAACAACTTAAAAAATCAAATTTTGGAGAAGTAAAGCCAATAAAAGGTCAGAGTGAGATATTTTTCTAACCTTAGGAGGTCAGCAGGAGGTCTATTACACCACACTGGAAGCCATGCATAGAGTGTGACAAGAACACAAGCAGAGGGCCTTGGAGGTGAATGCAATGCTGCTGTAGCAGCAACACCTTCAGGCACTGTCAGCCCAGAGATACTAAGGGGATCAGACAACTGATGAGAAACAGATTATAGGAGACCCTTTGCTGGCATTGTGTGCTGGTACTAATGGACAACTCTATTGTCCATAAGCAATTTTGGGTCAGGGTAGAAAGGAACATTTGTGATAGGCTACAAGGGAGCAGGGACCCTGGTCACAGTTTCAAGGCAGAGAAAAGCACTAGCACTTGTAGCAGCAGGGGAGCTGGACCCCTTTCTAGATAAAGACCAAAATGCAGACCAGGAGAGAAGTGACCACATCTCTCCTCAGATCACTCCACCTCGGAAGAACTGAAAACTTGCAGACACCCCAGAACTAGTTCTGAAAACAGTAGCACAAAAACACCTGAAGCTTGGTATAGTGCCTCTCCAACCTCAGGTGATTATAACCCAACTTTAACATAAAGATCAAAGTCAAGAAATAGGCTTGAAAAATGAGCACACAACCAAAAAAAAAAAAAAAAGGACCTTACCTGCTACAATGTATCAGGTAAGACCAAGACATAAACTCAGAAAAAGGAACCAATGTGAAAATATCTATGAGCTAAGTCTCAAAGAAGAATGCTAATTGGACCCAAGACCAACAAGAATTCCTAAAAGAACTAAAGAAAGAGATAATCGTGGTAGAGGAGAATATGGAGAAAACAATGAGAGTGATGCAAGAAAATTATGAAAACACAAGTAATAGCTTGGAAAAAGAAGCACAGAAATTCACTGAATAAAAGAACTCCTTAAAAAGCAGAATTGATGGAATTTTTTAAAAAGAGCTACAAAACTTCACTGAAGAAAATAATTCTTTAAAAATTAGGTTTGTGAACGTAAAAGTTAATGACTCCATAAGACATCAAGAAACAATAAAACAAAATCAAAAGAATAAAAAAATAGAAGAAAATATGAAATATCTCATTAAAAACACTAATCTGGAAAATATATTGAGGAGAGATAATTTAAGAATTATTGGACTATACAAAAGCCATGATCAATAAAACAGCCTAGATATCGTATTTCAAGAAATGATTAAGGAAAACTGACTCAATATCTTATATCCAGAGAATCAAATAGAAACTGAAAGAGTTCACAGATTACCTCCTGAAAGAGATCCTAAAATGAAAACTCCCAAAATATTATAGCCAAGTTTGAGAGCTCCCACTTCAAAGAGAAAATACTGCAAGCAGCCAGGAAAAAAATCAAACATAATATATATAAATAAATAAATAAATAAATTATATATATATATATAAAACCAAAGTCAGGATCACACAAGGTTTAGCAGCTACCTACCTGGCAAAACTGAATATAAACCTTCAGGGTAAAAAATAGACATTTACTGAAATAAAGGACATTCAAGTATTCCTGATGGAAAGACCAGAGCTTAATAGACAATTTGACATTTAAACATAAGATGCAAGAGAAGTACAAAAAGGTAAAAATGAAAGAATAATCATAAGAGACTCAATATATTTAAAGTGTTTACATTCCTATGTGGGAAGTTGACATATATCCCAAGAACTTTGTTATTATTAAGGCAGTTAAACAGAGTCTACATAAACAGCAGCCAATTATCTTAGGATGATCTCAAAAAAATGAAGGAGTTAAGAAAGAAGGATGCACTGGGAGATGGGGCAAGGGAGAAGTAGAATGGGGAAATTTTTTCCACTTAAAAAGGTGCACAAGATAGAACATTATAATGGAATGCAAAATTGGGTGGAAATGGTGGCACAATTCTTGAATCTTACTCTTATCAGAATTGGTTCAAAGACAGAAGAATATAAATATGTACTCAGTTGGATATAGATACCTATCTATCTTACCCAATAGGGAAATAGAAGGGGAAAGGGATGAAAGAGATGGGGGGAGAATAATAAAAGGGAGGGCAGATTAACAGGAACAATAGTTAGAAGCAAAACAGACTTTTGAAGAGGGTTAGGGATAAAAAGAGAGGGAGAAAGATAAATAGAATAAAATAGGATGAAGGGAAATACACATTTAATAATCATATCTGTGAATATGAATGGGATGAGCTCACCCATAAAACAGAATTGGATAGCAGAATGGATCAGAAACCAGAATCCACACCATGTTGTTTATAAGATACACACTTGAAACAAGAACTATTAACAGAGTTAATATAAAGGGCTGGAACAGAATCTATTATGCTTCAGCTACAGTGAAAAAGGCAGGGATAGAATTCATAATCTTAGGCAAAGCAAAAGTAAAAATGACCTAATTAAAAGAGATAGTCAAGGAAACTACATTTTGCTAAAAGAGGCCATATGAAGTACCATGAAGACAATGAAGTAACATCAAAATTTTACAGCAAGTATCTCTGACAAAAGCTTTATTTCTCAAATACGTAGTAAACTGAGTCACATTTATAAAAAAAAAGCAAGAGCTATTCCCCAATTGATAGTCAAAGGATATGAACAAGCAGTTTTCAGAAGAAATCAAAACTATCTATAGTCATATGACAAAATGCTCCAAATCACTATTGATTAGAGAAATTCAAATTACAAAAATTCTCAAGAACCATTTTACATCTATCAGAAATGACAAATGCTGGAAGGGATGAGGGAAAATATGTACATTAATAAGCCAGTGGTGGAGTCTTGAACTGGTCCAACCATTCTGGAGAACAATTTGAAACTATGCTGAAAGAGGTAAAGAAAAAACTGTGCATACTCTTAACCCAGCAATGCTACGACTAAGTCTGTATCCCAAAGAGATCAAAGAAGAAGGAGAATGACCTATATATACAAAAATATCTTAGAATGTCTTTTTGTGATGGCAAAGAATTAAACTTGAATGAATATTCATCAGTTGGGGAATGGATGAACAAATTGTGGCAAATGATTTGCTGGAATACTATTGTGCTATAAGTAATTATGAAGTAGGTAGTTTCAGGAGGGGAAAATGGCAAGAACTGTATCATCTACTGCAAAGTGAAGTGAGAAGAGCTAGGAGATCACTGTGACGGTAATGGAAATGTTGTAATGATCAATTGTCAAAATTTTGGCTACTCTGAGCAATACAATGATCCAAGACAATTTCAAACAATGAAAAATGTTATCCATCTCCAAAGAGAATTGATAAACTCTGATTGCAAATTAAAATATAATATTCATGCTTTTTTTTGCTTTTTGTGCAAAATGGATAATATAGAAATATATTTTGCATGCTTTCCCTTGTATAATTGATATAATTTTGCTTGCCTTCTCAATGAGTTGGGGATATGTGGGAGGAAGGGAGGATATTTGTTAATCATTTTTTTAAAATGTTGAAATAAAATATAATTTTAAAAAGATAATGATAAAAAGATAAAATATAATTTTATATTATATAATTTTATAATATAAAAAGATAAAATATAATTTTAAAAAGATAATAATAAAATATAATTTTAAAAAGATAAAATATAATTTTAAAAAGATAATTTTAAAAAGATGTCAATGGCAAATATGCATTTATTAAATGACATAGCATCTATGTACTTAAAGGAAAAGCTAGCCAAATGCCCCCCAAAACCTACCCTATATGATAAAGCAATAATTAGAAAAAGTTTTAATGTTTCCTTTTCAGAACTTGATAAATCTAACAAAAGGACAAACAGGATAGAAATTACAGAGCTTAAAATAGTATTGTAAAAACCAGAGTTAATAAACAAAAGATATTAGTAGATATCAAATTATATTAACTACTTATACCAAAATTTATCTGATATATATGTATGTGTGTACATATATATGTATGTGTGTACATATGTATGTTTGTATATATGTATATATATGTATGTGTGTATATGTATATATACAGTATATAAAACACCAGAAAAGTAGGGGAGTAGAATAAATTAGATAAGACCTACAAGTAAAAATACACATTGATCTTGTGTTCAATATAACCAATAACATAAAGGAAAGGATCTTTTTAGATTAGAAGAAGAATGCCTAGGAAAGGATAGGATTTTTGTAACAGTTTAGGTTATCATCTTATACTATAGACAATAATAAATTACAAATGGATTAATACCCTAAATGTAAACAGTAATAGTATGTACCAAAATTCAAGAAAAACTAATAGGAAAGGAAATATCCTTTTCTGTAATGATAAAATGCAACAGATACTTCTAAATAAACTTATCAAGACATAAATTATCTGTCTTCTCAGCCATCTCTACAACAAGCGATCATCTCTTTGGCCATCATCCTGTTCTCCTTCACCACCAAAACTTGGAAAGGATCTAACCATTCTCATAAGAAGTCCTGGCTTCCATGACTCTTATAGGTGAACTTTTGCCTTATCTTGCCAGCACCTAGGCCTCAACAATCACTTCCTGGCCATGACGCTCCCTCAGCTCTTTTTATGCTTTTTCTTTCTTCGTTAGAAAGTAACCTCCTTGAGGTCAGGGACTGTGTTGTTTTCTTGAATTTATATCCTCAGCCACATGCTTTGGGAGCTTAATAAATGTTCTCTCTCTCTCTCTCTCTCTCTCTCTCTCTCTCTCTCTCTCTCTCTCTCTCTCTCCCTCCCTCACTCCCTTCATCTATTTCTTTTCTATATCTCTACCTTCTATATCTGTGTTTCTATTATAGTTTTTTTGGTAAATATCATCCCTAATTGAAAAACATTTCACTTCCACAAACATGATACAATAGATTTTTGATAAGAACCAGAAAGAATGAGAGAATGTGGAAAAAAGGAAAACAAATCCAAAAGTAAATCAGAAAAAAAAACTCTTTCAACATACACCTTTTCAGTCTTCTATTTGCCCTACACATGCTTTAATTACACCAACAAAGCCTCTCTTTCTCTTACTTGGCCATAATAGCAAAAAAAAGTAACATGTAGGCCATTGGGATGACCTGAAATAATAAGAGATCAAACATTTGTACAAGTACCACTTCATATGGATCCCTACCTGTAACACTTTACTTAGTAATAAATCTAAATCAGATAAGAGTACAGGAGTTAACCTTTATCTTTTGAAATTTGTTATACAGTATGCTTTTCATGATGGAGAGAATCTTTGATGACATTTCTAACAATTAAAAATGTACTGACCAATTATTTTTCTAAATCAACAAAAATGCTACATGAGTTTAATCAAAAGTAGTTAAAGTTATTTGGTGAAGTCCACCCAGTCTTAGTGTCTGTAATCATGTGGCATGATATCAGCAGAAAATTGTTAAGGTCAATATACAAAAGAGCCATAGTGCTGGAGTTCATCATAGAGGCTTTCATTCTTTCCTTGGAAACTTTCCACATGACTCTATAAAGGGTGATTCCTCACAAAATAAACCTGATTGATATCATTTTCTGGTACCTACACATTCCTAGAGCTAGCTTTTCATTACCATTATAGGTGGAAATTTACCATCAGAAATTTCCTGATGGAGTGTAACAAGGGTTGCAGTGAAGAATATGGAGAGACTTCTTGCTTGCTTCCAGCTTCTAGCTATGTATGAATCAGAACTGAAGGGTTGTTTTTCGTGTGTGTTATTTATTTTTTTTTTTTTGAGATGATGAAGCAACCCTTCTACTAGCCATTGAGCAGGAACTTTTTGGACTCAGGGAAGTTAAAAAAAAAATAAAGGATTGACTCCACTTGTTTGTTTCTGTTTCTTCAGCTTTCCAGAGAATACCATGTAGCTCTGGGACTCCATATTTGGGGTAGGAGGATGGGCAGCTTTCTGTCTCCCACTTCAGCTCCCAGGTGGACATGAGTATATGGTAACCAGTATAAGGGAAAAATCAACTATTCAAGCTTAAATCTGAGCCCCTGGCTCCTTTCTTCCCTTTAGGTTTCCTTTCTTGAGCAAACAAATGAATATTTCCAGATATGACCTTGTGAGCTCAAGAGTTCTGGAAGTCCTGGATCCTTTGGTTGTAGTTGACTGGCTATAAGTGGAAGAAGTCCCTAGCAAGTACTCCAGTGCTCTGTAAACAGATGAGCATCATCAAGAGCATGAATCCAAGGCCTTTTCCAGAATCCTACCCAAAGAAATCTCTCACCCCAGGAAAAATGCAGAGTCTGGTTAAAATGTAAAAGTTCTAATTAGTAGTTCCATAAGCTGCTCCATGGGGCAGTTAGGTGGCTTAATGGATAGAGTGCTGGACCTCAAATCAGAAATACTCATCTTTCTGAGTTCAAATTTGGCCTCAGACACTTACTAGTTGTGTGACCCTGGACAAGTCATTTCACCCTGTTTGTCTCAGTTTCTCATTTGTAAAATGAGCTGAAGAAGGAAATGGCAAACCACACCAGTTATCTTTGCCAATAAAACTCCAAAATAGAGTAACAAAGAGATGGACAAGACTGAAAAACTACTGAAAAAAAACTGTTCCATGTTCAAATGGCTTTAAGAATCAGCTTTGCAACTGTTGACAAAAGTGGTTAATACTGCTAATTCTTTATTCTGTGTATACGTAAAAAGATATGGTTGCAAGAGTCTTTTTTTAGTATCCCTTCGGGTGTAGGAAATAAATGTGTGTTCCGTACTTGATTCATGTTACACATTGGGTACCTTTCTAATAACCCACATTGGGGAGGGTATAAACAGGAGCTATAGCCTATCTCTAAATAAATCTTCAGTGGGATGGGGTAGGGAGGCAGTTGATGAATCAGAGAGTGAGACAAGGGAGACTGAGTCTTCTCATAACAGGCCAGTACAGAGGAGTTCCTTAGTGTAGAAGGGAGTAATAGTTTGTTTCAGTTCCTTGGACCCAGCAATGCATGTTAATTTAATTTTATTTTAAGTTAAATTTTACTTTTTCAATTATTATTTACTTTTTTTTCCCTTCCTATCTTACTCCTCTCCATGGAGGAGATGGGAGAGGGGGGAGGGAAAAGCCTTTGTAACAAGTAAGCATAGTCAAGCAAAACAAATTCCCACATTAGCCAAGTCTGAAACTGTGTCTCATTCTGTATATCAGTCCATCACCTCTCACTGGTTACTGATTTTAGAGGAGAATGTTAGCTTCTGACATGGACAAGAAAGCAAAAGAGGCGCTTGAAACACCCTAAGTGTGGCTCTGCTTTCAGTTTCAGGACCTGCTGGCACCTTGACTCTAGGGACAATGATAAACCAAATTAGAGGAATTAAGATGATTAACCAGGTTTTGATTGCAATAAGTTGATTAACACACTGCATGAGTTGAAATCTGATGTGAAATCCAATTTTTTGCTACCATTGTTGATGTGTGTGCCATAAAGATTTTTATATCTTGATACTCAGTAATCAACAGAAAGACCTTTGAACATCATCATTAATTTGAGAAAAGATTGGAACAATGAACAATTTAGAGAAAACAATGAAGAAATTTAGGATAATTTGAACAATGCTACTGAGTTTTAGAGAAAGAATGATATGCAGATAAAGCAGATATTATCGAATGAACACCAGATTTTATTTTAAATAGGGTTTTGTATAGTCAGATTTAGCAAATCAGAATTTAATAGACATTTCTTTATCCTCGGGAGTTGCTTTTTCCTCAAATCTTTCAAAATCCTCCCATGATATGTCCAGTACACATCCCTCAAGTATATTGACCATAACCACAATCAGAATCTTTTGTGTTGGATGTCAATCTATAAAGTGACTGAGCCCAATGAAATATTATATTCAGAAACCATGACTAAGAAGAAGGAATATTGGTATTTGATTCAAAGGATTAGAGCCCTAAGTTGATTAAAATGGTAACTACAAGTATTTAGACAGATGGTGATTATTTATGAATAGCCAACTGTTGTAGTGATTTAGATGTATTTCAGAAATTCGAACTATATATTTAAGGAAAGGAGTAGCATGAAACAAGGATGGCAATATCTTAGTTTGGAGGGAAGATCTCATATTTATTGTTTACTTTAGGTGTAAAAACTCTATCCTAAAGACAACCCTGTGAAGTAAGTGTTGTAGATATTATTACACACATTTTTTGATATGAGGAAATAAGCTCAGAGAGTTGAAGAGACTTTCTCTTAGTATCACAACTTCTAAGAGACTAACAGTCTTTGGTTCATAGGTGATAGTAAACAAATGCTTGCTGAATCCAGTAGAACTAGATTGAGAACAGAGCCAAGAGACACCAAGTCCCTCTTGTGTTGTACCACAGTGTTTCTCAGAGTGCAGTGATTAGGGGAAGAGACCAATGACATGGGTAAATGGTTTTTGGTAAGGCTTTCAAAGGCTTTTTTTTTTTTTTAATCTTACCACCAGGTTGCAGGCAGAGTATAGGAGCTGGTTTATAATACAAACTATTTAATTTGTTAAAACACATTCTACAAATTAAAAGAGCAAAATGGGTAATCTTATGAAAATTATCGGAGTTCAGCAGTAGCTACTTTTCGCAAATGCTATGTCATGCTTCTATCTATTTCAATAAAATGTAAAAAGCATTTAAAATGAAGACCATATTTATGCAACCAGGTTCTGATTAGTGCAGACAATGAATTCTGTGAAGTGGTCACATTATTAGATTTCTCACTGCCTATTTCCATTGAGCTTGGACCAATTACCATAATTTATACATTTATAACTTTAGTAGTGACAATTCATATATATGCGACTACTTCAGGGGATTCATTATTTGCATTAATGAGGATCTACTATAGGAACAAATTTTAATCACTTTCAATTATTACAAAGAACTTTAGACGATGCAAATTAAAGTGACTTGAACTGCTTATGTCTTACTTAACATTAAACTTCAAAGTCCACAGGACTAACCACTAGGCATAGGAGAAAGAGTAGTCATGGAACTGAGTTGGAATACAGATTATGTCATTTATAAACTGTTAGGTAGAGCAGTGGAGAGACAGCTGGACCTGGAGTCAGGAAACTCTGAGTTCAAATCTATCCTCAGATACTTACATATTGACACTTAGCAATCACTTAACTTTTATCTACCTCAGTTTCATCTCCTATAAAATGGGGACAATAGTACCTTTCTTCCAGGGTTGTTGTGAGGGTATAATTAAATAGATAATATTTGTAAAGCTTTAAGCAAATCTTAAAATGTTCTATAAATGTTTTTATTATAATTAGTATACCTCCCTGTTATTAGTATTATTCACCTGAGATTGGACTAGGAAGTCTCTTTGGTAACTTTCTATGACCCATGATAATAAGAAACAAACATGATAAAAGATTTCTTTTGAAAATTTCCACGTTTTAATTGACCATAACACTGATGATAATAGCAATGGTTTTCTTATATTTATGTAAGTGCTTTAATGTGTACAAAGTGACTTTCACATATTATATCATCTGATCACACAGTAATTATTATGTTTTATTATTAGTATCCCATTTTACAGATGAGGAATCTGAGGCCTTACAGATCATATGACTTGTTCTGGGTCACATAGCTTACATTTGTAGCAAGATTCAAACTCCACATCTTCCTGTCATCAAGTCTGAGCTTTATCTACCATATCACTAACTGTCTATTTGAGTATTTTAAGTATCTGATTCTCTGATTATTCTGTGAATGTGGCAATGAATGGGAGAAAGTTATTTTTTTGCCAAGTCGCTTATTGCCAATTGAATCTTTTGGTCTATTTTGGTTTCTTGTAGCTGAATCACTATTCTTTCTCTGTCCATAATACGGCCTTCTGCAAAGTGCTGTGAATTCAGGCACACCCATGGGACTATGCCCAAAATATATTTTATGGAATAACTCCAGAAGCCTATTCCACAGTCTATAACCATCTGTGCCTCACTGACTGACTCAAACCATAGTACTGAACTTCACAGGTGACAGATTAAGATTATGTAGCAGGAATGGGACACACCATTATTAAAATGTTTAGAGTAATTTCTAAATGCTAAGGCAAAATTCCAAAGGACTCAGGATGAAAAATGTGATCCACCTTCAGAGGGAGATCTGATGATCTCTGAATATACACTGAGGCCTACTTGCTTTTTACTTTTATTTTTTGCAATGTGAGTAATAAGATAATATAGTTTACATGACCTCACATGTATAATTGATATAATATTGCTTACCTTCTCAGTGGGTGGGGAAGGGGCAGGAGGGGAGAAAATTTGGAACTCAAATTTTTTTAAAAAGAATATTAAAAATAAATGAATAAATTATTTTAAAAAAGAAATGCTAAGTCAAGAGAAACCTTACTTTTGTATTGAGAAACTAGTTTTGGCTATGCGTTGTAAAAAAGGGGAGAAGAAAATTCAACAAAAAGGAATGCACATCAAAAATTTGAAAACTACATTCTTAGATCCATAAGCCCCTAAAAAATCATCTTGCATTCCTGTAACCCTAACAAAAAATTTGCTGTGAGAAAATTGCAAACTACCTAACAACAAAACTCTGGAGCCTAGATTTAGGCCTACTATATCTGTCTGCATTTTTTTTTAAAGACATAGATATAACAAGTACATTGAAGTCTTATCTGTGAAAATTTGGGGGGAGCGGAAAGCTACACCTTCCCATACATTCATAGTTTGAGTGCCTGGTGGGAGGTCAAGGTAATTGAAATTAAAAAAAAAAAAACTATAGGGTACTTATAAATATCCCAAATAACCTAGAGCTCCCAGAGTCCCCTATGTGATTCAGGATACAGAGGAATATTGACTGTTCCTTAATCCCTCACTAAATGACTAGAATGTCTTTAAGACTAGAATAAACTGGTTCTTTATTTTCCATAGTATTAATAGTTTCAGTATTGCCCTTCCTGGCCCTGTTTCTTAGAACTTTCCATACTTTGCATTCACAACCCAGACACAATCTTACCCTAGAACTCCCCTCAGTATCTTGGGTCTTCTTACCCTGGAATATCCCTCTACCATGTTAGCTTTCTTCTCCTATTGATGTTTCTCCAAGGGCCTCTATTTTAGGGAGGACTCCCAGGCTGGGCATCTTTCATTCCCCTCATGGTTCTGCTTCAGACTACCCAGACTTTGACACCAAGTCTCTCCACTCACAGGTAGCTTTCAGCTTCCAACTCTCGACTGCCTTTTGTTTGTCATCGTCCCCACTCTTAGAATATAAACTCCTTGAGGGAAAGGACTGTCTCTTTGCTTTGCACAGAGACAAACACGATGTGCTTATTGGCACATAGTGAAGCGTTTCTTACATATTTAACTAGGTATAATAGATACCCTTGACAAGAAGATATTAGACCACATCTGAATTTTAATTATAAAGTAGTGAAATAAGAGCGATAAATATCCACTCTCCATTGACAAGGTCAGCCAATGGAGTCTCAGAATTTAGGGGAGGAGAATGGGAAAGGGAAACAAAGAACTAAAACATTGATTTTATTTCATGCCTACACAGACCACTATCTACCCAAGAAAAGGAAAACATAACTTAATTATTTCTGCATATTTAAAGTGATCATTTTCCAGGAATCCTTAAAAGACGCTTTGAGAAATCAAAATAGGAGTAATTAGGTTCTAGTATATAATTAATGTAATACTTTTCCTATATTAAGTAATTCTTTTTGCCCATCAGGTCTGATACTTCTTTTCATTTCTTTTAACCTTGCTGGGATGGAGGAGCTTACCACGAGGAACTTTACAGGGCATGGTGGGTGATGGGTGGAACCTCATATGTACATGTATATATGTATATGTATGTATTATGTATATGCATAATACACACACATATATGGAAGATATAAATTAAAGCACTTGCTATTCAGAGAAACATTAAGCCAAAGTTAAATTCATAGTAAAAAAAACAAACAAACTACTGAATGACCAAGTCAAAGCATCATTCAAAACAGGCTGAAATAAATAAACCCTGATTTTAAAATATAGGCTATGAGCCACATCAGTGCTATTTTCTCTAGTGTAAAAATATACCAATGAAAAGAACAAGATAAAAATAGAATAGCTTCAATTCTAAATTACAAGGATTCCAGTATCCACTACTCTGCATTTGTCCAGAGACCAAATTCATTCCCTCAATGAATGTTTGGAAGACAAGTTGGACTTAGAAAAATAAAAGAACTTCATACAATTTTAACTAGATGGTCTGTGATATAGAGTTACCAGCAGAGAGTTTGGAGTCATAAACCCTGTGTTCTAATCATGGCTCTGCCATTCTCCAGTTTTGCCGGCCTTGCTGATAAAACTGCTTTTTCTTTTTGGGCCTTAATTTCCTTACCTATTAAAGGAGAAGACTAGAGAAGAGGCTTTTAATGGGTCCTTTCACTTCAAGACTGTTTGATCCTACCTTAATAAAATAATGAAATTAAATTAGAGAAAAAAGATGTCTCTTAAAATGAAAAAAATCCCTTTTAACTATGCAAGTCAATACCTTCTCTGCAATGTATCATCTTCGAGAGTTGGATAGGGTACTTGCCCCAGAACTCACAGCCAGTATGTCAGATATGAAAAATTAACATCTAAATGGTGGCATTTATTTGACAGAGCATTAAACATCTTGCCAACAAGAAAGATGCTAAAATATCATATACAATCAAAGTTAGAATTTAAAAAGTCAGAGATAATTTCCCCATATTTTTTCACTTTCCCAAATGATGTAATATAAGCTCGATGATAGTCATCTGCTACTCCTACAATAGGATTTTTAGTTTGACTTGGTATATGTAACTAGATCATACCGGACTTCCATCAGTTTTATAAACCTAAAAATTAAAATACTAAATTTGATTAAAACCAGAAAGATGCTTTGTTACTATCATCATTGTTACTGAAATTACTAAATTACTGAAAGAGTGAAATTACTAAAAATAAAAGATTTTCTCTACCCCCACTCATCAAAAAAAAAAATCAATGGACCTAAGAATTTTCCCAAGATGTTATCTTTTTTTTCTCTCATATTATTTTTCTTTTGAATATTTCTGGTTTGAGTTTTCATTCATCATTATGAGGTAGCTATTAAGCATCCCTATGTGACTAATTTTAAAGGCTTATGAAATTCTTTGAGAATCGTCTTTGGCTTTATATCCCCTCTTCTCTATTTTTCATGTTTCTAACTGAAAATGAAGGTCATTGGAGAACTCTATTGGCAGTCACATTGGTCTCCGTAGCTGTCTCAATCTTTCCCTCCCTGTTACAACCATTTGTGATTTTATGAAGTACCCAGATCCCCTATTTCAGCGTATCCTATGTGTGGTACCCTTTAGTCCCTTTTATGATCTATGGCCATCAAATCAGATTTTTTATCCTCTCAGAACTTTTGAAATCTATTTTCCCAAAGTCTGGGGCATCGCTGGTCTATTCCTGGGCTATTAAAAATGTAATCTGACATGTTGTCTTTCTCCCAAGATTCCCATTCAAAATGCCCACCAGCCTTTTTTTTTCTTATTTATCAGAATTAAGCCTGGAGCAGCAATTCCCCTTCTTTAGTCCCTTCTATCTAGACTTCATTTACCTTTCATTCTCACTCAAATAGTATTAATATAATTTTTAAATGAAAAAAAAAACCCTTTCACCTGAATTTTCTGGTTTACCTCTTCCTGAAGGAAAAATCCCCTCAATACTAGTGCCATGTACATTTTAGACTTTCCTTTTACAGTTGTTTTATTATATTTTCTTCAGATTTACCTCACAGTCAAAGACATCTGTTTCTCCAATCACAAAATACAGCAAGGATTATCACATTGCCTTCCAGTCTCTCTTCTGTCTCATGCTTCAAATATCTGTATGTCATCCCTACATTAAAACTCCCTCTTGGTTCTCACCTTAAAAATTATCCCTTCTTCAGACTCCCAAAAAAAGACCCAAAATTGGAATTATCTGATAGGTAATATTAATCTGATAGGTAAATTATCTGATAGGTAAATTAAATAGGTAATATTAAATAATAGGTAATATTAAATGTGTGGGTACCATTGATCAGTTTATTACAGAAACTTTCTAATAGTGCTTTCTGAAGATAAAAATACCTTCATTGCACATTGTTATTGATATATTATTGACTTACTAATTAAGTCACTAATTAAGGGCCTACTGTGTTCCAAGAAGTATGCTAAGCGCAGAGGGGATAATGACAAAGACAAAAGAGAGTCTCTGTTCTTTAGGAACTCACAATTTGATGAGGGGGAAAACATACAAATAACTATGTACAAACAAGCTATATACAGGATAATTAAGAAACAATCAAAAGAAGGAAACTCCTAAATTAGGAGAGACTGGTTAAAAAAAATGTTGCATTTATTTTTCTGACATTAGCCATGGTTTGGAAGGGACATGTTAAATTTCTGAATAGGAAATTAAATGATGGAATTAAGGTAAATTGACCTATTAATTTCTTAACTTGAAGTTACTATTATTTGTAATGTTAATCATTATTACCTGATATAACCACTATTAAATACAAGTAGGAGATCATTCGTCCTACTATAATACCATGGGAAGAATGAAAAAAAAAATAAACACATTAGCACATAAATTCCAAACCTCCGTAAAACTTTACTGAAAAATAAGATAGCATCCTTGTCAGATCTGTTCTAACTGAATCTGCCTGCTACTAAACAATTTCTAGCTTCTGAATAAAGGGCTTGCCCAGAAAATGTTCATGTAGATTTCATTGTGGGCAGTGAAATGAAAAACATTTGCAGCAATGTGCAGAGCATTATTATCATAAAACACCATAAAAATGTCTGTGAGGTTAGCAGAGTTCAGGCTGTGGGAGTTTCTCAAACTTCACTGTGCTTTTGGGTATTGTTTGAAGCGGAATTGTTTTCAGCAGAGCCCTATAGGAATTTCTAGCATATTACCTTAATCTTCAGAAGATTTTAAAAAACAAAAAGTAAAACAAAATAAAAAATATGCATTTATTGGAAGATTCAGCAAGGTTATTTTTTCTTTTAAATGTAGTGAGTACATTATGCTAGGTTTTGAGGGAGCCACTACGGAGGTATGAACAGAGAGTCATTCACTAATATTAGTCAGACTGAGGGCAAATCATATTCCAAAACTCATGCAATCAGTTCAAAGCATTTGTGGAAGACAGCAATGACGTGTCAGTCAACAGACTCCACACAAAACTCCCGTACTTAGTCTGAATCTACATCCCCATGTGCCACCTTACCTCCTTCTCCTTGCCCTATTATAAAACATCATGAAAATAATAACTTCTCTCCCCAGTTTCTAAGTAGGGGACAGTACCAGCAGTTTACTTCTGGTGTTCCTTTGGCTTTCAAGGTGAAGCTAACATAGGCAGTAGAGAGAAGGAAGGAAAAAGTGGAAACGAGGTCTGAGCAAGGGAGTTTGTCCCGAGGCATCATACCGTCATCATAGAGAATTTCTTATACTTCTGCTAAACTTTGGAGACAAAAAAAAGTGTCTTTAGAAATAGTAGCATAATCTGATGTGTATATAAGAATGTGTACATTCATTTTAAGTGGTATCTGTTATATAGTCACACATCACATTCAATGCTTAAGTGTGATGATGGGAAAAAGGAAAAAAAAAATCAGGACTCTGGTGCTGATTGTGATTCACTATTAGAAGGTTAAATGCAAGACCTGTGCATGAAAAAGAAGACTTCATTTGAGAGCAAGGGATATAGTCAGAGATATGTGTCTTGTTCTTAGGCTTCCATCTTGTCCAAAGTCTAGAGCAGCAGTTCATAAACTTTTTAGTCTCAGGACCCCTATATACTCTTAAAAAGGAAGGCCCCCCCAAGGAGCTATGTGTGTAGGGTGGGGTTAAATCTATCTCCATTTACCATATTATAAATTAAAATGAATTAACATTATATGAAAATATTTTTGACATTGAAGATGTCCTAAAAAGGTCTTGAAAAACCTCTAAGGGTCCTCAGACCACACTTCGAGGAATATTGGACCTCTTGAGAAGCAACAAGTAGTAAGGGACAAAAGGATGGAAAATGTAACACAAATATGGTTTGTATGATACTTAATGCTATTTTATCTTCTTTCAAAGAAGAAAATAGGTTTTTAAATTTTATTTTCCAAGTATTATTTTGTGCTAGGGTAAAAGATGAAGCTGCTGTTAACAACTAGAGAAAACAGGAAAGTCTTCCATTTTTTTGTTTTTTTTAAATTTTATTTTATTTTCTTAAAAACCGTTAAGTGCCTTGCACCATCCCATATCTCCTCTTCGATGTTTGTGAAAATTCCTCAAAGATTAACTTCAAATTTCATTTTTATGCTGAAGACATTTCTATGCCTTTCAGTATTTTTTTCAGTGAAAGCAGATTTATGAAGAAAATATAAAGTTTGTAGAATATACCATAATACTGTATTAAATGTAATTATATGTGATTAAATATCATTTAAAATATTTATATATCATTTAGAAAGTATTATACCACATAGACCTATCATTCAAAGTTGGCTAAATATGGAGATTGGAGCATTTTCTATCAAATGTTTTAGGTATCATGCTCTGGGTGAACGCTTAATTATCCAAAGGGCACACCAGAGGTCTCCATGATGTGTAGAAGCAAAACAGGCTGCTTGAAGCTCTCTTTTCCCCATCTAGATAATCTTGACTTTTATAGCCAAGAGACTTCAAGGGTAGGAGCTTAAAAAATAGAGATCTATAGATTTGGACCTCCACCTCATCCTGGAGCCTGCACCATTCCTTACAGCGTACTAGCACCTAGACCTAGCACCATAATCACAAAATTCAATACTAGGAGGAAAAGCTTAGAAAAGTACAAATAAGGAAATGTCCTCTAATTCTATGTGAAACTTCTGGTAATTGAAAAGAAATTCAAAATAGAATAATAGATTAACTTATTTTCCATGTTTAATGTATTCTGTTTTATTAAACATCCTTAGCTATGACAACAAAGCTTTATTGTTCTTAATGCAACTTTTCTCTAAAACAGAAGCCAAGCTTTTTATTGGCATTATTTTTTTTTTAAGTCCCAGTGAAGAAACATTTTTGACTCTACAGATCAGCACATGCTGTACTACACATCACGTTAGAGCTGCCTTGGAACATAGGTCAGTTAGCTGAATGGTTCCATGTTGCAAGACTAGCACATCTTAGATGTGCGACAAAGATCTTCCTGACTCTAAAACAGGCTTGGCTTTCTATCTGTAATGCTATACTATCTCTCAGACTTATTTTAAAGATATTCCTCCAGTGATACTATATAGCTTTTAGCCATGGACATGAGGATCAACCAAAGAGAGGCAAATGCTGACTTTGTGAGTAGGTACCACCACATTATGAATAAGCACTCATTCAGGAAGAAGAGTATAAAGGATGACATGAAATACATTTTTGAGTGAAACAGAAAATAGGTTGGTAGGAGCCAGTAACAACTGATGGATAGGCCAAATGAAATATTTGACTGGTAACTTTCATGTAAACACAACTTGAGGAAGGTCCCCAGGACCTCTGTGGGTCATATTAATGGTCAGTCATGAACTTTAATCACACAGGATGGACAGAAATGAAATGGGTTGTGTCCTTTATTACTGAAAAGAAATATCACCATTAATAAAACCACAGATTTGTTTTAATATAGTTTTCTTTTTCTTTTTTTAAATAAAACTGTAAGTCATGAAGAAAGCTGTTTATAATCTTGGTTACTAGGGTCCATAAGAACTTAATCTTCTGCTGTTCTTGATCTAAATCTAACATTTTATACTATTTTTTTCTTTTAGAAAATCAGGTTAAATGTATATAATGACTTTCTATACCTACCATATTCTTATTTTTTAAGTAGTGTTTATTTTTTCCTATCTTGGGATATTTTTATTCTTGTTTACTAGTTGTATACTTGTTTGCAAATATATCAGAGTATTTAATAACAGTTTTAATATTATTGCCTCTTTGGTACCTTTATTACACAGGAATATTAAAGTTCCCATAATTTTGTTATGCCTACAGTTTATCTAATTTTATTGACTGTCTTAATTAAAATGACTTGGAGTATAATACTAAATGATTTTGTGATAAAATAATTAATAGGAATTAATTCATTTAAAAGTCATTAGCATAAGTAATTTTTCTTCCAGCTGTCAATTTCTGCCTTTTAAAATGCATGTTCTTATCATGTGAGGTAATAAACTATTCAACTTTCCTTGACTGGCTAAGCATATAGAATGCTCATCTTTTTCTCAAAATGAACTCTGACAACATTTTATATTTTCATCACTTTCTCATGTAATAAGAATTAAAAGACATTCTTCTATATGAATTTGTATTTAAGGGGAAGCAATATAGTGATATCATTTCTCTTCTTAAACCTTTCAATAGTTCTTTCTTGGCCTACTAAGTTGCATTCAAACTCCTCAGATTGGAATTTAAAGCCCTTCATGATCTGATACCAGCCTACCTTTCTATATTCATCTTATACTACTTCCCTTCTACAAACTTGGAATCATAGGAGCATGTATCTAAAAGGCTTTCAGATGCCATTTAATCAAATATCTCATTATTCAGATGAGGAAACTGAGCCCCAGGGAAGTTAAGTGGTTTGCCCAAGACCATAAAGTTAGTAAGCATCAGATGTGGCATTTCACTCTGGATCCAAGACTTTTTTCACTATACTATGCTGGAATTAAATCCTTCTTTTCCCCAAACTACTAATATATTTCTACCTCCTCCTTGAAATCTTCATTATTCCTTTTCTCTCAGTCAATAATGACATCAAACTCCACAGAAGACTGCTTGGCACATGTTTTATGAACTTATATATTGTTTTCTGTTGTAATTAGTTATTCATTTGTCATACTCTACTCCAGTAGACTATAAGTTCCATGAAGGTGAAGACTTTGCCCTATCCTATTTATCTCCTTCAGTACTTGGCACAAAGAAAGTACCTGATATGTTTGTTCAATTAAATAGAATATAATTTTTAGTATGGAAAAAAATAATGGAGACAGAGAGGCAGTACATTAATGTTTATAAAATCACCAAGAAAGTAGATATGGTAAACATAGACCTTTTTATAAATTCCCAAACATTGTGCAGTGCATACCTTTTGTTGTTTCAAAAACCAATGTTTTTAGGATAAACTGAACTCTCTTACACAATATGTACTAAACACATATATCACATTACCTTCACAGCTATTACAAGCTGAAATTATACATAGTTGTGTTTAAGAAGAGCCGACATAGATGAAAGACCCATAAAGGATTATTAAGTGGAAATTAGTGATGTTCAAGGCATGTTTTTTGGAGTATAATAGCTACACTCTCCTACAAAAGGTCCCTTCATGCCATTTTTAGAAACAGACTATACTACTGGATAAACCACTATTTTGACCAAAGTGGTTTGCTGGCTCAAGTAAAACAACAAACAACATAAAAAACCCCTTTTGTTTTGCTGTATTTTTATTTTGTGATGTTTTATGAGTGTGTTTGTCGAGAGATGTAATAGAGAATAGAACCACGGACCTGGAGCTGAGATCTTGTAATTTCATTTCTTGAAAAAGGTAGTAATGGCACTTCTACTCCCTAACTTTCAAGGTAGCAAAAGGAAATGTGATATTATTATTCATAAGAATAATAATTTATCTTAAATAATGCCATTATGACCTGAAAGAGTTCATACAGGTTCCACTCTTATGTACTTTATAATATCTTTAAGCATTCATACAATTAGAAATATAATGCACTTTTTTTCAAAGTATCTACGTATTTTACAAAATAACCTTTAAACAATCCATTAAACATTCTTTAGCTATATTTAATTCCAATAAGTGCAAATGTACACTGAGAGTAACTTTAATAGATTATGAAAAAATTAAACAACTAAACATTAAAGAAAAACGGATTGATGATCTCCATGTAAAATGAGCATTTTCACAAAATCAGTTTACTATCTGACTTTAAAATACTTATTTACTTGTTAAATCAACTCTTATAAAAATTGGATAATTTCATTCTAATTTCTTTTATGCTATATTGTATCTATTCCTTTTGTGCTTATATTTAATTCATTCTATTTTAAAGCCACTGTTTATTAACATCTTACCAGAAAAGTTATCTACATTTCTATTATGCTATAGATTCTTACTTTAGTAGACTTTAGATTGACACCTAATATCTATATGGTAATGTGGGATCTATTCACCACATCTTTAACCAGTAGACTCTCATAAACTATAACCCAACTAAAGCAAAATAATACTTTTTTAAATTACAAGGCACAGGAAAATTAAATTGAGATTAGCCAGCATAAAATATTTTGGGAATTCTGATGAAGTTGGTGATGAAATAAAATGAGCACTTTTGTGTAATTGGAGGGTTTTGTTAAACTTTTATAATGCTGATTATAAAATGTATTTTGCCACAAAGTTATCATTTCTCTTAGAGTCAGAATGCCTTGGGTTAACTCTATTCTATCACCAGATCTGGAATCCAGGGTGAGGCACTGAATTTTTCAATTGTAAAATGTAATTCTATTCAAATAACATTTTATAAGTGTGTACTGTAGGGAGGACACTACTAGCTTGAAGGGGCAAGGCAAAATGAAAATTGAGTATGATACTATCTTTGTTCACCTGGTGTTATAGTCTAGTAAGGGGTGGAGCACAAAAACATTAATAGTAATTCTATTTGTGAAGTGTTTTTGCTTTGCAAAAATGCTTTATTAAAATACTTTTAATAACCTTGCTCTTAATGCTTGTATTTGAGCTATTTGGTGATAGCCTGCATGACACAATATACTGGATTTGGAGTCGGAAGAGTTTAAATCTTTTTTTCTGGAATTTTTTTCTTTAGCTGTGTAATGATAAGCCAGCCATTTTCCCACCCTCACCACAAGTTCTATTTTTCACATCTGTAAAATGGGAATTAAATATAAATATAATTTAAAATTAGATAAGAACTAATAATGATAGAAAGAGGCAGTATGATGAGGACTATGCTTTGAGTCTGGAAGACCTGGGTTCCTTCCTCTGATATATAACTAGCTGTATGATCATGGGCAAATTACGTAAACTCTTATATTCTAGATAACTAACACAAAATTCAAGGCAAGTTGCTTATCTGCATGGGATACATGGGTTTAGTATACTGGAAGTTCCCCATACTGTGTACATTAAAAAATAAAATGAAAAATAACACAAAATCACCACAAAAACACATCAAGAACCTCTACTCTCATCTGACATTATTAACCATGACCAGCACATGTAAGACTTTTATCACCCCTACTTGAATCCAAAAAATGACTTCATGAATCCAGTGACAGACACTCAACTAAAGATGAGACTTGTAGAACAGTGATACTAGGGTATGCGAAATGACAGGATCCTTTGCCATGTTCAAATTAATGTTCCCAGAGATGAGAAACACTTTTGTGTCAGTGGCTATCACCTTGGCAGATTTCCCAACACAGAATTGGGAGCTATGAATAGAGAGGGGATGGGGGTACTGATAGGAGATGAGGAGAAAAAGCCTGTCCTGTGCTGGGAAGAGTAAGCAATAAATTTTTCTCTCTGTCATGACTCAAATCAGTGTAAATGAATGTTCTCCAAAAGAAAGCCAACTCATAAAAAAAAAAAATGCATCCCACCTGTCAGACTAGATTTAGAGACATGAAGCAACTTTCTCAATTCAAAAGTTTGAAATGACTTTAAAATTTGTTATCTATAAGAATAATATACAAACCAATCTCAAATACTGATAAAGCAAAGATTTGACTTCCCCTCCCCTGCGAAAAATTAAATAAACTTTTTTTTTGGTTTGGTGTTTTTTTTAATGCAGCTAATAGTTATCTTTACATTACTAATTACCACCATATTGTACTCCACGTAAACTACTAATATCTTCCATCGCTGACTTCACATATTTCTTTTCTTTTCTCTTTTCTGTTTTATTTTTATTTATTACAGGGCCAGTACATTAGTATCACTTATACATGATTTCAGAAACCTTTATATCCTATGTTGGATTTAATGGGTTTTATGAGGTACAGTTTGTTTCTCTAAGAACAGCATTCCACTTTCAGTTGCCATTTATCATTGACTCTTTTATAAGAGGCTAAGGAGGTTGTTTTTTTGTTTGTTTGTTTGTTTGTTTGTTTGCTTTCCTTAATGTCCAAGAAAGCTGAATTTATGCATGGAGTAATCCTTAACTAGAGATATTAAGAGAGTCTTAAACAATTCATTACCGCAGTAGAGTCTGCCTGTGAAGAACGTAGCTTGAATGACAAACAAATTAAAAATAAACTCTCTCCATATACAAATATGTATATATATATAGCTTAGCTATATCCATAAATGTATAGCTAAGCTATACGCACACATACATATGTATACACTTCTGTTGTTGTTTAGTTGTTTTTCAGTCATATTCAACTTTTCATAACCCTATTTGAGATTTCTTAGCAAAGATAGTAGAGTAGTTTGCTATTTCCTTCCCTAGAAAAATTTTTTACTGATAAGGAAACTGAGGCAAACAAGGTTAAGTGACTTGCCCAGGGTCACAAAGCCATTAAGTGTCTAAGACTCAATTTGAACTCAGGTCTTCCTGACTCAAAGCCTAGCACTCAATCCACTGTGCCACATAGCTGTCATATGTATATGCTTTATATACATTTTAAAAAAATGTCCTTTCTGCCCCTATAGATGCTAGCTAAGGAAACCATTTATGGTTGGAGTAATCTTTAGCCGGAGATGTTATTAGGAAAGTCTTCAACAGCTCATTACCACAGGAAGTTCTGTGAAAGACTTAGTTTGAATAACAAACTAATTAAAAATAAACTTCATGTATGTATGTGTATATATATATATACACACATATGTATGTGTATATGTGTGTGCATGTATGTGTGCGCATATACAGTTTATTTTCATATACATATATTTTATATATAATTTTAAAAATTGTCCTTACTGCCCTTACAAGCTACCAAGATAAATCCATATATGATGGTAAGGAGCAATGTACTATGAAAATAAGAAAAAGCAATCTTTCCCAACAAGAGGAATTCTCTGAAACTTTCAGAATACTAAATAGACTGTTTCACTGAAAAATCAAATCCTCATGAGGCAAAGAGCCATGAAATTCTTCTTCCTATTAAAAGAAAGTATTTAAAAAATCATCAATATGAACTCAGGGAACTGGAGGTTTATATTATCTTCAGTCTCACTATTAAAACAAGTCTCACTTTGGAGGTAGCGCATCTAGACTTAGGCATGTTACTGAGTGATTATTCATGGATGTGGGCAGATAAATATGAATAATTACATAGATTTGAAAGACGATTTACATATAATAAAAGAAGAAAAAAGTATATATAGGCGTACGAAAGGTACTAAGGTACTAAAGGTACTAAGAAACAACTTATTTTAAAAGGCTGGAGGAAGTGATGGAGAAACACTCCATGGCAATGACTGCAATTAAAGTGAAAACACAAGACACTGGTATGACTCTGGTCAAGTCTCTTAATTTCCCTGGGCTTCACTGTTTTCATCATAAAATGAGGTGATTAGATCAGATCAGTAATGAGGTTCCATCTAGTTGTAAAACTGGGATCCTAAGAATTTACTCAGCTCTCTCTTTTCTACATGCAATGGTATCTATTAAAAGTACAAATTTCTTTCCATTTTTAGCCAAGTAATCTGAAACAGATAAATATAAGCAATTTATTTATTGCTTTTCAAATAGCAAATTCCTAATCAAGGAATTCAAAATGAACTAAGGTAAGCTAATATTTAGACTGAAGAAGTTTGGAAAGAATAGAATCATCAAAATCTCAGAACAATAATTAATCATTTAAAACACAAAATGTAATAAGTAATATTATTGTTCATGAAATTTCATAATGTTAGAAAAAGTAAATGTGGATATGTGTGTGTTTTCTAGAGTGTTTATCAATGTAGTAATGTCAATGTGGCCTTTAAGACTCTCTTCAAGGCTCCAACCTTCCTTCTCACTCTTATTTCTCATTTCTTCCCTTCACTTACTTTTATTTCCAAGCCAAATTGGCCAATTATCTATTCTCTAAATACATGTGTGGTTGATGTTACTTATCTGACAATGTTAATGCTACCTTCTAAATTAGAGATTGAATGCTAATTCATATCAGGTCAAGATAGTTTTGAATCATTAATTAATTCACTGAAGAAATATCTGTTATAAGTGCTTATTTTATGTTTTGCTTGACTTCCCACGTAGAATAGGTATCATATTGTTTGCCTTCTCAATGGATGGGAGAAGGGATGGAGGGAGAGAATTTGGAGCTCAAATTTTAAAAAAAAATTAAAATTTTAAGTGTTTATTTTGACCAGAGACCTCAATTAGGCACTAGAGGAGATATGAATTTTAGTCATGACTATCCCTACCTTGATGAAATTTAGAGTGTGTAGGGTAAGAAGGCACATGTACAAATAACCACAATATATTCACCAGATCCATGAAGTCCTACAGCTACATCTATTTAGTGATTTCAATGATTCTTTGAGATTCTGTGACTTTATTATGTGACCCATTTGATCTGCACCATAAATGATATTACAGCTTCTCCCTCAGTGCCTTTGTACAGGTGATTCTTTTCCACAAAGCCCTCCTCATTTTCTTTCAGGTATGGTTCAGGTGTTACGTCCTTCAGGAAGCCTTTCCTAACCCCCAGATGTTTGTATTCTCTCTTTAGCATTCTAAGTCAATACAAAGTAATAACAAGTTTTTTTTTGCTTATTCTTTGTTTTATCTGTGTATATAAATCAGAGATTTAGGTCTAGAAGGAATTTGAGACATTATCTAGTCCAAAGGTGGGGAACCTGCAGCCTGAAGGCCATATGTGACCCTTTAGGTCCTCAAGTGTGGCCCTTCGATTGAATCCAAACTGCACAGAACAAGTCCCCTAAATAAAACGATTTGTTCTGTGAAGTTTGGATTCAGTCCAGGGCCATACCTGAGGACCTAAAGGGTCACATGTGGCCTGGAGGCTGCAGTGGGGAACCTTTTATTAAGGTTATACATGCATAAATACATACACACATATTCTTTTATTAAGGGAATTTGTTCTGTGAAGTTTGGATTCAGTCAAAGAGCCGCACATGAGGACCTAAAGGGCCACATGAGGCCTCGAGGCCCCAGGAATCCAACCAATTCATTTTACATTTAAAGGAACTAAGGTTCAAATGACTAAAGAGACTCGTTCAAGATATCACAGGAAATAAATAGTATATCTAGGATTTGAATTTAGGCCCTGGACTTCAAAAGCCTTTCCATCATACCACATTTCCCATTCATAGTATGTACCACCTATCCACTGCCCATGCCATATAGTAGTAGAAGGAAGAAAAAGAAGAGGAAGAAAGTAAGGTGAAGGAGAAGCAATATTAGTAATAACTTTTATATGGCATTTTAAGATTTTCAAGCTACTTTACATGTGTTGTCTAATTTTATTCTCTTCCCTAACAGAAGACTTTTCTTTTTCTATCCCCAGCACCAATTGCAGATATGTGTACCATAGGCCCCCAAATTTAGGAAGGACAATGAAAATTTGGATCATATTCAAAGGGAAACAAAGAGAATTTAAAAAAACTTAAATCAGGCTAGAATAGAACTGGTTTGAATAACTGGGTATGCACTTTATTCTGCAGAGCTTGTCATGTAGAAATGGGATTCAAATTAAACTGCTTAGCCCCATTGGGTAGAATCAGGACCAATGAGTAGAAAATGCATGGAGACAAATTATCACTTGAGACAAGGAAGATAGCCCTAATAGACAGAGCTGTCTTTAAATGAAATGGGCTTCCTCAAGAGCCAGGATGTTCTTTGATAATAGGGATGTTTAAGCAGAGGGCAGGTTATCACTTGTCAGGAATGTTGCAGCAAAGATTCATCTATTAGATAAGGGGTTGGACAATGATGTCTGAGGTCCCAATTCTGAGATTCTAAGAGCCTGTTATTCTGATGGACTCAGCCTATAATTGGCTCAGATTTTATCCTTTTGCTCTCCAAGAAGGAGGTGGGGTTAAGGGAGAAGTGTGGATCCCATATGTTCCTGTGGAATGCTGGCAGACAAGACTGGTTGATAATTAACAAGGTGCCAAAGAACCTTTGTTTAGGGACGGATGTGCACCCAGAAAATTACATTAGGTGAAGAGGTTACTGAGGTCCATTTAGTGAATGATATCAACCAGTCAAGGATCATTTTTTTTTTCAAAAGACATTTCTGAGTAGTATCCACTGATTAAAATAACTTGATCGTTTCAAAGGGAGAGGGAAAACAACAATTTGAAACTAAAGTAAAACATCATATATTTGGAATTCAGTTTACTCACATGCTCAACTTTATAAAGACCCAATTTTACAAATAAAGTAAATTTGAGACTCAAAAATCCCACAACCTGAGTTGGAAAAGGACCTGAGAAGTCATTAAGTCAAAACCATATTTGAACAAGAGTCTACTTTCCTACATCCTTGACAGGTGATCATTTGGTCTTTGCATGAAGATGTCTAGTTTGCAGAAGTGACTGTCTATTGAGGCAGCTCAGTACCAATTATTACACACTTTTTACTTGCATCAAATGGAAATCTTTCTCACTGTCTTCCACCTATTACTCCTCATTCTTTCCTTAAAGAGGAAAGAGAACAAGTCTTTCACAAGAAAATCATTTATATATTTGAGGACAATCCATGTGTCTCTCCTGAGTCTTGCCTTTTTCAGTTAAAAAACTCCTTCAATTAATCCACATATGGCATGATCCTGCTATCAGTTTCCTCTGCATAGGAGATTTCGAGCTTCTCAATATCCTTCCTCAAAAGTGAAACCTATGAACTATGGCGGAGTACCATGGTAATATTATTTTCTTAACCTTAAACATATCCTGTTAAGGCAACCTCGGAGGACATAGACATATTTTTGGATGGCATGTAATACTTTGAAGTCATTTTGCTCTTTCACTTTACTAAGCAATTGATTTTTTTTTTCAAGGAAACTGCTATCTTGCCACACTTTCTTCATTTCCACTTGAAGAGATGATTGCTGAAACCCACAGGAAAGAATGTGAATTTGTTCCTACTAAATTTCATCATATTTGGTCCATTTAGATTTGGTGCACTGAGATATTATCAGATCATGATTGTCATTCAGTGTCTTCTCACTAATGACAACTTTGGGGGCCTGGTCTTTCAACCAATTCTAAAACCATGGGAGATAAAGTTAGGAAATAGAATTGGGGACACATTGTGGAGTGTCTTGATTCCTTTTCTTGTGTCTGTGAGCATTGAAAATATTGAAGCATGAGACTGAAATGATAAAGCTAATATTTTGGAAAGATTAATCAGGTTATAGTATGCAGTATTAAGGTGGAAATTTGAAGATAAGACACCAATGAGGAATACAGATATGGTGCTCAGGGTCTACAGAAATAGAGATAATAATATCAAAAATAGAAACTCAGTTGTATATGGGAAAAACATGTTGAAAGAAGGGTCAGTATGTTTTTAGAAGATTAGTTCCTTGAGAAGGGATCATTTCATTCTTTGCACTTATGTTCCCACCACCCAGCAAAGTGTCTGGTACATGGTGAGTGCTAAATAAACACTTAGTTGATCAATGAGTTGATTAATGGTAACTAGCTAGTCATTAATGGGAGAAAATAATAAAAAGGTTGCCAACTGGGGAAGTGGGAGAATGTGACCACCCATATAGAAATCAGAAAGGAGAGTCAGCTCTAGAAATAAAACAATGTTTTGTTTTAGATGCACTGAGTTTAAAATCATTCAAACATCTTGAAATAACCTTCAGAATTCTGAAAATTAAGGAATTGTCATTGGATTGTTTCAGTTTAACATGCTAAACCTCATGTGTATCTTTAATTATCACTACTCTGTGAAAAATCCTAATGACTAAAATGCACATCTTGCCTCCTTGAAATTGCTTAAATCCTACAGAAAACAGATACTTGACTTCTTGGTTCATCAGTGAACAGTGACTAGTAGGTCTTTTATTGTCTTTCTATTTTTAATCTAGGCATAATTTGTCATGAATAAGGCTTTTAGAATCAATGATCCATAATTTTTAGCAGATTTATGGCATTTTTTTCTTCATTCTATTTTGAGGTTTACTGACTCATTTGGGAAGCTGATTAAATATGGTGGCAGGAAGAGCTTACATGCTGCATCTTAGCTAATTGGAAAAAAAAATCAAATCAGTTGACAAACCTGTCTCATGGACACAAAGATATAATGAAGCAGCGGGATATAGCAGGGTTTTTGTTTTATTCACTCAGAAGGACTGTTATTTATATCAGAAAGAGTAAAAGATGGAGTTCATGACCACTGTTACTCAGTGATGCAAAGACAGATAGATGACGGGGGTAACTGTGTGATAGTGACAAACCTCCAGCAATGGAGACTACAAGACAAGCAGAAAAAGCAATAATTGGTGGAGTTATGGTCTGTGAAAAAGTAATTGACAAGAATTGGAGCAACAACTCTCTCACAGAGATTTCTGTCTATTCATTCAACTTAATGTTGATAATACTTAATCCCCATCCCATAATAATCAACTACCAAGATGGTGTCCCAATGCATCAAGGAAATGTGGACATTCCTCCAATTTCATTTAATACATATACATACAAATAATGTATGTATTAATGATCTAAGCCCCTCTACCCATAATCCTCAAAACAAATCTCCCAAGTATTACAGCATTTGATTTTTTAAATGTACCTAAAGCTAAAAGTAGAAATGAAACAGCATATATAAGTGTCTTAATACTAAAGAAGGGTTGTATTTACAGTTTGTGCTTATATAATATTGCTGCCAGTAATGACACCAGTATTTCTACAGCATTTTAAAGTTTTTAAAAAGCAATGCGATATATTAATCAATCACTAAATATTTATTAAGTACCTGTTACGTGGCAGCCACTGTGCTAAGTGCCAGAGTTACAAAAACAGGTAAAAGATAGTTCTTAATTTCAAGGAGCTTACAATCTAATGGGGAGACAAGACAGTACCAAATATATACAAAGCAAGCTATATACAGGAGAAATAGGAAATACTAGCAGGAAGGCACTCGAATTCAAAGGAACTGGGGAAGGTTTCTAGTAAAAGATGGAATTTTTATGGGAATTAAATGAAGCCAGAGAGGTCAGAGGGCCAAGCGGAGGAGGGAAAGCATGCCAGGCATAGGGGCAGCCAGAGGAAATGCCCAGAGAAAAAGGATGGAGTGCATTATTCCTGAAGCAGTGGGGAGCCAGTGTCACTGGCTCAAAAGATATTGGTCTTGGAGTAAGGTTTAAGAAGCCTAGAAAAATATGTAGCAGGTAAAGAACTGGCCTTGAAGTCAAGCAAATAGGGATTCACGTTCTGCTTTTGACACATATCTGTACACCCCTGGGCAAGCCACTTAAATTCTCAGTGTTTTAGATAATACCCTAAGTCTTTAATTTGTAAAGAACCACATTCGTAGAGGAATTTTCCTTACCTGAGAGTTCCCTATACCAATGAATTCACAGGGCCAGGCCCTATCCTCTTCAAGATTTATTGTTTTTGTTATTTCATTATTTAGGGGGAGGAGAATAGGACATACTGTTGCTCTGTCGTGTCCTATTCTGTTAAGCCTTTTGGGGGTTTTCTTGTCAATGATACTGGAGTAATTTGCCATTTCCTTCGCCAGCTCATTTTACAGATGAAGAAATTGAGGCAAAGTAGGTTAAGTGACTTGCCCAGGGTCACACAGCTGGTAAATGTCTGGGGCCAAATTTTAGCTCAGGTCTTGCTAATTGGAGATGCCCAGCATTCTATCCACAGCGCCACCTAGCGCCCACAAATAACATTTATATAGTGCTTGGAATTTTGTAAAGCATTTTGCACATATTTACTCAGCTTATCTCCAGAACAACCCTGAGAAGTAGATGCTGTTATTTTCATTTTACAGATGAGGAAACTGAGAGCAACCTTAGTTAAGCGGCTTGCCCAGGTTCACACAGCTTAGTAAGTGTCTGAAGCTGCATTGAAGTCAGACTGCCAGCCTCTAGGCTCAATGACCTGTCCACTTAGTTGTTTTCATAAAATACTTTCCCTATAACAACCTGTCAGACAGACATTATGAGCTTTCTTATTTTGCAAATGAGGAAACCAAGGCCCAAAGACACTAAAAAATTGTCTGGAGTCCAATAGTTAGGAAGAAGTATAACTAGAACTTGAATCTAACTGTTCTGATCCCACTATTGGTGGGATCTTTCCACAATACAATTCTTTCTCTCAAATATACATGCATGTTTGGCATGGGGTACCTATGTGGGTATGGCCAGTGAGCTGGTGCAGTGGATAGAGAGTCAGCCCTGGAGATAGGAGGACCCAAGTTCAAATCTGGTCTAAGATACTTCCTAGTTGTATGACCCTGAACAAGTCATTTAGTTCTGTTTGCCTCAGTCTCCTCACATGTAAAATGAGCTGGAGAAGGAAACGGCAAGCTACTCCAGCATTTTTGCCAAGAAAACCCCAAATGGGATCATGGAGAGTCAGACATGAGTAAAATGACTCAACAACAACACATGTGGGGATTTTTAGCCAGAAGAATACTCAGAGGGAAAATGGCAGCTGTTTTCAGGTAAGATCCTTCATACAGATCACATTTATCCTTTAGACTTGTAATGGTAGAACCAGGAAAATGGTGTAGAAATTTGGGCTTAATGAATTATGGGGGAAAATTTAAAAATTTGAGCTGTCCAAATATAAAATAGGCTATCTCTGGAAGCATCAGGCTATTTTTCATTAAAAGTCTTAGAGTAGGGGCTGTATGACCCCAAATAATATCAAGGTTTGAGATGGACTGGGGACTTGGGTTGGGTTAAGGTGCCCTGAAATTCTGGTGCAGTTTTGTCTATACCCAGAGGCAAATTTAATGCACACCTTTGGATAGAGTCCTGGACCTAGAATCAGGAAGATCTGAGTTCAAATTTGACCTCAGACACTTTCTGGCTATGTAACCCTGAGCAACTCACTTAACTTTTTGGAGCTTTGGTTTCTTCATCTGCAATATGCAATTAATAACAGCACCTACTTTTCAGTGTTATTGTAAAGTGCTATATAAGTTAATCTCTCCCTGTCTCCCTCTCTTTCTTCTCTCTCTCTCTTTCTCCTCCCCCCAAGAAATTCATTAAAAACTTCAGAGAAATTCATTAAAATGTGGTTCTCATATTCTAAGTCAAATCCTTTAGAAGTGCTACCCACTTTTCTTTTAACAATTGGGGAAGGGGTAATTGTTTAGTCTACTCCGGGTGAATTCTGGGAATATCTTTTCATTGCTTTTTATGTCTTTGCCCTGATTATTTAGAGGCTTGTTTGTTTTGCTCCACATGGATACTACTAATTGTTATTTCCCTATTATACGTCTATCTCAGGATGGGGTGGTTATGGAGTTCTTTGTGGTATCCCTACATTAAACTGCCTCCTTGGCAGAAACAGATCCTGTTTTCTACTAAACATGTAAACAATAACTCATGGGCAGTCATCTGAACTAATTGGAATAGTCACCATAGGAGAAAAAGAGCACCTGGTACTAAAGAGTATAAAAAGCATTTATAATTTTCAGTTAAGGGAGGAGGGTTTGCCCTGGACCATATCTATGGTTTCATAGTTACAGCAATGACAGAAAGACACAAGTGCGCAAGAGTGACACCAGATTGGTAGCAACAGAGTCTGTGACTCTACCCTTCAGGACAATGAAAGCTTACACACACACACACACACACACACACACACACACACACACACACTTACATAAAATATGTCAAGATATTTATTTTGCATAACCATTTGCCTGTGTGTATACATTATATAATATACAAAGGGTATGTGTGTATGTATGTGTATACATGCATGTATATGTATCTATTTGTATATGCATATACATAAATACCATGTGTATGTCTTTATACATATCTCTGAATGTGTGTGTGGAAAGAGGGTGGTGGGTAGGTGGTGCAGTGGATAGGCTTGAGTCGGGAAGATGAGTCTTCCCGAGTTCAAATCTGCCCTCAGACACCTAGTAGTTGTGTGATCCTGGGAAAGTCACTCAACCCTTTCTGCCTTAGGTTCCTCATCTATAAAATGAGCTGGTATCCTTGCCATGAAAATTCCAAATGGGTCACAAAGTGTTGGATGTGACTAAAAAATGACTGAAAAACAAGAAGATGCATCTATCTATTTATCTGTATATTTGCATGTATTATACACACACACACACACACACACACACACACACACACCACTTCACAATTGAGGGGTTTTCCCTATATTATCCCATTTGATCCTCACAAGTAGTACAAGCATTATTACTCTGATTTTATGATTAAGGAAAATGAGCTTTATAAAGGATCATCGGATTTAGAGCTGGCGGACCTTATTCATCTTTGCTAATCCCAAATACAGATGTGGAAAATGGAGCACAGCAAAGTGAAGGGCTTTGCCCAAGGTCGAAGAAGTTGCACTCGATATCTATCTTCATGGCTTCTAACATCAAATCCAGCTGTTTTTCCCCTACCCTACCCCTCACTATATCATGTTATCAATATAAGTGACTTATCCAAGGTCAATTAGTCAATAAGTGACTAACTGTAGACTACTTTTGTAACTCTATCCATACTCCATTAAAAAACTCACTACTAAAACCAGGCATGAAAGAGGAGAGAAGCAGTAACAGCAGCATCATTCTTTTTGTTTACTGGCTAAATGATGTTCACTTGAATTATTAATTGAATATCTAGTATCATGTGAATTATCCAAAGTACTGTCTTTGCGGTCTGTTTTATGATGGTGCTAATAAAGTTGTTGTGAAGCTCAGTTTGAGAGAGCTAAAGCCTTGAAGATTGTGGGGAAATCCCCTCCCCCATTTCCGTAAGTGCAGTTTCATTAATTATAATTAGAAGTTGTTAGAATTTTTTAAAATGGTGTTGTCTTTGCATTACTACCACTTAGCAGAGTACTTTGCCCTTACTTGGAACATAAAAAATTGTCATTCATTTGAATTGGATATTATATAGATGAATAACAGAAACTAACATTGGGATAAATAAGAGAGCCTCTCTTTTCCTGGCATGTAATAGTCCACTGAAGTTGTAAGAGATCCTTCCTATGAATGATTTTTGTTAGTGATCTTAGTCTGATGCCTAATGGCTTCAGGCCTTAGGAAATTGCTCTTAATATAAAATTGATACAGAGTTGCTGGTTTCCTTGGATTTTTAGTTTTATTTTTCCAGAGGTGAAAAAACAATTAAGAATCTTTAAAATGCACACAATGACTGAATTTACAGGCTTCTAAGGAGAAGGAACACCTGGTCCCAGTTAGACTTAGACTTCTTTCTATAAAATACAGTAGTCCTTTAATGAATGGTCTAAAATTATGACCTAGCCAAGGAACTTCATAGAATATAAAGTGAATATACGGTGGAGAAACATCCTTTGGAACCTAAACTTTTGTCATGTTTAGAAGCTTATAAATTTCCCAAGTCTCACTACCATCCTTTATTCTAGAAAAAAAAAACCTGACTAAAATATTTTGAAATTCAGTGTACAATGAAGGTTTATCTATATCATTAAAATAAACATATAAATATTTTATATTCTACTCTCCTGTGAAGACAAAAAAAGTCACATTTCTATTTATAAATTCCTAGATCTAAAATTAAGGTTCATCAAAAAAGTCCTCAAAATATGAAATAACCTATAGCTCTATTCCATAATTATTTTTCCAACTAGGGTATACTCTGCAGCCATAGAATGCAACCCAGTAGCAGAGAATTTCTCATGTGTTGTAAATATCCCCTGGAATCACACATCCAAATACCTTTTTAGTTTTTGATTCTTCTGCATTTTACCCCTTTGAAAACTTTAACTTGACACTGCAGACATATAAAAAGGTTAACCTAGCATTTCAAAAATAGATATTCCCAGGAACTCAAATAAATACTTATATGGCTTTTTTGATCCTTGGTAACTGACTTTCATCTCATGTGTCAAAAGTATAGATATACAAGTTCTTCTGGGCAGCTAGGTTGCACAATGGATAGCGCACTGGGCTTGGAATCAAAAAGACTCATCTTCCTAAGTTCAAATCTGGCCTCAGACACTTAACTAACTGTGTGACCTTGGAGAAGTCACTTAACCCTGTTTGCCTCAGTTTGTCATCTATAAAATGAGCTGCAAAAGGAAATGGTAAACAACTCCACTTTCTTTGCCAGGAAAAACCCAAATCATGAAGAGTTGGACACTACTGAAATGACTGAACAAGAAGAAAACAAATTCCTCAACTTTTGGGTGGCTCGCACACGTGGCCTCTCAATCACTGCCAAAAAATATTTTATCACAAAGAAAGCACCTAATAAATGATTCTTCTTTCATTGATCAATCACTTCAAACTATTGATAGCAGGTGTAACAAGACGAGACATCCCTTTTGAAGTTCTTTTTTCGAAATTAAGATTTTTTCTAGTTTGCAAAAGAACTTATTAGATTTCTACCAGAGGGATCTTAGCACTGGACTCTACTATGCTTAATGACTTTCAATTTCTTCATTCACTTTAAAATAAGCTCTCATCACATGTATTTTGCCAAGGACAATTTTATCTACAATTAAATAAAAGTGGACAAGACATTTTGTCAGTATTTCTTATCATAGACTGCATTCACTTTACTTTTAGCATTTACAACTGACACGGATTAATTGCCAGGGGAAAGAAATCATATACTGATCACTCACAGCATTTTTTTTAATCAAGAGACCATATAGTCTTCATAAAAGTTATTAATAACTATTATAATACTAACACATTGTCAAGTATTAATCATTAATATAATAATATTATTAACTCCCTTTACCTATATGACCCTTATGATGAACATATGATGGGCTAAACATGAAAATTCAAGAGTTCTTTTCTTTTTAGATTAGATAAGCATCCATATTAGCAGAAGAATCTAAAATGAAAATTGTATTAAGAATCGTTGAATAGAAAAGTGAAGGTCTTTATCTCTGTTCTGATGCTTTTAGAAAGACAAACATTTTACCCTTCCTTTTTAATCTGTTATGAGATAGCTCTCCTGCAGGGGGAAGGAAAGAAGTATACATTGGGAAATGTAGGCGATATAAAAACAAAAATATAAAAATGTAGGTGATATAAAAATAAATAATAAATAAATAATAAATAAATTTTTATTAATTAAAAAAAAATTCATCTTCCAGTAAGTGGGCTTTACTTTTCTACAGAGGGTCAAAAAACAGAAGGGCCTGGGGCAGAGGTGTATGGAGTCAGCTCAAATAGGCTCAATTGCCAGATTTTCAGGGTGACCATTTACATCTCGGAAATGAACAAACACTTCATATCAGACCTTGATTTATTGTTTTGTTGATTGTCTAGAGTTTAGAGTAATAGAGAAAAAATTAAATAATGCAGAAAAAACCTAAAAGCCTATCTTGTATACATGTTTATTTTTTAAATCAGAGTTGGTTGTTAAACATTTATCAGTACCTGCCTGGCCTAGTGGCCTTTCACCCTTCTATCAAAGACAATGGAAGTCTTTGCATAAGAATGATTGCAACTCCTTTCAAAATACTTGGAGGTCTCCTTTGTTTTGGACTAGCTATTGTAGGCTGCAGTCAAGGGATTCAATTACAATAATATTGTGCTGGATAATAGTTGTTCAGATTTGCAGGTAGGTCTGTGAGAGGCTCCTACAGTGACACAGGGTCAGCTATTTAAGATTTTTTTTTTTGCATTATTTCCAATGTGCTGCAATATTTGAAAAAAGAAAAGAGAATGGTAGAAGAAAGATGCAGAAGAAAGGCCTATTAATGCTACAGGGTCCAAGACTACTTAGAGTGGTAAGAAAAAGAGACATTCTTTTCATTTAATTCTATCGGTAGAACTCCTCAGTGGAAAGGGCTTTTAAGGCAATTTTGTTAGGCTAGCAATACCTCCAAAATTAAGTGTTGGACTCTACATGCTCTTCTTCTACATTAAGCTCTCCTAAATTCTAAAGGCCCCTCTAAAATCATCCTATTCTCCCCGAGTACTTTAACCCAAGATTGCTTAAATGGTTAAAAAAAAAAAAGTAAAAGAACGACTGTTTACTTTCCAAAATCTCACTTGTATTTTTAGATAAAACCATCACATGATCAATCAATGAGGATTTATAAAGTATCTACTATGTGCTAGGCAATATGTTAGATGCAACAGATACAAAGATAGAAATGAAATATTTTCTGCTTTCAAAGAGCTTGCATTCCATGGAGGAGTCAATATAGGATTATATGGTTATAGATTTTGAGTTGGAAAGGACCTAGGAGGCAATTGAGTTCAACTTTCTAATTTTATGGATGAATGAACTGAAATCCAAAGAGGTTAAGGGACTTGCCCAAGGTACCACAAGTAGTAAATGGCAGAACACAAAGGATTTGAACCCAGGTCCTCCGACTTCAAATACAACATACTTCCTACTGTACTCTGTTGCTTTACATACAGAGTCAATTATTTTAAAACCAACAATGCCTTTTATAAACCAGTAGATAGCCACATGTGAACAATCTTTGAAAGACTTGGTCAAATGCCTCACAAAGGCATTGGTATTGACCTTTGCAAATCCAAACAAGTCTTTTTGCCCCATATATACACAGAAACTAGTTTAAAAGGACTGGGAGCAGCCTTCTACCAAAAGAATGATGGTCAGGTGAAATCAATTGTTTCTAATAGCAGAAGTCTGAATGAAAGTGAGACACATTACACCATTCACAAGTTCCTTGCACTGAAATGAAAAATTCAAAGACTATTTGCAGGAACAATCCAAAAAAATGGGGCCAGCTGGGCAGACACAAATCCAATCATGAGAGTTTTCTTAGACTTAGGTCAAGATCCCCAACAGCAATGTGAAGGCCCCCACTGACCAGTGCCTAATTGTATACTATTTGCCTGAAATGGGTGGTGGCATTAGAAAACAATGAGTTCAGGATCTATTACTGTTCAGGGAAGATAACAGATGCAACTGCAAGGCCCGGAAAGCCTTGCGACACTAAACCTGTGGTATTACTTAAAGAAGGAATGATATTGACTTTTACTACCTAAGGAATTGGAATATAAATGCTTGGCACTATAACTGAAAGTCTAAGAAGGCCACTAGAAATTAGTGAAACCAGGAAAGGTATCATGTAAAAATTGGTGCTAGAATTTAATCTTGAACGAAGTAAGAGATTCTATGAGGCTGAAGTGAGGAGGGAAATCATTCCAGGCATGGGTGACGGCAAGTGTAAAGGCAAGGCATGGAGAAAAGGGGTTGTTGTAACAACCCAAATATGGGTTGTTAATCACTGTTATTCTTAGCTTTTTTTGCTTCCCTTTTCATAGTTTTTATTTTTCAATCATGTTTGACTCTGTGACCCCACTTGAGGCTTTCTTGGCAAAGATAGTGGAGTGTTTTGCCATTTCTTTCTCCAGCCCATTTTACAGATGAGGAAACCAAGGCAAATAAGAGTTAAGTGACTTTCCTAGGGTCACACCACTAGTAAGTGTCTGAGACCAGATTTGAACTCAAGAAGACAACTCTTACTGACTTCAGGCCCAGCACTCTATCTGCTGAACCATCTATCTGCCTCCCCACCCCCACACACAGCTTTTACATATCCTATATTAAAATCAATAAGTTAAATTTATTGTCCATACCAACAGTGTGAATCTTTGGTGCAGACATTAAAATTAATAGATCATTCACTAGATCAGCATAAAATCAAGTCTTAATCCCCCTAGTAGTCAAATTTGATAGAGATGTGCAAGATCATCGATTCAGAAAAAGAACTGAGTAACATACCAGGTAGGGTAAAGAGGTTCACGCTCCTGACATCAGCCAAGATTAAGTCTATGTTCCTTCCATTCACCATACTTAGCACACCCATTCTATACTTCCTCTTCCTGTTTTCTGTACCTGGTCTTTCTTCCTTCCTCTTTTCTACTTAGCTGGATCATTGATAATTTTCAAGGTTCACAAAGTCTTGTCCAACTAATGAAGGTGGTCAGTGAGCTCTTCTTACCCTGAATTCCTAGAACACTAACAGAATTTTAAAAAAAAATAATGCTTTGCTATTACTAGTATGTTTTTTTCTTTATGTCATAGATGGCAATCCTGTCTCCTCAAGAAGAATTTAAGCTCCTTCTGGGCAGGTATCATGTCCTTATAATTCATGTGTATCCAATTATGCCTATAAATTAAGCGAGAAAAGAAAATGCTAAAAAAACAAAATACCAGTTGATTTAATTGGCTTTTCTTGTTCCCTTTGGGGCTGGCAAAAAGTGGAACCAACTGGGCAGAAATGAATCTAATCATAAGAGTTTTCTTAGCCTTCAGCCAAGATGTCCTGACTATTGGTCAGTTCACTGCTCAAGTGTATATATTCCTGTCCCCAAGAGCATTGTGAAGCTCCCAGCATCTGGAAGAAGGAACTCTTCAAAAGGGGAAAAAAAGAATTTCCTTCCCCATAGTGTTTTCTGAATAAAGATGCTAGTTCTCCAATTGACTCTTAATAATACAAGTTTTCTTGCTGTTTGGTGCCAATAATAAAGCCAGCAATGTGGATTGACAGCTGGGAGAATCAGAAAGACATTTAGTTGACTGTAAGTTGACTCTGTTGTGTTTCTCTTGAATGTGCTACTTTCTCTATAGGTTTGTCTGACTTGAATTCAGAATACATTGTCCAAAGTTCTGGTAATCCTTTTGTAATAACCCCCTATACCAAACTTGAAATTACCCTTAAAATTACCCAAGCTCCTATTTCATCCAATAAATGAATTGATTAGTTAATCATTTTTGTAGTGACTTACTGGGGTAACTCAAGTGGATCTTCTAAACAATTCTTCACTTACATGTGCTTATATACTATTTTAAGTAACTCTTTATGGTTATATATTAAAGACTGATTCAAAATACTTATTAAACTAAAAATATATCATATTTATAGTTATAGTCTTTCTTCTCTTTTGGCAATATCACAGTTAAAAAGGCCTTAAGCACATTAATAGTATGTTGAAGACCTCAAGAGAAGGCTTATCCTGAAACATGATTATTTAACATTTTGTGTACTTTGGAATGTTACATCCATTTATTATATCCATTGTTATTATCCATTGTTCCCCTTTTAATTAAAATAGCATGAAGGACACCAACTAGGTTAAAATTAATTATTGTTCGATACATGCAGTTTACCAGATAGCCATATAGATATATAGGGTTGGTCTGAAACCATTTGCTTCTCACAGTTTGATTAGATATTCTTCAGTGTGTATTCTCTACTAGAAATTTTCTCCACCTTTAGCCAAAAGTTGTCCCGGGGTTTTTTAAACTATGTATTTTTTTCTTTTTTATGGTAGACTGATAACTCTAAGTTACTTTTTTTTCCCACTTACTCTGTTTTCCTCAATTTCCTCATCTGTAAAATGAAAATAAATATGCCCACTTGCCAGGATATTGTGAGGACCAAGTGAAATATCTTTCAAATCTTAAAGCACTATAAATGGTACCTATTTTTTTTTTAAGATGAGCCCAACAATAGGTCTTTTTCTATTGATTTAAAAAGCATTTTTGATGATTTTATTAAACATAATTTTTACCTTCCAATAATCAACTCTCTCTCCAAAATAAAATATTCCCTTACTTCCAACAAAGAAGTAGCATTAGGTAAAACAAATAGGGACTTTGGCTATGTCTGACAAAATATGCCCCATTCAAGACCCACAGTCCCTCACCTCTCTACCAAAAGTGGAGATGTATATTTAAATATTGATTTTCTGGAGTCAATATTCCCACTAGGATTTTTTTTTTATTTTTAGTTTTCAACATTACTTCCACAAGATTTTGAGTTCCAAATTTTCACCCCATCTCGCCCCTCCCCCCACCCCAAGATGGCATGCATTCTGAATACCCCTTCCCCTAGTCTGTTTTCTCTGCCATCTCTCCCCCCCTTCCCTTTCTATTTTCCTGTAGGGCAGGATGGATTTCTGTACCCCATTTCCTGTATTTCTTATTTCACAGTTGCATGTGAAAACATTTGTTTTTAAACATGTGTTTTTAAAACTTTGGGTTCCAAATTTTCTCCCTTCCTCCCTCCCCACCCACCCTCATTGATAAGGCAAGCAACTAAATATAGGTTATATATGTGCA